>NW_016690373.1:1461902-1573971 GCF_001604755.1 Lepidothrix coronata
TAGTTTCTTTCCATAGACTATAACCAGAACAAAGAAGGACAACTCAGTTATAAACATTTGACATTGGATCCAATGAATCCTATCCTAAGAGGCAAAGTTTGTGCCCATTTTTATTTGGAGTTATGGCTCACATCCAGCTTTAATGAAGAGAGGGTGAAAACAGAGACTTAAGAGAAGTGTGGGGTTGTTTTCTTGGGTATGCTATTTGCTTTTGTAGGTTTTAGAAGAAAACCTATACTGTGTTCTTTGTTAGGTTATGTGCTGAAACATGTTTTTATGCTGTAAAGATTAAATAATTAGTAGAACATGGTCAAGATCAAAAGGCTGTTCTATGTCATAGCTAATTTGAGAGTTACCATAAGCATGATAACTAGTGATTCCTGGTGGTCTGATACCTGCTGTAGCTAATCACGTGGATTCAGAGTGAAATGTAATACACTCGCATTGTGTTTTAATTTAAGTTGTCATAAGGTGTTAATTTAAGAACTGAATATATTTTTACCACTCCTCATCTCCCAGTTACTATTAACATAAAAATGAATAATGGGCTTCTATTCTAAGGAAGAATAGTTAAACACCTGGCCAGTGACCTCTCAGACACCAGTCTCGAAAAAAGTGTATGCAATAAAAAGCTTTATGCTGATTCTATGCACAGCTTTATCACAAAGTAGTCTCACAATACTATTACTGCATCTTGGGGGAGGGGGTGATTATTTTCCTTCTTTCCTTTCTTTCTTTCCTTCTTTCTTTCTTTCTTTCTTTCTTTCTTTCTTTCTTTCTTTCTTTCTTTCTTCCTTCCTTCCTTCCTTTCTTTCTTTCTTTCTCTCTTTCTCTCTTTCTTTCTCTCTTTCTCTCTTTGTTTCTTTCTTTCTCTCTCTCTCTATCTCTTTCACATTTGGCATATTGAGGATGTCCACCTATGTATTGTGTAAGAATCAGTATCTTTGTTATGCAGCAAATACAGAAAATGACTGATTTAAAGAAGAATTATTTCATTCGGCATTATTCATAGATGTGAAAAGCAGTAAGCAGGAACATTCTATTACTCTGATGCAAAAAATTAGTCATTCTATGCCTGTGACTCATGCATCAATGCTTTGATATGCATAAGCTGAAACATTCACCCTTAAATTAGCCTTTGCATCTTGCTGTGATCTATCCACCATCTATCTTAACCACAGCATTATTTGTGTGGAATATTGTTCCTACACACTTCCCTGTAAACACATTTGAATACACATGATATGAAATATAGTCTTTGACTTCTAAAAGACCTCTTATTTGGATGTTTCAGTTTCAGAGGGAGAACTGCCATAGCCTCATGGCGAGAAATGAGAAGAACTGCTAATTGCTACAGCTTTTGTTAATCATCCGAACAGCAAAATTCGTGAGTTCTACTACTAGGTACATCTAGCTACACATGATTTTGAACTATTCAAGGTGAGAACGTTACACTTAGTTTTTTGGAGGTTGTCGTATATCTCATCTCTTTGCATAAAACTAAACTCTAACAGAGATGTAGCAGGTTCTCATGTCACCTAGAAACAGTTGTTTACAGCTTTTCCTTCCTCTTTTTCTTCCATTCTAAAGCAGTAGGTCTCTTCTTTCTCCTATGTTAATTTTTTTTTTAAATCCACCTTTTTTTTCTACTAGAAGGGTCTTATAACTGCCTTAAATCTCTCTTTTCTTCCATAGTCCTCTTAGATACTATATATTCTGTCACATAGTCTGGACACTGACCTCAAGAGCTTCCAATAGACTCTCTTTTTAACTTTGTTCCAGCAATTATTTCAGTTAAAATTCTGTTTAGGAATTTTTTATTAAATATTTTTTGACCTTCAACAGATATAACAAACCTTAAACTTTTCATCGTTATGTTCCAGTAGCGATTGAATGTAGCAGAGTCAGGGTTGCATGAACTAAGACATTATCTTTTATTAGCTGAACTGGGGAAAATAACAGATTTGGCTTGAACTTTGAAGAACACTAAAGGTGAAATAAGGTAACTTGCTTAAATATCTTATTTTATTCTGCAGCAAAATTCAAAATACCTTACATTTGTTAATAATTTGCTATGCCGCTCAAATTTGACAGTGTGCCAGTACATACAGACAAAAGAAGAAAACCATCTGAAGGCCAAGAATGATTTCTGGTCAAAATAAGAGATAGAAGAATCCACACACCAACTAAGACAACTTAGTGCTTAGGGCACTTGCCTGCAGGGCTGGAGACCTTGATCAAATCCCAGACTGACTTTTTCTCCCTCTGATTTACCAAGTAAAAGATCAAAGACCTTATTTCTGTTTGACCCTGGGTTTGAGCCATTTGGAAACTTCAGTAAAGAAGAAAACCCTTACACTTGAGGAACGGTTTTAAACCCTTACATCTCTTTTGCTATTTTTTTCGTTTGCATTTTATAACTCTACATGCATATTTATTTTGTAAACTATGTCCTATTTGTGATATAAGTAAGACATTGAACTTTCAGCACTGAGAATGGCAGCTAAACTTATTCTGCCTTCCCAGATGAGCTCCGGTCACCTCCCTGTTTTCTCCAGTATAAGCGCAATGGGTATTCAGAGCTTTTGGATTTCACTTTTACCTAGATATCTTTTAACTGTCTTCCTTCAGTACGTGGCTGATTTTTAACTGAGGTGCAAAGCGCATTGGTTACTTTACTGTGGGATTTTTTTTTTGCTTGCATATTTGATCATATTTTTTGTAAAGCCATATATCACAGAGTGTCCAGGGGAAGCTTCTCCAGAAATATTCCTTTTTTACTCTTTCATATGTCTAGATTCACATCTCATTTGTATATAATGGTGTAATTCCAGTGCAGACAATGAAAATAAAATTAAATTGGCTCTCACTGAAGAAGATGCAGTATTGCCAGAGATACTGCTGTAAAGGGCATCTGAACCATGATTAGTCTTGGAGAGCAGGCTTGAAGATGCTGACCCAGATAACAGAGTAAGAAAACTATGCATATGTCATAGCCTTCTGAAGAAAGTTTAACCTTTCAAATTCCTGAGAATTTGAAAAACCATGAACTTCATTTTGAAATCATAAGAGAGATCTATATTTTTAGAGTGATCTCAGTTCTCCTTTCTCTTGTTCTAAGCATGTGAGATTTCTGTGAAGGGAAAAATTAACAACATGACAACTATTTTAGAGTACGTGTAGTTGCTTATATGTGTGAGAAAGTATACAGATATTCCTTCTCCAGTTTTGCAACTGTAACTCAATTTCATGAACTTTATCATACAATCACAGTCTTTATTGAGCCTAGAGAAAGTTTTTTGTGGGTTTTAAATTAGACATGGATGAATGATGGTCAAAAGTGAATGATGGTCAAAAGCAATGGACTCTGTTCTCAGTTCTTTAATATCTCCTTGACTGAGGTCAGAATTGGCCTGTTTGGCCCCACCAACATTCACACAGGCACAGACCATGGAAGTTTGTAAAGGGACTGAGAGAATGGGCTCGTTCTGTTCTGAAGTTTCCAGCACAGCTGCATGGGGCAGAGGGAGAAAGATGGAATGGCGGTGCTGTCTCCCACCATGGAAGTTACCCATGCTGTACAGCAAAGCTCTCCCAGGCAGCCAGCGGGAGGACCAAGCTAGAACATGGACACACTCCACTCCTCACATGAACGCCAGAGACAGGGCGAGGGGGCTGCATGCCTGACAAAGAGAAGCCTCTCTCTGTGTGTACCCTGTCAATACAGAGGATTTAAAGGGTGAAGGATGTAAAGGATTCTGCTTGTAGTCACACCTGCTCTGCCAGAGAAAGCAGAAACAGGCAACGGGACTGGAGGGGGTCTCCAGAGCCAGGGAAAGGCCCCAGGGTGTGAAGCTGAGGAACAAGCCTTTTCCTAGGGAGACAAGGGGCCCACAGGAAAAGGCTGTAGAGAAGTCTTGGGGTGGCCTAGGCAGACCCCTAGGACTCAGTCCCTGTCCCACCGGTGCTGCAGCAAGGCCTGGCTCAGCTCCCCACAGCACTGCCCTGCCTGACTATGGGCCCCTCCGAGCCAGAGACAGGGTAGGTGGCCCAACCTGTTCTCGACTCACCCCAGGGAGGTGTCTGGATGCCTGGGACTGGCCAGCTACCCCGCTGCCCTGCCTTCCTAACATGGGGAAGCCCACAGCCTCTGGAAGCTGGACCACCCATCCATGCAGCATCGTACCCATCTCCCAGGCTTCACCTCTTCTCCTCCAGAGCCTTTCTGCATGCCTTGAGGTGCTCTTGGTACAATGTCTGATACACAGTGGAGAGCAGGAATGGAATATCCTCTGCCACCATCTCTGCTCCTGCTTAAACTTTGGTGCCAGCCTCACATTCCCTACTGCAAGCAGGTAATCAGGAGCCTTGGGAATAGGAAGCATCAGGACCAGAGGGAAACCAATGCTTCACATCTTGGATTCTGTGCCTGAGAACTCCTTTGCCTGTTGGCAATGAGAGAGACAATAATGAAGTCTACAGAAAGGCTGAAGCAGCAAACTACCTTCCCAGGTGAGGAGAGGAACAGGAGCAGACAGTTATGCTGACCCATAACACATCCTCTGACCTGCTCCTTGGGATTGGCATGTCCAGGCCAGGGCTTTAGCTTGGAGCAGACAGTGCAGCCCAGCACTGCAGTGATTTCTCATCACCTTTGTTGTTTTAGAGAAAAATGCATAGGCTTCACTATGAGGTATAATTTAGTAATCTATTCTCATACAAGTTTTTTTCCTCATCTGCAAGATATTAAATATGATTGTTTAAGGAAGTTAGCTGGAGTCACTAAATATTCCTGTCATATGATTTTGGGGAGACTTGTTTTCCCTAGGTCTATAACCACATATCAGAATTTACATCATACACTACATAGAGGCTTGGCAAATAGGACAATGGGGAAGCAATTATAGTGCAATAAATAATTTCTGGTTTCCCTCTTGTTTTAGTGATACAAACTACAAGGGAAATATGCTTAAACTAAGCATTTATGTGGTTCAAAATGCTACTTAAACACTTTCAGACCACCTTTTGGAATGTATTTCCCCAAGGATTTTATTTTGGTGGCTATATGTGAGTGTGCATTTGTGCACAAAAGTGTTTCTGTGTGGCCGTGGAAAGCCCATGGGGATGTGTTGTAGTGCATTATGGAGACATTTATCACAGCACTAGCTCGCTAAGGAGACTTAGTCTTTTGTAATTTAAACAAAACGGTTGGTTTTATTTCGTCATCATTCATAATGTCTGTTTATAGGTAAATAGGTAAATGAGGGAGAAAATTGTTTCTATTGCAAAATGTTTAGAAAAATATTAGAAATTAAACTAGTATCTTTAATTTCTCTCTAGACTCTGCCACTTACTTTTTAACATACAGCTAAGTATTCTCTAGTAAAAAAATATTTTATCCATAGTCTCGCGTTAGAAGTTCCAATTCATCATCACTCTTTTGTGTATTTGTTTGCATGCATATTTACTTTACTGTCTATATCACACCTCAGTAACATGTGTTTCTCTGATTGCTGAAGGTCACTACTCATTTCTTAGCTTGGAACTTGGGTTTTGAACAATACTTCTTTTCCCAAAACACAGATACATTTCTCTCAATTTATCCTCAGTTTTAGTAACATCCATCAAAGCTAAATCAGAAGGTTACACTGCTGCTGCAGTTTCCACTGCTGTTCGAGGCTGCACAGGTTGCTGGATACAGGGACATGCAGTCCAGCAAATATCTGCTAGAGTGATTAGAATTACATCAAAATTGGTGGAGAAATGTTTGTAAAACTCTTTGAAGATGAAAAGTCATATGCACAGGATAATCGTATGCAAAATTATAACAAAATTACACACAAGTTCCTTCTTCATACCTTTTCTTTGCTGCCAAATACCTTATCAAAATCCCCAACGTCTTAGTGAGAACATAAGTCTAAATGCGTTTGTTTTGCAAAGACAGATATATACAAATGAGTGAAATTGTGAAGGTAGTCATTTCAGTTTACTGAGCTTGATTCAAATGACAGAGAGTAGGTTCATACCAAGTACATGCCTATGGTCATGTGTTGTCACATGTCTCTCTGCATATTTGTAACCCACAGAATACCACAGTGTGTATGTCTAAGGACTTTCAAGGCACATAAAATGCAAACAGCTCTTTGGAGGTCATATGATATGCTTTCTGTAGTTAATGTTATGCAAGTATATAGCTAGACTGGGCAAAGACCCTGTACCTAAACTTTGCAAGCCTCCAAAATGCAGTTCACAGTCCTTGTGTACTGACAGACATGAAGCATGACCACCTAGGCACTGAGGAATGAAGCACAGTGAGGAGCTACAAATACAGGTTCCAGCTGGAGAACCAGATAAGTTTCCATAACAGAAGAAGAAACTGTTCTGAGAACAGTTGAAGGGGTGAAGTCCAGAGACAACAGTTATCAACAGCTGCCCAAAAAAGCAGAATAACCCTCTTGTGTCCCATGAAGTTCAGACGATGTGCTTCCAGTCTCTATTCTTTGTGTGTGTGTGTGTGTGTGTGCACGCTCAGAAGTTGCATTAGTTCATTTAATGACTGAGAGTCAGGCTGCCTGAAATTATGTTTAATTACCCTCTTCTATACTAAAAAAAAAAAAAAAAAAAAGAGAGAGGGAAAAGAGGAAAAAAGAAGTCTATGTTGCTGTGACCAATGTTTACTGATCCCTGACATGTGACCTCCCTAATATAAAACACAGGTTCTGTACTGTGGCCCTGCATATGATCATGTTATTGTATAACCAATCCATTGTGAGCACAGTAATAGACTAGAATTTTTCCAGCTGCCATTTCCATTATCAGATGAGCAATGCTTAATATCAACAGAAGACAAAACTTTAAGTTTCCTTGTGCAATACCCTACACAAAATTTCTAATTTTTCTTTATTTTTCAGACTGGAAAACATTTATTAAATTTAGTCTTCCCTCATGCGGGGTAGCCTTCATCTCAAGCCGTGAACTTATGATTTACAAACAATTATGAATCTTCAGTAGTTCTACAGCACAGTTTGGAAGAAAAACCTGTGATCTTTCTAACTTATAATATTCTTTTCTACTTAAATCTTTGTCTATTTCAGTTACTCATCAGACTTCAGTACTTGTTTAGTCCCAGATTTAATCCTCAGAAATGCAAGTGTTTAGTCTAAGCTAATTGTCTTGGATGGGGAAAGGCTGGCATTTCCAGAAGATAACCCTTTCTGCCTACAGAAACAATGTCCCTTTAAGTGTCATGAACCTTTGTTTAAGGTGCTTGCAAAAGTCTTGATTAAGGATCTTGCAAAGGTCTTAAGATATTTGTCCTCCAGTTATAAAAGAGATTTAGAGAACTAGTAATACTTAACATCAAGTGCGAAGTATGTTACTTTTCCAAACTTATGCTCAGGTTGTAAGGAAACTTCCATACCTTCTAAGTTTACACAGGCCAAGTAGTTCCTCAGACAATACTTCTTTTGCCTATTCCATTCCACTTACATCTGAATTATTCACTGTGTTTTACTTTATAAACATTTCCAGTTAATATGTTCTGAAGGGAACAAATAACAATTTGCCTGCTATGAATGTGGGCTTGTCTAGCAACTCCAATATCAGCTGTACAGAGAAAAATCTTCTTCACTTTTCCCTTCAGGATATCGACTGGAAATATGTTATAGTTGTGGGAAGAATATTTTTCTGCTGCAAAGTAGTATTCAGTGCATAAACAATTCACTTTGCAGAGGAATATGAAGCTAAAAAAATATTGCTTTAGGAAAAAACATTTATAGCAAACTGTACAATAACTGTAGTTATTTTTCCTCTAAATTTGTGTTGTCATAAAAAAAATCCTTTTGATATTTTTTATTTTAGAAATCATTTTGTCAGAGGAAAAAAGAGAAATAGAAAACTATAAAAATAAAATGTCTAAATAAGGAGGAAATTTGTGGAATTATGAAATGGTTAAAAATGTTTCAATTTTGGGTTTAATATTGGTAGAGAGGAAAATCTGTGTCAAAATTTCTTACAAAAAATTGTTCAAGATCCTTTGAAATGATTGAAAGCTGACAAAAATGCGAAACAGATTTGTGCACTTAGGATGACTGATGTTTTTTGGATTGAAATGGTTTAAGGTTTTTACTCAGTATCACAGCATTGAAATCTAGAATTATTATTCTGTAGGATCCCTTCACAGTTTTGACAAATGTAAGAGCAGGTTCCCAAGCCAGAAAGCATCAATATGCCTTTGCAGCCCATTGGGACAACCTCAGTGAACACGCTTATCCCTCAGGATAACTTTCTGTGTGCCCTAGTTAATACTGAAGAAGCGATAAGCATCCTTGTGCCTGTAGTACAATGAGACTGTAGCCTGGGAACTGGCAGGTACCACACAGCAGCCAACACTTCAGGTTTTTCTAAGACTTTCTTTTTTCCCAGTAGGCGAAGCTGAATTTTAAATCGCCAAAAAATGGAATAAAGGCATATTCAGCATGTGTATTGCTTATCAACTCAGTGTACAATTTGTATCTATAGCTTCATATTTATCATGTCAGAGATGGTAGTGAGGACCACTACTAAGATTAGACTCCTTTGTCTGAGTTTTAATTATTACAGCATAAAGGGATCCTCAAGTCTCCTGAAAACTATCTTGTAGCATGCAGAACACTTATCATACATCACTATCATTGCAAGAAGGACAGGTATAAAGCCCTTCCTAAGTCAGTGGAAGGAACATCTTTGATTGCTCCACTGCAGTCAGGCACAGCTTGCACCTGCAGAGTCAGACAACTGCCCTTGCATCCCATGAAGGAATTTTTCCTTGTGATATTCTAAGTGGGATCCCTCCAATGAGGTCACAAAAGGAGTTTTAATAATGTCCTTCTTCTAAGACAATGGAGATAAGCAACATACAACAAGGATAGTACTAGTAATACTCTGTTTCAGACTACACTTCCAAGGAGTCACTGTTTTCCTTTCTTTTTGAGCCCTTGTGCTGCAACAGCAATAGTGGTAAAGCAGCACAGCTCAACATACAGAGCTACACATAACGAGGTGGCACCACTACTTGAAATAGCACCTTTTTCAAGAGCTAAGACACAAGAAAAGCCTTTCTCTTTTATGTTTTTATGGTCATGAACTTGGCCTGGGAGTTGAGCAAGTGGATATGCCAGTCCTGCAGGGCAAGAGCACCTATTCCAGCTTTCAAACGCAGCCAGCACAAGTTTTGCTCCATACTGCAACAGCTAGTGTTTCCTGTACTCTAGCTAACTCACTGGAAGCAAACTGTGGAAGCCTTGATGAAATGCTGCATAAACAGCACAGATGCCATCCTTGCACCCTCTGACAATGCAAACACCAGCTTCGTGCTTGGAGATGCATGTTTGCACTACTCCCAAAGCACTAAAGCAGTGTGAAGATTCTGGCATCTACTATTGAGAGACACCAGCAACTGTGTTGTCTTTGACACTGAACTGTCCCAGCAATGGAGCTGCCTTACAATTTGCTTTAGAGCTGTGTTTTAAACTAAATACATTTTTTTCTGAGAACAAGGAGGTATTCTAAAAAAAAAATGAACAAACCAACCAAAAAAAAACCCAACCAAACAAAAAAACTTGAAAATTGAAATTAAATTTCACAAAAATCTTCAAATAAGATAATCTTCACTTTGTGCTGTGAATTTAGAAGTAGCAAATTATATGCTCACTACCTGACCTCTCTGGAAAATGAGCTATCAGGAAGAAAAAGCTACTTATTAGCCACAAAGTCCCTGCTTAAACACTCTTTGGGAGTTTGGACAGAACAAGGCCTTCAGGGCTTGGCTTTGGAACATAGACACCTCTAGCAAGAAGGAAAAACCATCAGGAAAAAGCATATGAGTTTAAGGTAAATAACTATGTTCAGTATCCCATGTTTGAACATTTATTCTAATGTGAAAGAAAGTGACTACCTGGTGTGTTTTGGATCCTAACCCTAGGGAATACACCCGCTCCCATCACCCAGTGAAATCACATCCCTGCTGCTAATGACTCCCTGCACAAAGACTAAGAGCCTCTTCCACAGTCTCCCATTGCACTGCAGGGAGAGTTCGGGACTTGCACTTAAAAGCACATGATTTCTGTTCCAGGATAATGATCCTTTTTCATCTGGTTGCTGCACTGATGTAGTCACATTTGCTTTGTAACCGAAGTGTGCTGGAAAGCTTCCCCAGTTTGATTATCCCTTCCAGAGCTGGTGAAAGCATGCTTCTTTTTTTTTACCAAGTTATCTTGTTTAATCAGGACAAAGTAAACATATTACACACTAATAATAAAATCACTAGAAGTTCTCTACTTAATCTCCCTGATTTTCTTTAAAGGACTCAAACAAAGACCAGCAGGATCTCTAATCTTATGATCAACAAAGTTACATCACTAGCAGCCTCTGTTTTATCTGTTTACAGATCGGGCTGATGTTGTTAGAGGGTGGTGACATTAACTCTTACTGTATCAGTAGATAGTGCAATTGCATTAGGCAGGTCGAACTTTGCCATCACTTCTGGTTCAAATTGCTTAGAGGAAACTGCAGAGATTATTTTTAATACCATGAGACATGACTGTGGCCAAGTTTGGAGCAGTAGATCGCAGTTGTCACCGAAAATGCAATAGGAGCCTTTGCTGAAGCCTCCAGTCGGGCAGGAGGAGCATGCCAGCTGCAATGCCTTTTGCCAGTGCAAGACCTTCATTGGGGCCAGGCAACCCCAGCTAACCGGATGTGGAGAGAGGAACTAGGGGCAATAAGATCAGTCTGCTCCCCACTCCTCGGGCATGGTGTCCCTCCAGCTAAAACTTGTCATCCACTCTCACACTCTGACTCGTTCCAGGGGGATCCTGGGTGCAGGTGGATAAGGGTGCAAAACCAGCCCAAAAAGAAGGCACTCTGAAATGGGGGCTGCCTGCCATCTCAGCTGCTGCATGGCTGCTGCATCACCTTCCCTGCCCCCTCCATAGGCTGTGTCCTGGAAAGAGCCATAGCTGATTATCATCATGCCTCCCACATAAGAGGGATGTGCTGGAAGAAGCATTACTCCAGCGAGCCTCCCACAGCTCCTTGCTTGAAGTTAAAAGCCTGATCTAACCCTTAACAAACATGAATAAAAGTGCTAGGAAAGGAATTTTAATTGGCCAACATGAAATCCTTTGAAGATGCTGTGTCATTATTGACTGACTTTCAGCACACCTGAGCCAGCCAGAGGGCAGTGACGTTAGTTTTGAACCCAGAGTATTACTGTTACTCTGTCTTGGTACCCCACTGTTAAACTGCATCATCTCTTTCCATTTAATAGATTTGTTGTGCCTCACAGCATCAATAAAACCTTGCCTTTCTTCTGCACTGAGTTTGCAGGGAGGATTGATGCTGGTTTCTTCTCACACCTCTGCCTGGCACTGTTCCATCACCAGCACATGGCTCACCCACATGTAATTTTGAGCACCCACAGAGTGCAGCAGCGTAGATAACCACCTCTTCTATCCTACTTCTTTCCAGAAGTCCCCCTCCCTACCCTGGGCTGAGCAACTCACTGAGTGTTGTTTCTGCTCCATGCAGCTGCCATTGCAAAAAAGAGAGGTTAATAAGGACAAGATAATGAAGGAGAGTTCATCTTAACTGACGTGAAATCGTCCAAATACGAACCTGAAATGATGCACACTGAGTCCAACTAAGTGTTCCATATGGCATTATGGCATTCAGGTACTAAGTGTTTTTCAAACAAGACAAAGTAGTTAAATTCATAAAGAGCTATTGGACAGCCTTGTCACAATGCTTTCCAGCAGATAGGAGAACTGTCTTTGAATCTTCTGCTAAAGGAAGTCAGAAATTCTATATCTCAATCTTTTCGAGTGACATAACCATAAGATGCACGGAGCTTTGTTTCTTTTTCCTTTAGTGAAGGTCCTTTTAATTAAAAGTAAATGGCATTTGATATTTAGGTGTCTGATGCCCTTTGTCTCCTATGTGATCGTACCAAAGTATTAGGAATACTTCCACTATAAAATACAATATATGATGAAGCCCAGAAGAAGAAACCTCTGTGACTACTTTTTCCTTACAAAAGGATGTACAGGAAGCTTATGCACAAAAGTAAATGAGACATTATTTGTGGAAATTCTGCTGACACCGATAACTAAAAACATCACTATTTTTCTTTTTTTGATTTGCACACCACATTTTTCATTTCATGGACCATTTTAAAGGCCCCTTTTAAACATCCAGGAGACAATAGCAAGTTTTTATTACTCTCATTAACAGTTCCTTAACAGTTCCTTTCAGCCTCCAACAAGAAATTTCTTCTCTGCTTTTAAATCATTAGTTACAGACTTTTGAGAATCCTCTTTACTTCCTTCATCTTTCCTAGCTGTGTAGGCAGCATGAGTGTGCAGTACATGTACGAGGCACAACCAGTGCTAGAAGCAACTGCAGTGGGAACAAGGGACTTGCCATGGCAGAGGGACAGACATGCCCTGCATGGATGGGGGAAGGGTTCCAGCACCCTTGGCCCCACCAGTAGTCTGTGCCTGAGAGCAGCCCAGTTCACATGATAACAACAGTTAAAAAACAGCATAGAAATAGTTCTACCATTACAAGAAAGTCTATTCATTTGTACATCCACGCTTTAGTGACAGCTTTAGAAACATTAAGCCTATTCCTTCAAAGGTCAGGAGGTGGTATATGTGCTACCCTGAGACACTGAAATGCCTGAGTAAAAATAGACTGTTGAATGAGGGACCTTCTACAAATGAATTTTCTAATAGCTTTGATATTGTTGTCAGCATAGATTTCATGGATGAGCTGAAATTAGACTGAACTTGCTGTGCCACACAAGTTCATCAAAAACTGCAGGAAGAGCTTGGATGGGGAGGGGAGAAAGCCCTAAAGGTGATTCCCACCACCTTTAAACCTAGACCAGTTATCTAGAACAGCCTCCATGGTCTCTTTGTGGTTCACCATCATCTGGAAGAAATCCTCTGAACCATCACAGTTCCCAAATAAGACCATGTAAAATAGGTTATAGACAAGTATACAGAATCCAGTAACATCAGCCTGAGAAAGTTCAGGTTGGATATTTCTTTCAGACAAGCACTTCATATACATCACGACCTTCAGAGACTGTAAACTGTTATCCTGTTGAGGTTATTTTTAATCAAAGGCCAATGTGCCAGCAGCTGCACGAGTGAGGAATGCCTAAGAAAATAAATACTAGTTAGAGTGCTATTTAATGCTGTTAACTGCAGTGGGTGGAGGCTGGAGGGCAGTAGCTTTTAACAGGTTTTATTTGAAAGACTCAGTGTGGTTGTCACGACAGTTGTCTTTGTGACTGAAGTTGTATTGCTAACAGATGGAAATCTGGCAGCTTTTTCTAATTTATGCAGATGCTTTGCAGAAGGAATTACCATCCTAAGTGATTCTAATATTAACCTTACACAAACCTTTCTTTACTGTGTTAATAAACAAAACATTCTGCTCAAAACAGTCAGAAGTGTTCAACTGTGCCTCCCTTTTAATCTCTTCAGTTACTCTCACAATTTAACATGAAAATTTTTTTGCGTAAAATCTCTTACTAAACTGAGAGTTGGATATGTAGCAAAAGTCAGCCTAGTGCTCAAAATACCTATTTTAATTATAAAATTACCTACCAGGTTGTGTCTTCATTAATGAGCTAAGCTTGTGGACTGTTTTGTTCTTGAAAACTGGCATTCAGTACAATAGCTAACAAGAATGATTTAACAAGAGAAGTATCTAAATTGGCAATCATTTAAAAGGACTGAATAATATTCTTAATAGCTGTGTAATGTTTCTTCTTTTTTGCTTTGATTGGCACTTTTTTAATTGTTAACACTCTTTTCAAACTGGCAACACATTGCCTCATTCTAATCTGCAGTGAGACCTACTATATAACAGACTATCGCAACTGCTAAACATGCTCAGGAACAACACACCACTGAGATGTTTTGAGGCATTATGTGTATTCTGTGGATCTCTGTCTGTTCTTTTAGCAGATTTTAGGAAATCAGGAGACCGTATGCTTTTGTTTTGCCCTTTGATGATTTAAAAACATGGGTGCTGACTGTAGAACTTACTGGCTAAAATATATTTGTATTAATACCCTGATCATCTGAGTGAAAGGGATACTTGCTATTACTGCTGTATCTCTTTGAGATGATTGATCATGTGCATCCACACAGTAGGTGACTTAACAAAAGAGTAAAACTTGAAACTCTTCTCTGTTTCCATATGTGAGACTTTGACCCTCACTAGCTGTAGTCATACAACTCTGTAAGGAGCAGAGAAGAAAATACAGAGAGAGACAGACAGACCATTGAAGGATTTCAGAGAAGAACTAAATATTAGTTTTGACTATTTGAACATTATCTGCATGACTCATGAGCCATCTTTTGGGTCTGAGCAATCCGACTTGAACCAAGATGCCTTCCTTTAGTAACACACCCACCCTAGAAAATAAATAGAGGAGTTGGATCCTAAGCTTAGATGCCATATTCAGGCAGGTCAGACCTTTCCATGGAGGCTTTCAAATGCCCTTTGTCTTTGGCCATTGTCTTTACAGGAAACACAGGCATTTCCTTTGGAGACCGTTTCTATCACTAATTTAGAAGTGAGGCACAAGTCAGTTTTATTGAGAGGATGACTATCCCTTTTTTTCCCCTGTGTACAAGAAGCCTGAGTTGCCTGCAACCCAAAATCGTCTACCTTTTCAGAGTGCACTCTGAGAGGTGGCAGCTTCAACAGTGAAGTCTCCTCAGCAGCCCCAAAGCACAGAGACACTACCCTCAGAGAAGGGAAATGAGTGTTGGCTGTAGTACAGGAAGCAATTTTCCAGGCTTGTGACTTGGGCTTCAGTGAAATGGCCTCTGTTTCCTGCCCAGAAAGCTCAGGCAGCTGTTACAAGGAGAAGAGTAGGTACCCCGGTGGGGCAGACATACTTACCTTCTACTGCTTTACAGCCCAAAGGATGATCTTGGTTGTATATTAGTCTCTCTTTTTCCTTAGCAATCCAGCGAGAAGAAATCTCAAGTTGTGGTGACCAAACATATCTTGGAACTACTTGTAAGTAAAAAATTTCCAGCTCCCTCCTGAGGGACCCATATAATTTTTCTGAATTATATTGTTGAAGTGACCAGATAACTTGCTATTTCTACTTTATTTATGGAGGCTTCTCTGTCAGGATATTTCATCTGTAGAACACCAAGAAAGGGACAAACTTTTCCTTTAAATCACTCAAAGTTTAACATCCAGTGTCGCAGGCAACTTCTACTTGAGCTCTATAAAAGGGGTACAGACATTCAGGTGGCAGAAAAAGAGTTGTGTTCTGGGAAGGATGAAATAATGACTGGGAAGAATGCAATGGGTGAGGACTGTAGGAATATCTCCCAATTCCTCTCACTGTGAAATGGCAACTCAGCAAAGGAAATAATCTCTATTAGTATTTCTAGAACTGGGGAGGAGAGATTGCAGGCTTCCTAGAGTGGTCTAGCAGTGCCCCAACTTTGATTGAATAGATGTGGGAGAATAAGCGGTCACTTCTGAAACTCAAAGCATTTTGAAATAGAAAGGTTTTTCAGTTGCTTGACAAATGTTATGAGAGTCCAGAGGGTTAGACAATACCTCAGGTGGGAAGTACCATTAGTCCCAAACAGTTTTACAAGAAGACTAAACCATAAAAACCCAAATTCTGTGCCTAAGTAATACTACACAATTGAGTCTAGTAAGAATTTATAGTACTTTGTGCCTCAGGTGTCTTGTGAACTAAAAAAGATCAAAGGCTGAGTGCCCTCAGCACTCAGTCAGACCTTCAAGAAGGGGTCCAATATCCCTCCTAGTTGATGACTGCCTTACAGGAAACACTGAGCAGCATGAAGAATAGGGCCCTAAATGCATATTTGGCACCCAGTTAAATTCTAGAGTAAGTAGTATTTTTTTAATCAGCATCTGTTACACCCCAGTATAAACCACAGCTAAAAGAAATCTCATGCACCTGGTCTAAATCTTGGTCATTAATTAATTAGTCTGTCACTAACAAGATGTCTTTAGAACAAGAGTTAGCCTGTTTTGGTTAACCAGTTACTGGTATTGTTCATGTTTCTTCTCTTTTTCCTTCAATAGGCTCTTTATTGTAGATTTCACTTACAAAATTCCATTACTTACATAGATAGTAATAACGTATGAAGTACGTCTCCAGCTGTTTTCAACTTTTGTGACCTATGTAAACACCGAGCTTTGAAATAGCTTATGCTAACTTCTTTTGAAAATAAGTCAATTCCTAGGCTGACTGATTCTAAGTATTTTAAAGGCTGTAAGTACGTGGTCTCAAGTGAGCTTTACGTTTTGTATTTCATCTCAAAACAAAGCAAAAACGTTCACATGTCTAGTTAGAAAGCCAAAAATCAGTACCCTCTCTTTATAATATTTGTACTGTCACAGGTTTTATACCCATATTAAAAAGGCATCTCTAACATTTGCAATACATTAAGTGACTCACACTGCAAATTTCCCCAGGTAACAAAATGCCCTGTCAAGTACAGCACCAAAATTTCTCCTCATTCTAGACAGAGAAACTACAAATGCACAGTGTCATACTCAAATAAACCTACTGTAACTTTAAAGATACATGATGAATATCTGTCAGGCACAGTCATTTCTCTCTACAAACCCAAGAAATAGAGACAACTAGAAGCAGACTTATGAATAAAATGCTATTCTTTGTAGTCATCAAAACACTAGACAAAGGTCCGTATTCTGATCTGTTCTTCTCCATATTCTGACTACTTGTGTTTATGTAGGATACGTTCATTCAAAAAATGACATTTTCTATTTAAGATTCACCCAAACTGGAGTAGCCATTTTAGATCTTTGCAAACAGGCAAAACAACCAGCAATTATTCCTGCAAACCAGTTTGAAACTCATGCAATTCCCTGTGCTAATTCACATACAGAGGACACAACTGCACATAAATCTTTCAGGAAAGCCTTATTTTCTTAATGGTCAGAATCTACGCTTGCAAAATGCAGCCATGAAAGAACCTTTAGATAGAATCATAGAATGGTTAGAGTTGGAAGGGACCTACACAATCATCTAGCTCAAATCCCCCTATCACAGGCTGGGACACCTTCCACTACACCAGGTTGCTTAGAGCCCCACCCAATCTGGCCTTGAACATCTCCAGAAATGGGGAGTCCACAGCCTCTCTGGGCAACTTGTTTCAGTGCCTCACCACCCTCACGGAAAAGAATTTTATTCTAATATCTGATCTAAACCTAGTCTCATTCAGCTAAAGGCTGGAAAGCACACAGAAAGTTGCTATGCAAGGTACATAATGTATATCACAGGAAGTGGCAGGGGAGACTGTTTCATCTTCCCAGATGTTTGAGTGATGGATCAGTGAATGGTAGATGGAGGACTGGAACTTCACTCCAAGGCATATTCACTACCTACAAAATATTTTTAGTGACAGTTGTTTACAAGACAAAACAAAAATCAGCCTTGAAATACAGATTTCCAAGACTTGCTTTGTTTTTTGTTCCTTTGAATACAGGCCTTAATAAGACAGTTGCAGAAGTGTTTTGTAAGAAAAGAATTTACTGACCAGATTACACATCTTCAACAAATACCTCTAGAAGATTAATTTCAGTTAGAATTTTCCAAAGATACTTCTTTGCCCATCTGAAATTGTTATTTTATTTATTCAAGCTAATTGACATTCAGTGCTCCAAGTGCCAGCCACAATGACATTCAATGTCATGAGCTAACATTTTACAACTTGGACAAAAATTAGTGGTGGACAAGATTTTTCACACTAATCCACAGAAAAAAAAAAAAAAGCTGAATTTGGTCTTCTTTGGCCGTGTAATCTCAAGTCAGTAAACATAACTAGGTGAACTATAAACTGAGGTTGAAAGGAAAGAGGGGAATGCTACTGCCAGCATAAAGTTTAACGGATCTGTGGAACATATCAGTGTTACAACTGCTACCCAGAAATGTAAGAATTGATAGCACAATCAATTTCTTTTAAAGTTGTCACTGTAAGGGGAGTAACATCGCCACTTAAAGTCTCACCTTGCGATCTTGAAAGAAATCTTTTTCTTAAGGACACTTGATAGGGACATGAGGCAGGACAATGCATCTGAAGCAGCCACAAACTAAAATGTGGATCATTCCCCTCAAGTCCTTTCTACCTCAGCCTGAGACATATCTGGAAGAAGTTATCACAGATTGCGTGTCAATCCTTCCAGGAGAATATAAACCCAGACTTTTTTATAGAATGTTTTCTTCCATATCACCTTGAACATTTTCACAATTTGGAAAAGACACTATTACCCTCTTTTTCTTACTAGAAGAATTAGTGACTGATCGATTTCTTTTTCTCTTTACACCTAATTGCACAACTATTCAGTTTACTAATAAGCTCTTTGATCAGTTAATAAGATAGTTAATAATGTTAAAGACCATTAACTCTCACCAATGTTAATTTCCAGTGTGTCAATTTAAGGGTCAGAAGCATTTTCCACTAGCACTTTTCCTTGCATTTGTACGTGAGGATACAGACCTACCTAGTCTTTAGTCTTGCAATTTTGAATAAAGCACTTATACTCTTTCATTATTTGATCCAACACTATGTAAAACTAAGCAAATACAAAACAAAGTCTTGACAGAATCAGGGTCATGTGTCTCAGACATGAAAAATCACTTCAGTAGTCTTCAAAGAGTTTTTTTTGTTCCTCCCCAAGCCATTGTTGACAAATATATATATTATATATAATACATATACATAATGTTTGTGATTGCTGATTAAAAAAAGCAGAAAATCAGGGTTACCTGGTAATAGAAAAACTGTCATTTAGCCATGGCATCATCAACTAAATCGACTGCCCTTGAGAGTCCTGCAAATTTGTTGTGATGGTTGATCCTAATACATAGGGCAGTAACATCTACTGCTGCTCATGCAATCTAGGAGAATGCCTTGCTAAATTTAGCACAATATTTATCCTTACTGTGCCTATATGTTCTGACTAACCTGACTGTCCTTCATCAATTCCAGAAATCAGCTAAAGTGACTAGCATTCCTAGTGCAATACCAACTAAAATACTCTTTCAGCAGCTGTCAGTTGAAATACTTCATAAAATTAATAGATGTTTCCAATCCAGTTTAGTAATCTGTGAATCACCTAACTTGTAATTAATTTTCTTCAGTAGAAGTGCATAAAATGATACTCTGTCCATCTAGTTTCCTCATTTATTTATGTAAAGGCCCTGGTATTTGAATCTGTGTGTCATCTTCATAAAACGGTGACATTCTTGAAGGAAAGTAAAGAACTTAGTAGTTTTTACTCATACACAGAACAGCAGCAGCTTAAGCACCAAGGTCTGAGGTTACTGTGTTTCTGAGCACATCTTGACTTTCCACTCAGCTTAGTCAAAGGCTTTTTAGCCTTTTAAATGGATTCACTATCACCTTTTCCTGCTGAGAATATCAACTAGAACATCATTTGCTCACTACCAAGCAAGCTTAACAAACTCATCTAAATTAAGATAGTTCCTTCCTGAGAAAGTAGTGTGAAAAAATTTTCTACTGAATTCCATAAATGCTGGATCACACTTAGAAGCCATTAGACAGATGAAATGAATGTGCTGTTTGTAAGGATGTAATAACAATAGGAAGAAAGGGAAAAGCAAAAGATAGTGTTCATTACTGGCATGAGTAGTCCTAATCAAAAGTTGTGAGTATTACGAGTGTTCAACAGCAGACAGAGCAGCAGTACTGTCTGAGTTTTTCACTGAAGATCTTCAGTACCTCCTGAGCTGAACCAGTGACATAAAGTCACAGAAACCATATCACCCTGCAAGTTTGTTAGTCCTTTAGACTCCTGTGTTTTTAGCACTCCTGAAGGATCTCATTTAGCTTGATACAAAACCATCAGAAGGTGCTCCAAACCTACACATTAAGAATATTTTATAGTTGATAATTCTTGTGAATCAAGATTCAAAGGAATAAGGTTATTCCTCTAATTAAAATAATCCAAGTAATTATTGTGAAGGTTTAGAGAGGTGATGTTAACTGTGCTGACCTCTAAGAAAGAATTATCTACTTGCAAGGACTAAGGAACTAATCCACATGTTGTTTATCACCACAATTGCAAATTTATCCTCCACATATTATATCTGCTTCTCCTGCATAATAACGCCATAAATGTCTTGGCACATTTAATTGAGATTTTGACTACAGGTCCTTGCAATAAAGGGCTGTAAACACAAAATAATCCCCTCCCTCCATGAGAAAAGAAACAAAATTTTGCCAAAACAGATTTTTGTTTGTAAAAATTATTTGGCCGACTATGCAAAGAATATGGTATTGTCATGTGGTGTTCTTTGTAAAGAGTTGAAGAGGAGGTGCTGTCAGGTAATGGCAGAAGAAAAGAATCCCCCAGCAAGGAGGAGCTTGCCACAATTGCTGAAGAAGGTCTGGCAAATGCAGATGTTCAGGGGAGAGGAGGTCGAGGTCAGAGCAATAGAAAAGGATTTTGTCAGCTGCACAGTGGATTGACTGGGAGTTGGAGGAGACCAGTAGGAGGGAGCAAGAAGGAGAATACAAATATCAGGAGAGGAGGATAGCTGTAGTTGGAAATGAGAGGGATAGGAACTTGGATGTGTGAAAAAAGAGCTACTAAGATGGAACTCGGGCTTGGATGTGAAAGGAGAAGGAAAGTAAAATCTAAAAACACTGCCAAAAGTAATCATGTTATACATAGAGGATTATAATAGTGATACTGAGAGGACAAAATTGTTCCTTGGTTCATTCTCCCACAAACAGAGGCCAGTGGAAATCCTTGATCCTCTGTGTATAGGTAAGTGCCAAGAAGAAAGTAATCTGCAAATGGCATAACCATTTGCTGCTCTCCAGGGGGAAGAAGCAGCTGAATTTTGGGTGAGGCTACAGGTGTCTTCTAGTATGGTAGAAATAATCAGGAGATGAGTAGATGCTGCTTGATGTTGCAATAGTCAGTTTTGAAGGAATGTCTCTGTAACCATTGTGAGAGCTGTGTGACCACTGCAGGCCTGCACTGCAGTGGACAGCTGACATCTCTAACAACAAATGCCACTGAAAGACGTGTGGTGCTAACACAGCTGCTCATAAAACTTGGTAGGGTGCTGTTGGGAACAAGAAAATTGAAGCAGCAGCTGATGCTGTCGAACTCGTGACTTACCACTTTAAACTGATATAGGTCTTTTCTTATTGGAAATTTTCATTCTGAACTTTAACATTTATTTTAACAAAGTTGTGGTTAAAAGAAATATCACAGTAATTTTTCTAAGGCTCACCACAGGATAGAAATGGTTCATCAAGGCATGTTTTGAAACAATTACATCAACAATGTCTTCATAAAATACTTTCTGAAACTTTGTGTGCAAAGTGCTGTGTTCAGACAGCCTCAGGAACAAGGAGGTAGCCTTTTAAGCCAAATTTCCACCTTCATATAAAGCTGATGTTGAAAATAGGACCTGTCTTGAATGACAGTCTGTTTTATGTAGCATTCTTTTCTCTGAAATGCTGACTAGAAGTTGAAAGCTACAAATTATAAATCTGTTAATTTACATAAGGCGTCCTTTTTATTTTGGATAGTTCAGAAATGATGATGTATATTAATGCAGTGAGTGCTAAGGGGAATGTGTAAGGTACGTGTTTCTGATGTCCTGCTTATTACAGAATGATTTTTTTATTTTTCAGCTTATAAATGAGCAAACATGAAAAATTCCCATTCGAAGTTGCTTGGGTTACCTCTTGGAGGAAAAAAACCAACCTTGGATGATTATTTTCAACCTCCTCTTGAAACTTTCCCAGTCTCTTGTTCTGTACCTCCTGGGCTGTGTGAAGATGCAATTAATAAACTCCTGTCATCAGGAGCTTCCTATTAAATTAAATCATTTCACAGAGTTTTCTCTCCCTTTAATTCTGTTTAGCTGAATGTTTACTGATGAGTCAATTAGTCACTGTTTTGTTTGTTCAACTTAATGTCATCACATCACCATGAGATTACCCCACAAAACATTCATCAACAACAGCATTGTCATGTCTGACTGGTTGCTACAGGCTAGCCTCAGGCTGTCCACATGCAGGGGTCCGGCTGGTCAGTGACCTTGATCTGGCTGCAAGTACTCAAGGCAACTCTTATGGTGCACAAGGGTTAGAAATTACTTTGTTATCGTTGGTGAGGATCATCCCTCCTTACAGTGCAACTCCTGAAGCATGACATAAGGAGGTAGACCAGTTTGCAAAGGCAGCCATGACAAGGAAACAAGGGCAAGTGAGTTGATGTCTGCAGCTGGAACAGACTTAGTTATGTGGTGACAGTTACTGCAAGAAGTTACATTTTTAAAGTACCAGCAATTATTAGGGAGCAAGGTCGTAGAAATATCAGTGGATATCAATATACCAGCCCAGAAAATTCCAATTATATTGACATACATGGTCAAGAACAAATGGGAATCAGATTATTTTTTGTGCATTGAGTGTTACTACCATAGACTCCATATTCTGGAGCTGAGCAGAAGATGGTAAATTCATATTAGTGTCACTCAAACCCAATGGCTGAATTTCTTCTTTATGTACAGTACACATCTGCCAGGTTATGTCTTCAGAGGTTGTTTTCCGAAATACCTGTAAGTAGACACAGTCCAGCTGAAGGTACACTTAAGTATATCAGGGAGTGATATGTTTCAGAGGGGTTTTTTTTGCTCAGTGCACATAAGATCCTCTCACAGAGGTGCTGAAAATTTAAATCATTCTCAGGGAGTGCCTGTTGCCTTTTATGGTTTAAAAAAATAAGACAAGGGGGTTCTTAACAAAGAAATTTCATCAAGGGGGGCTGGATATGACTAGAGCATACACTTGTGGCCCCTTAAAAACACAGTCCTATTTTCCTCCTCTCTGCAAGCCTTTTAAAACCTAGCAATTCATCCCTAGTTTCTAGCAAGGGCATAAGTAGACAAATTAGCTGTTTCAAGGGGAATAAAAGTTTGATAACCAATCACGAAGGATATCAGACCTAACAAGGACAGGTCAGTCCACAGATCCTGTGATTTAGGGAACCGAGGAGGAGAATCAAGCAGTTACACAGCACTCACTACATAGTCTGTGTCCTCCATGTAGCACAGGCTCTAGGTCCTAATAATATTCTGGCACTGATGCATATTAACAGTGCAATTTCAATAATCAGCATATTTTGTCAAATAATTGTTAGGCTGATGGTTATAAGAGGTGACACTGCCAATATCTCATAAAGGCTGAGAGAAATATTTCCCATTTCCACGCTGCATAAACAAAGCATGCCAGATAACCTCAGGAATGCTAATGATCTCCAGTACTTTAGTATATTAAGTATTCATCAATTGAGCACAGACCACAACAATGTTTTGAGAGTCCTTAAACACATGAGAAACACATGAGAAATGATGTAAAGTTTATATGAGCTCATATAATCTTGGTCGGTTATACAGTCGAGTATAAGATCATAGAAATAAGGTCATGTGTACCATACCTTTCCTACTAGAAGGTTGTGGCCTACATTATATTTTCTGGTGCCACATCCAGCCCAGATTTAATTGACTCAAGCAATGAGTCATCCACTTCTTCCCCTACAGCATTATTCCCCAGTCTAACAGATTACATTGTTGGGATTTCTTTTTCCTTGATAATCAGTCTTTACTGTCCTTAGTTTCATCCCATTATATAATACCTCACACTTATGCTGTAACTGCTATCCTAAAGGTTTTCAAGTGTTAATTGAGTTTCATAACAGCCCCCCATGAAATAGATAAGTTCTGAGTCAGAGATGCAAAAACTGAGTTACTTGCTGCAGGCCACACACGGGATCATATCGAGCACAGCTGGGTCTGCCTCACTGACTGAGAGCTGTTCACACACAGTTTATGCAATAATCAAGACATAAGAACTCTTTTCTAGGATGCAGCCCTATGGTCTCCTACCAATGTCTATCTGCACTGTGAAAAAGTTTACTTCTTCATTAATATTTGTATCTTTCAAGTGTTCACATGTATATCTTTCCCCAGTAATTATTTTTATACTGATATTTGCTCTATCTATAAATAAACCAAGCCCTTTATTACGTGGCTCTTTTCTCTCTAATCTCAGACATGTCTTTGCAGATTATGTGCCCAGAATGATACTCTGTGGAGTTTATGGAGATAAATCATGCTGTGACTGTTAGCCTTCCAGGCTGTGACACGATACAAGAGGAATAATCCACCTGGCTGCTCCAGACTTTGTCAGCTGAGACACAGTAGCTCACTGTGCATGTGCTGTTACTCCATTGCAAAGCAAAGTAACACGGGTTCATGTGAGTCACTATGGACTGACTTTGTGGTTTCGCGCAGAGCAGCAATGTATCTGTTCAGTTACCTCATCTGAAAAGAAGGACACTGACTAACAGCTGGGGGACAAGAACCTCTACAGGCCAACACAGGTCTCCTGTCTGACAAACTCTTAATTTTCTTTAATTAATGCATTTACTTTCTAACTGAAGCAACTCTGGCAATACTCTAGATTATGATGCAAATGCAGGCAAGAGCTAGAAATCTTCTGGCTGCTTTGAAAACTAATGCATTTGGTGTCAAATATCTCTTGCTGAACATAATTTCTTTCAAAGTATTTATCTTCAGTTTGCTTACTAGATTTTGGGCAATGCTTAACTCACAACTGGTTTTCTAAATCAGATTTAACCTTATTGCTCATTTATATTTTTACAATACCTTCCTCTAGGATCATTTTGTATCATCTTTCTGGTGTCCTCCCTGCTTTTACTACTCTTTCTTAATGAACTGAAAGGTAGAATGGATGATGGAGATTCCTGCCTTGTAAAATTCAAGATGCTTTAGCATGGCAGAAGTGCCTATTTGAAAAAATAACTAAAGTGGTGAGGGACTCAACATTTTTTTTGTGTTCTGCTACATACAACATAGGGATCACAATATACACAAAAGGTTTTTTCCTACAAGGAAGTATTTGTACAGTATCTTCCCTGAAAAAGATCTTTATGCAGTACCCATCCCTTCACCCTGCCAACAAAAGCAAACTCACATAAGGAAAACTAGTAGTCCTCCCCTGCCTGAGTAAAAGAGCCCTGGAATATGGGAAAAATCTTTCTTTCCAGAGAAAACGATCAAAGACAGTTCAGGGTATGAACTAGTCGTTGTCTCACCTGCATAAAATAATGAGTGTTTCTGAGCTTTTTACCTAACTTTGAAATTGCTTTCAAAAAGGTTCACAAAAACTGAGGCTAACATCTTCCATTAGCCAGCCCTGCAGCTCACAGATCTCACCAAAAAAAATCTGCTACTTGTGCATAATTAAAGGATCTGCAAACTACCAGTCAAGATAAAAAGATCAAGGGCTATCATAAATCATGCTGCCTCATGGGATGAGCTCACCAGCAGCAGAAAAAGATGTATGTTTTCTTTCTGTGAGGATTAGTTGCTCTGGTATGGCATAAGAGTTTGACTCTCCAGTAGCTGTACTTAAGGGACACAACAGAATCTTTTTTCTAGGACAGCTCCTGTGTCCAAAAATGCTGTCAAATTATTTGCCTATCTGGTCTGGCATGTAGCCTGGGACCACACTGAGCAGAGCTAATGTGGAATTTTATTTATTTACTTCATGAGAAAGTGCTTATGGAGCAACACGGACATTTTTTTCATGAAAACGTGTCAACTCAGATAAAGCTTTTGCCAGGAAAGTTTCCTATTGTAGAGAACCCAAGCTAGAAAGACCTAGGGAATGGCAGAGGTCTCAAGTGATGGAAGCAGAGAATTCAGTATCTGTCTTCTCCCTATATTTTGTCCCTGACAACAGTTGTAATTAGCAGGCCCCAGCTACATCATTTGTACCAATTTTGTCATTTTTTAAGATGTCAAAAGAAATTAACTTTTTTTCCCCTTTGTTTCCTATTTTCCTTCTATCTGAAGGTTTTGGGTTAATCACAGTGTGGAACACTGGCAAACAGTGAAGCCTGCAAAACAGTTCTTGCTTTCTATTTGTTCCTAATACTATATTTGTAATCAGGAACAATTTCTTCTCAGGACCCTGTGTAGTCTCAGGGAATCTGGAAGCAAAACAAAATGTTGATTAAAAGTCTTGAGCTCAAGTTCTATCCCAGTCTGATCATTTATGAACTGTTTTCATGTCAATAAATAATTTTTCTAACTTGTTTGCAGAGAAAGCAAGTAAGTCTTCCCCCAACCCCTCATGGTCCCTGCCCCCATCAGTGTTATCCTTTTTAAACTGGAAACTTTGTTCTAGTAAATATACAAAACCTTGAAAACTCTTTCAAGACAGTTAGTCTCATAAGTCAGCAGAGGAAAAATTCAGCAGTGGGAAATCTAGGAAACTTCCATGTCCTAAATTTATAGCCAGTTATCAGTTTCACTTCTCTGTCTTTTTTTTTTTTCCCAGTCTGTTAGACTGCATAGAATATAACATTTACAGGCAGATAGGGAGCAGAAAAGGTAAATAAGGTAGACAGGATGCTTTGACTCGTTCTACCTATGCAGGGTAATTGTGTTGTGACTGTAGTAACTTTTCATCCATTTTGCTTGAGTTCATGACTTTCCCCACCACAGAAGGGGCTTAAAACAGGCTTCATGTAGCAGCCAACCAAGAGCACCTCGGGATTACCCCTCCTTCCAACACTGGAGGGAATGAAGTTGCTGCAGCTAATTATGACTGCTCATAGGTAATCTCTAGTAATACTCTGGAAAATCTTAGTTTCTCCCAAACAGCCAAATTTGGGTACAATTAAAAGTAAAATCAATGCAAAAGTCAAAGCTGAGAAGGGCCAGGTGAATGACGTGAATGTGCTTATCGTGTCTAACTCAGCTGGATCCTGTAGTCTTCAGCTACTGTGAACTCACATAGAAGCACTAAATTGCCTCAACATAGATTTCTCATGCCATTTCAGATGGTGCAGAGTATCTGGTATGACCTTCAGCTGTGAATTTAGAAGGGTGTGGGTCTCCTATGAATCCTTAAATCCCTTCTATCAACTCTGTGGGGGTGACTTAGCTACTTTAGAGCATCTAAAATGTTCTAATCAGGCTATATTTTGGCAATGGGACCCTGCTTCCTGTGTTGCAAGCTACGGGAGGCATGTTTTTTCACTTCCATGAGAATCCCCAAGTGTGAGAAGACCAGAATGAGGCAAAATCTCACCAGAGTCAGGTTTACTTTTGCACCTGTGAGAGAGGTTTGGTGCACTGTATTTCAGGGAAGTCATCCTTTGCTGTACATAGCCTGGGGTGGCCATAACTGCAGGAGGGTAAAGACCTTCCAGAAGAATGCTTACTATCTAGGGCTGTCTTCACATCCACAGTCAGACTCTTTGGGAGCTACTCTATAAGGCAAAAACAACCTCTGTGCCTACTGTGGCCTGGAAGCGCAACATAGCACATCCATTCCTTGGGAGCAAATGCACAAACATGCACAGTCTGGGACTGTGGAGGGGCACAGTACACTGGGTTGCAGGGGACTCTTCTAGAGAGAAGACGATGCCATTACCACTGCACACCAGCCCCTGTCTTCTCTGTGGCACCCATACTGGCCCTCCCACCAAACAGCAGAAGGAGAAAATCCAGGAAAACAGCTCCCCACCAAGCCAATCTGCTCTTCAGGACAACAGCCGGCTGACATTTAATGGACATCACAGGGAGCCCAGGCTGACCACAGCCCTGAAAGTGAAACTGCGGGAGCACAGGGGAGAATTCTCACCTAGCAGGCTTTAAAACAAAGATGCAATCCCAGCATCTTTATTATCAAAGTGGAAATGGATACAATATAAAGTTGTTCAGCTTTAAAAAAAAAAGAAAAAATCACATTCATCCTTTTTTCCCCCACATTTTCATCTGGTGGAAAATCTGATTCAAAAGGGAGTTGTGTGCTTCGGAAAATCTGGCTAGTGTGTCAGTTCAGTTTAAAAAGTGTGGAGAACAAAAAAGCCAAGCTCCCATGCTCATGATGACCCCTAAGGGAGCTTAATTAAAGGTGGTGGTGAAAGAAAGGTAAGCAGTTAAGACTCTACACCAGACAGGATATAATAAGCCAGACTACTCAGTACCTGTTAAGACAGTGTTTGTCCCTTGCTCTCATCAATCTTTCCTTCCTCAGTCCCTGCTCTCTGATGAAAGTGAGAGGTAGAGCAGGGGAGGAGGTAAATGGCAGGCAGTGATGCCATTTCTCAAGTCCTGTTTCCTAGTTAATTGCTCTTCCAAAATTTTTATTTCACTCTGCTTCTTTTTTCTCTCATACCAGGAATCTGACCCAGAACTTGCCTGCTACTTACCAAAAATTAATAGAAAAGGAAAGAAATAAAGAAATCCTGTGCAGACAGGGTCATGTTCCAGTGAACTCATTCTAAACATAACTTTTTCATTTCAGTACTCTGGCAGTATCTGAATTCCCTTGCTCACCTGGTGACTGAGGCTTAATGTCTCTATTCCCATCACTCTCCAGCCCTATAAAGGAAAACCTCTATGCCATACAGGAATGAGATAACAGTCTCCATGGGGCTGACTCACAGTACTTTTCATCTCGGACTGAACAATCAACTTACCATCATTCTGCTTTGCCTCCTGCCATTCCTTTTGTCTCTGTTACAGAAATTTGCATTTGTTCTCCATTTTCACACTGTGCCATTAAAATTTGTCTCAGGCCACCATCTCCTACAGCTCCCTTTCACCAGAGGGACCAGGGTACAACAATCTCTGTTTGTTGAAGGAGGAGTTTCAGCAGCCCACAGATGGAGAAACACAGCAAGACAGTAGGCAGCAGCCTCAAAGAACTTCTTTGAAACTTAGCTTTTCTATGCTTTGACTAGTGCTTAATTTGGGGAACTGCAAAACAGCATAGTATCACTGCAAACTCATTATAGCTGGAGGAGATGAAACTATATGGATCTGATGAAGAGGGAAGTGGGGGGATGTGGCCCATTTCTCTTTTCTTTCAGAAACTCTGTGCTTTTTTGCCTTTCCTTATCCATAAAGGAGTTAATATCTTAGTTTTGGTTTTACAAATCATTAACACACAGGGTAGGGAGATGTGACTATTCCTGATATAGGATTTTTGCATGACCTTGATAAGTTGCCCTAATGGGATCATGCTGGTGCTCAGCAACTCTGAAAATCAGGCCATGGAGTTGCCTAAATATGGATGAGATGCCCACACGTCAAATGCTGAACTTAACTGCTTTGCCCTTGTATTTCCCTACTTGCAAGAAATAACTAATAACATTTTATCAGGCTTAATACTTTTCTGAGGAAAGAAACTGCAGTCACTTGCATAAATTTCTAGCAGAAATGTGTTAATTCATTTTTAAAGGCCATTTAGAATGGTAAGATGGAGTTGCTATATAATTGCAAAATACCTCACAACATTTTTCTTCTCTCTCCAGATATATAGTTCATACTTGCAAATGTGTGTATCAGATCTCTGTCTTATTAAATATAGAGTCAAGAAAGTGTTTCAAAGCAAATGGATTAATATTATCTTATTTTCCTGTTGCAAAAATAATAATATCTGCAATACAGATAAAGAATGAGAAACAAATAGACGTTACAGAGAGCAACTTCCATTTGGAAGATGTGCTCAAAGTCTCACACTAATGAAATGTCATAGGCTTTCTAAAAATTATAGATCGTAAGTTTCTGACACAGAAGGTTACTTTGCTTTGGACTTCATATGATGGATAAAGATGAATTAATCACTGGAGTAGAAGTTGGTCGTTGCCTAGGAACCAATGATCATGACCTCATTGCATTCAATATACCCAAACAAAGGATAGCCCCAAAGAATACAATATATGGGATAGTTCAGAATGTCTACTTCCAAAAATCTAAAGGAAACTCTAAATTACATTAACTGAAAGAGAAATATTTTAAAGAAACTATGCTTATACAACTTTCTATTGAGCTACAGTAATACTTATGTCAACGATGCTAATTTTTAATGAACCTGCAGAAGATAATAATGTTTCAAAGGACTGGAAGATAGTTTGAAAAAAAAATAAATACACAAGCAGAAATCTGGATAACTACAGTCTGACTATTTTAACATTATAACCAGTCAAAATAATGGAAAAGGTAGTATGTGCTTCAGAATTAACTCGTGTCAATGAAGTATCTGCTATAAAACAAACAAAAAATTAAATAGGTCATAGTCTTTCAGACTACAAATTCAGATGGCAAAGGCTATTTACAAATGTTATTTGGGAATATTGTTAGTCATCTAAAACAATAAAACATAACATTAGTATTGGAAACAGCACTGTTCATCTCTGGAACACTTATTTAACGGATCTAAGAAATGGCCAAATGACAGGTCTTGAGTATTGATAGTAAAAACCCAGTGAAAGACTGTGTTCCTAGTGGGATTATTTAAGGATTGTTACTATGTCTTACACTGCTTAATATTATTTTATTAATCAGGAGCAAGAAGAACAAATTTGGTGCTCCCTGAGAGAGTAGTGAAACAACATAACGTGATGGGAACCAGACATTTATTTAGAGCAATTCATTTGTTCAATAAACTGGGATCTATGGAAAGAAAATATATCTTAATACCGGGCAGAAAAATATATCTCCAAACTGCAGTGTCTTCACCCCAAAGCCTGACACAAGGAATCATTTTGTCCCTGCACAGAGCCAGCATGTGCCAGTTGCTTAGCATTTTTTAGATTCCTTTGAAATTCCAATACTTTTGCTTTTCTTTTCATCAACAAATGATAAAACTTAGTTGAACATTTGAATCTTAAAAGAAACATATTTATTATTTGAAATTGTCATTAGGAATTTAGATGAAAAAAAAGGAAAGATTTCATCCTCTTGAGATGGCACATCTGTTCGGTAAACTTGCACTAGACTTTACTGGCTTTGTTCTTTTTTCTCCCAACACCTGCCCCAGCACCTGTGAAGACAAGTCAGACAGAGAAATGTTAAATGGACGCTAACAATGTGTACTGCCAATTCTCAAATCCAGTTTGTGTCAGGAAAGAACAGAACGGAAGGTCTGAAAAGCAAGACTGACCATTAAAAAAAATAGCCAAAGTGGGCCAAGCCAGCATATGTGAGAGATCTACCTCACAGAATATGTAGTGGCAACACTGAAATTTTTAAAATAGTCAAAACAGGAAAAAGAGTTCAACTTAAGTGTAATCATGCCACAAGAGTTGTCCGAATAGTTCTTGGATCATTTCTCGTGATACTACTTAGAGTAATGTCAGAGCTTACTGGTCATCTTCCAGAGAATCGACCAGCTGCCTGCTATCAACTATCGCAGCACTTGTACACTCCTCTTTTCCTCTTCATTACAAATTTGACTGTTATTGCTTAAAAAGCTCTTTCTCCCTTAAGCAGGAGATATCCTGTTTTTTTGCAGTTATGTTAAGAACAGCCACTTCATTAACAAGTACTTGACCTGTTGCACACACTTACAATTATATGAATTATTAAGTATTTCAAATAAACTGTTCTTAATTATCACACTTTTAATGTGTTAGTAAAAAAAATAACTATGATATTCATATTCTTATTACTGTATGATAGTACTTCGAAATAACATTTATATGAAACACAGATTCTCTGTGGAAATCTAACATTCATTTTAAACTTTTTAAAATCATGTCACACTGCTACAGCACACTGAGAAGCTGGTCTTGAAAGAGGATAAAAGTGAAGATGTGACCAGATGCAATAAAGCACAGGAGAGAAAAACGGTGACAAGGAAGGGGATGGAAAGACCTCAAGCAATCTATTTAGACACTCTGTGTCTCTCTCTTGCCCACCTTGTGCTTTCAGAAGTCATTGGAAAATTGAGCACCGAGACTGCAAAGACGAAGACATACCTGCCCAGCTGATGTCTTACTGCACACAGCTCATCTGCACTTGGAGTCACTGAGCAGTGACAGCATGAAAGGTATCATGTCATTTCAGCACTTAAATATATAAGGCTAAAGAATTTAAAAAATGGTATAGCACTGTGACAAAATGCCAGTGACTTCTGCAAATTACTTTTCAAATCAGTCACTATATTAAAAGAGAAAAACAGAACTTGAAATCTGGATAACCCAAAGACAATACTTTTGATAATTGTTGCCAGTGGGTAAATCCATACAGTGTGGATGAAGTCCTGACTTCACTAACTGTGACAGTAGGTCTTTTAACTGAGCTCTTTTGGGATCCTAATAGCAGCACAGTGCAGATAAATGAGCCATAGGTAACTACAGCGAGTTCAGAAAGAAATTGAAAGCTGAAACAGAAAAATAGGCAGGAAAGACACAAAAATTACTGTAGTTTACTGGGATTTTTTACCAAGCAATTTGTCTTCAGCCATAGCCCCCTACAATGTCCAAGGAAAGAAGTAATTAGGAATTATTTTTCAATATAATTGTATTCTTAAATATTTATTTTATTCAATTGCCTTTCAAACACTCTGTGACCCACTGCAGAACTCTAGCATATCACCACACATTTATCTGCCTGAATTGAGGACTTTTTATACAAGAAAATAGTTTGCACCCATGGAGCACTGGAAAGAAGTCACAGAGAGGCATGGATTCACAGGAGTGGTGTATAGGGCAACAGCATCTCTCCACAGCACCCCTCACCCTGTCACTGGCACTCACTGCTGGTCTGGTACCACACCATACTCATGACCGCACTATACCATCATCCCCTCAGTCTGAGCAAGGCAATGTACCAGTAGATCCTGCTCGAAACAAGGTGCTGCAGCATCTCTTCCCTGGTACCCAACAACACTGAGAAGAGATACGCAGGTGTTAAGTAATAAATGCAGTTGCTTCATTCTAGCAACTGATAGTATTTCTCTATCTGAAATAGTCTTGGACCTCCCAATGTTCAGCTGATACATTTTACACTTTTCTCAAAAAAAATCAGCTTTTCACTTAAGTTTAGCAAGTAAGCATGGGAGAGGTGACCTTCCACAGCCATGGATTACAAACAATACCTAAAAGAAGTCAGTGGAGCTGTAAGTACAATCTGAAATTAAAGATATTTTATGGGGTTATTTCATTACAAAAAAATTTGTTCACAATATTTTATGAAATACTCACACCAGTGTCCATGAAAACAGAATGCTGTATTTACAAGGCAACCTTTATGAGAGGTAGTATGTTTTTAGTGCCTTGCACTTAAACCATGCTAAAAATACAGATGGTTGTCATCAGGGAAAAGTTATAATGGGGAAAAAAAAAAGGCAACATCACAACCTTGAAGACACATAGTTCTGAGGAACTGAGAATTAGGCAAGGAGTTACAGCAAATTGTTCTCTGGTGGTCTGTGGTATACAGCTAAAAAGCTACACTGGCTACCCAGCCTGTTGCCTGTTCACCCAGCCCAGTCCACACAAGCTGCCTTCTCTCCCATACCTCACTCCTGCCAGGCTCCTGACTTTTGAAACTCTGAAGCAGCTACAGGGATGGTGTCAGGAAGCAAGGGACACATGTCAAGCTCAGTGAGTCCCTGCAAAGCCCTTGGAGTCACAATTTTACCTTGTTTTCTCACTGGATTGCAAACACAATGGGCAGAAGTCCAAGGGAAGCGCCTGCTGCATGCCGGCAGCGAGGTGATGCATTCCCCTGTGTCACATTTTTGGAACACAGCAGTAGCAGCTGAAAACAGTCAGAAGTCTTTAAGTATGTGCACGATCATCAGAAAGCGAGGGTGAGAGCCTCCACTAATGAGAGAGAAGGTAAATAGAGCCTGAGAAACTGGAAACATTCTTTGGTTTGGCTTACAGAAGGAAAAAAAAAAAATCTTAAAAAGCATTGTGCAGAGTGGGAAGAGAGGTCATTAATCACAGAAAATGCACTTCCTCAAGTACAATAGGGACATATGAGAGCCTGTCATTTTTCAGATCATTACTCAAAAGCTTTCCAGAATTTTAGAATGTGCTGAACCATCCCCGAGACCCAGGTGACATGTCATGGCAGCAGAGTGACTGACACAGCAATGTGACTGACTTGACAAGGGTGGCAAAGAGCTTTGTTATCCTGGAGAAAGACATAATTCCTAGCTTTTGGAAGTCCACCACAAATTTGACAGAGGTGCCCCACCTGCCTTGGCAACAACAACCCTTCCCAAATATCCTGCTGGCCACGTACAGGAGATAAGTGACCTAGGAACCTGACGAATTGTAAAAGTGTGTTCATTCTTGGCACTTTCCAAATGACCCATCAAATCCTGGAAATGATATACTCTGCTTTGGCAGTTGTTAAAAAAATTATAGAAATATTTCAGAATCAGTGGGTAAATTGTCATGCCTTTTTCATGCCTTCTTTTTATCTGAAAAGAGTAATTTATTTAAACTTGAATAATATCTCCATGTTAAGCGGCCTTAAAACCCAAAAACCTAGAGCCAGATGCAGTATTTACATTGTACAACTAGCTCCGGGCTGTAAACTGGGAATTTTAGATGTCTATCAGAGTTGGAAAAAATAATCTCTGCTGATAATCATATATTAGGAATTGACAGGTTTTAAAAGTAACAATTTTATATAAAGCATGCTGGTTTAGTAATAATACCAGGCCCTTATTTGTCAGTTCACCACGTTTCCTAAAATACTCCATGTGAAGGCCTACGCACAAAATCAGTCTTCATAACACCCCACCAAATTGAGGCAAATTCACTCGAAACCAAAAATCCTTCACAAATCCCCAACAAGGTGGGAAAAATAAACTCCAACAAGCATCAAAGTAGTTTTTTCTGCTCTGTGGTTTTACCTCTAATTATAGGTAGCAATCATCTTTTTTCCTATACTTTTGGATGATATTTTTCTGTTAAAAGTGCAACAGACCTCTTCTGTTGGAGAAACAGTAGGAGGGAAAGTGTTTCCAAAAAGCTGTACGCATTAAAATGAGCCAACTGCACACTGCCTGAAGACATGCTAGCAGGAGCTGGGCTTTTTGTTTCTGATACCAGCCATTGGTGTGGCTCACTGCTGCCTTCTGTAACACTGTGGGTCCGTCCACACATTGGCATTGGCGGCAGTTGCTGCCTCCCCACCAACATAGCTTTCTGTGGCTCCTCAATTGTCTAAACGAAGAGGGAAATTACAGAGGAGAGCCATCAGCTCTGTATGAAACCCAAAAATGCTTTTCCATGTTTATAGCACTAACACCTTCACAAAATCCCAGGGACAGAGTGGATAGTGAAAACTCGGATTTTAAATGAGCAGGTAGAGTTATGGAAAGTGCATTTTTAACTGCTGCCACGAACATTATTGACAGGTAAGTGACACTGGAAATCCAAAAGGAGGGAGGGCACAGTGCAGCCCATCAGTTTACCTCTTCATCAGAGCACATTTAATGGGACTTTCTGTTCAGCCATGTGAACTTTGAAATACCTAAGTTCAAATTTCACCTTCAGACTTCCCATCTGTTCTTATTTCATCCTCAGACTTTCCATCTGCTCCCATCTAGGCCTTCATAATTCCATGCCCAGTCAGACAGTATGGTTTTACCAGGTGCTTCTGTCTTGAAAATTTTATGGCATATAAGAAACAATAAAAATTTATGTTGTACATGTTACTTGTGCTAATTAATTCCATTGCACAACAATGTTTTTTAAATGATATTGTCCAGAAAGTCTGTTAAAATCTACTGTAGACAAGTATGGCAATATTTTTATAGCTCCTAATGCCAGATGGGTTTGGAGTTCAGACATTTGCGTTAACGCATTTTGCACTTAGGTGCTGTGCTGGGAAAAATCGACTCCCAGTGACAAAGAGGCAACATTAAAATATTGGTGTTAGCTAGGGGCAGTGAATCAAGGTGGAGGTGTGTTTTTCTGTACTAATTTTTTGCTGGAAATGAGTATATAATAAGCCGTTAGCGTGCCATTTTACAAATTTTATAAGAAGTGAAAGATGTTATTTCCTATCACTAGTATGTAAATATTTTCACGTCTGGAAGAGCAAGAATGTGCTGGCTAACGACCAGAGATGTGCTGGATAAAATCGTCTCCACCTGTTCAGAGGGCCATTGTGCTAGAAAAGAAAGATTGTGAAATAAGCAACATTAATTTCCATATCATAGCAAGATTAGTAAGAATAATTAGCGCATTAAAGAAAGAGTCACTATCCAAGGGCATTCCTATAACTTCTTGCTTCACATCACTGAATTTGAAGCCAAGAGATATTCTGAACTCTGAGTGCAAACAGTGGGTTACACAGTGGGGCTTGTTTTGGACAGGGTTTTTTGTTTGCCTGTTTGTTCCACAAGACTGGGTAAATAAGGCTTTATGCCAAGAAAGAGTTTCCTTCCCTTGATTTTGCTCCCTCCCAAGCGCTCTAGTGGATGTGCCTCATATACATGAAGAATCCAGAATGAGCCCGGGGATTTCACATTTGAACCCAAATGCTGTTAGATATCAGACTACAAGGGCTTTCCCCTCAACAACAGATTCAAAAGCAACCTCCCTCAAAAGGCTCTGTCATCTCCATCACCACAGGAAGCTCCCTGATGGCCAAACAGAATTTGTTTTAAAGTGGCAGCTCTATCAACATCACATCATGAAGGTTAAAAGGTGCAAAGTTAATGGGGAATGGCTCTCAGCAACAAAAATGGAAAGAGCAGCTTGTCTTATTTTCCTCAATAAAAAAGATGCTCTGAAACGAGGATAGGGAGAGGACAGGGAATGTGTACTGCAGTATCTATTCAAGTGAACATAAAGCTCAGATATTATCTTGTCTAACAATTTTTGGAAGCTGACAAGCAGTTACAATTAATGCTCAGAGATGTAAACAGGAAATTGTATCATTGTGAGAAAGGGCATTTACAATAACGCTGTGATTCAAAAATACTTTTGTGAATAGAAGAAATAAGCAGAGTTTCCTGCTATTTATGCTTTTATAATATGTCATGCTTATAAAACCCCACACAGCTGTGGGTATTTGTCATGATAATTGTGAATCTTCATACTTTACTCAAATTTTAGTGCATGTGATTTGTTCCTGTAAATGATGCCAACACTGAAATCATCCCTATACCTTTTTCTATATTATTTTGTTTTCAAAACCACAATCTCATTTCAAGAGAGAAGAGATGATACCTATGTGAATTATTGACTAATTGTGATGCACACGCAAAAACTATGCAGATATAATAACCTATAATAACCTATCTTACAAGCAAACCACAGACTAAAATCTGTTTTCATAAACTATTCAATGAATATTTATGCATGTAAAATATATTCACGGACAGGAAAAAAAGGCTAAATTTGCAATTAATATTTGTGGTGAATAATTTTGATTTCTGAATGGGGACATTTTGTTCAAGTTTGCTAATTATCAGTTGGTTTCTGTGACTGTGAAATAGATTATTCTAACGCAAATTGGGAAAACAAGTTGATACAAATGCTTTGCATAAGTTTCAAAGATCTTCATCTATTTTTTTTAACTTCTAAAGCTTTTTAGATAACACTTGATCACATAGTCACAGGTAAGCATCTTTCTGAAACTGACACATTTAAAAGGATTAATATGTTCCTGATTCATTACTATTTTACTCATTGTTTCAATAATGATGAGGCTGAAGGACTTTGAAAGTTAGTTGTTGGATACAGACCCTGTATTTTTTGGACATATCCCAGGTCCACAGTAGCCAAAATTGCTACCATCTGTTGGCCAGCCAATAAGCTGCAGTGTGTGAAAATGAGTTTGTGGTCAAATGCAGGCGTTTCTCACACACTGCAAATAAATATATTGCCACTTGTCACAAGTATATTACAGAATTACTCCCAGAGAAGATAGTGAAAATTCCATCAGGTTAAGTGTACCATTGAAGTATCCATTGGCAAAAGCAAGTGACAATGTGTTCCCAGGAGTAAAGGGTTTCCATACCAACAGCGAAGGGTTGGAGAAACCTGTTGTGTCCATTGCTGTGATTCTGCTGCTGGTCAATAGCAGATTAATCTTAATGGGAACCTAATACTAGGGTTACTATTTTTTTTCCTCTTTCTTTTATTTTTTTATTAAAGAAAAAAAAGGAACCCATATGCATGTTCTTACTATGGGGGTTTCCTGGGTGCTTTAAAAAGGCCTGAGTCCCACTGCACTTTAATTGCATTTTACCATAAAGAGGCAGTAGAAGGCACAGGTACCCTCAGATTCCTGTCATCCTTTTTGATACAACGCCATTCTCATAATCTTTGCCATTTTCCTTCAGCTTTTTCTAGGGACTACTTCTCTTTTCCTCTGACCAATGCAGGTCTCCTCCCTCCAACTATATAACATCTCGCACATCTCTGTGCCCTCCTTCATCCCCAAACAAACAAGAGTAAGAGCTCTCTGTTTCTGACATGAGGTCCAGCTTTGTCCATGTGTGGGAAATAGACTGATATTTATACCCATGTCATAAAATCTTTAGTTTTCAGACAGGAAATCAAAATCTTGGGAAATACAGGCACAGAGTGACACTGTGTCATTCTGTTGCTTTGTGTTTCTAGCTTCCCTAGTCTGAGCCCGGAAAAAACAAATTTGTCAATGCAGGTGGGCACATGAGGGAAATGAGGCAGCTAGTGTCTTCGAGTGGAAAGAAGGCTGCCACGGTCACTTTAGAGGTACTTGGCAGAAGTTGCACAGGTAGCAGACCTCTGATGAAGCTTCCTAGCCATCAACAGTTCAGGTCCATGCCAAGAAAATTAGGTTAATGAGAAATAGTTCACTGGTCAAAACAATGAAAAAAAAAACCAAAATAAACATAGATTCAATTACACTCTCTCAGGGCCAGGAGAAAATTTGTCTTCAAATCCAAAGAAGATTCCTCCTGACAAGCATCATTGAAAACAGTGAAGGCAGAACAGGACTAGGAACACAATGAGAGCCTATGCTGATCAGGATGGTTGTGTCCTTGCGCTTGTGTTGCCCTGGACCCTTCTCCTCCTTTATGTCATGGAAACAATTAAGAAGTGTGCACCCTTCTGCAACATGACACAAAAGGCATTCCCAACCTATACTATTACCTTGAATTGAATTTTATTTTCCAGCCATACCTTATGATCATGGAATCTTTTAAAAAATTTTAAAAGGTTCCTCAATTACTCGGGCAAGTCCTTTTGTTTGTTCTTTTCTAAGTTCTATAAAGCATAACAAATATAGTTTTTATATGCTTTTAATCCTTGACACCTTCAATCTTTTCTTCTTTCCTCCAAGTTGTAATTATTCTCTGGGAAACACTTTCAGTTTAGAGAACATCTTAATCACTAACACGATGTCAATATATTACAGTACTTGATTCAAAATTAATCTACCAGGAGATATATCAACTCCAATTAGCATTTACTGCAGTTTAAATTCAGAACAAAAACTTTCCTGGAATCAAACATATCATCATAATTTTAATAATTCACAGTGACTCTATGAGACTGAGAAGTGAAAAACACAGCAACATTGTCCTTTGTTATAGTTGTATGTTGTATAAGAAGGATGGACAGGGTCTAGATGATGGTAATTGTTTTATAACAAAATTCTTTTTTGCTTTTTTTTTGTGGCGGTGGTGGTGGGTTTGTTCATGCTTTCTTTTTCATAAATATAAGTATTTCAGTTCATGCTTTTTCCTGGAGGATATTTGCATCTGTGCCTTCCCGAGGAACCTGCACTCTGAGCATCTGTCAGCACTGACCATTTCCAGTTTGTCAGATAAAGTCATCATGGACCTGTAGATCATCACGGACTTGTAGATCTGTGTTAGGGTTTAGCTCGAAATTAACTACTTCAGTTTCATCAGCTACTGTAAGGATGACTTTCTCCTTAATATTCTGTTCTCTGTTTTTAAACTTCTTCAAATGTCTGTTATGAATAAGTCATGATTATAGGAGTGTGCTGGGTAAATTACTGGTTGGGGGAGGATGTTAATTTGACTGATAAAGAGAGGGAAAAAATCCTTAGATTCACTCAAAATAACCTACAAAAAATAATGCTTTCTTCTTGGGAAAAAAAAATAACCAAACCAACCAAACCAGCAAAAAACACCACCAAAACCAAACAAACCCTGACTTATTCAACTCAATATAGTAAATGAAGTTTAGAAGACTTATTTTCATGTTTCTGAAGAGAGTTTCACTTTTGCCTATTGGCTTCCCTAAGAGTTTAGATGAAAGTCCTGATGAACTTCCAGGTCTTCCTGAGAAGAATCAGACTGACATTGTCTATCAGAGGACACTCTTCCAGGCCATTTTGTAGGAAGAGGCTCCTCTGACATCTCCTCACTTACTGTATGAACACTGTTAGATATTAAGTGAGTCAAAGTCCACAAGGGACTTCACCCCAGTGTGGAAGAATAAAACATACAGATTCCATAACTGATGCCAGTGAGTATTTAAATATATTTGTAGAACAAACTGAATGAGTCGGTCAATCCCACTAGCAACAGTACAGGCATAGAAAAGATAAATGGTACTTTCCAAGTCGCAGCTGACATCTCAACTCCTGAGCAGTCTCTTCAGCAGCTCTTTATCTCCTTAGGAATCACTTCTTCTGCTGTAGAATAAGTTATACAGCCAATAACAAGTTTTTCAGTGCTGTTCCACCTCTTGACTCTAGAAATTATGTGAGGTCAGTGCTAATAGTTCACATGCTGCATAGGCAAGCTCTAGTTGGCATGTCTGGCAGATTGAGAAGTCAAACTGCCATAAAATGTCTATGTGAAATTATGCCTAAAATGAATTAACATGATTTTTTAAGATTAACATGATTTTGTAGAAAAGTTAAAGTGGCAACTGCTGTAATCATGCAAATGGTAAAGAAAAACACAAAGGGATTTGGATGGCTCCTTCAATTACCGCGATTTTGAACTCTGACACCCCACACTGTGTCTCCTGGAAGAGACCAACAGGGGTAGGCAAAGTTTCTTCTCTTTGGAAAACGAGTGCCCAGGAAAAATTTACTGTCTTTTGCACCTGTATTGATGACCCAAACAGAATAAAATACACACAGATGAGGGGCATTCACCCACTTGATATTAACCACCTCCTGCTTTCCTAGGTAAGGTCTATCCTTGAATTTTCCTCATGAAAGGTAGCACCAGCAAGCAGCAAGAACTTCTCACTCGTGTGAGCTACCAAATTTCATACAACCAACAAACTAATAATTTCCATGAACCAGTGGAATCAAGAATGAGGTACCACTGGCAAGGTAGTCAGAAGCCAAATTATTCTGTGGTTTGTGGTATTAACAGTAATAGCTCACTCCAACATGCCAGCACTACTGGTCTTTCAAGAGAGTATATAAATGACCCTTGTCCAAGAAATGTAACATTACAGCACAATCCAAGTGCATGTTTAAGGCTACAAAGGCCAGGAATGCTTTGCTCTTCATCCCAGAATGAATAAGAATTTACACTAGAGTGTAAGTAGAAACTACTTGCCCCAGACTCTGACATTGGCTCCTGTTCCTGCCTCCACCAGTATTTTGGCAGGATTATGTCCATAGAGTTATGTATTCAAAGGCCATGTATCATAAGTCATAATTTATTTATGCCATTACATTTGTTAGTTTTGCTCTATCCATGAACCTTGCATATGTTCACTAACTGTGTCCTCATAGCCCTGTGAATTTTCAAACCTTTCCATGAACCCCAGAAACTGGTCTCTGTGCTGGCTGAATGGCAAACTTCTTTCCAAAGAAGCTTTTTAGACTTCCATCTCTTGATCTTAGAAATATACTGAGTCTTCAAAACACTTTTTTCTCCCTCAGGACTCAGGAACAGCCTCCTGAAGTTTTCTCTGAGCAACCTCACTGAACCTGGATATTAAGTTCTAAACCTTAGAGATCCTATTAATCCCTTTGTAACTGAATAATAAATTCCTAGATAGATGAAAGGATTTGGTGGAGCCATGTGTTGCATCCAGAGTCTTGTGTCAGAATCTTAATTAAGCTTAAGGGATGAGGGAGAATCCTGTTTCCAGAAAAGAGCGAATTAGTACACTCCGCAAAAATCTGGAGGAGAAATTTGCAGGATGATTGTAGAAAGTCCAAACTTCATGACAATACTTAAACTCAGTCTAAGCGCACTAGCACTTCTCAAATTAGTTTTAACTAACTGCTGAGGCTGAGTTTCTTAACTCCCTGTCTCTGTTCCACTCCTGCCTCAAATCCCTACTTTCTGGTGCCAACTTGACCTCTCACCTCAGTCCTGTCTTGGGTACTCCTCCAGTCACAGGACTAACTTTTTTCTAGCCTGAGATATAATGTCACCGAACCCCTCAGAGAACCTAAATTCTCATATATGTTCAGAAGTCCTTGTCCTGACAAGATAGGTGGAATAAGACATTCCTGATATTTCAGATGTGAACAAGGAAATACCATGGAAGCCTCTAAAGGAGACTGATTTATTAGTCTATTCTTGATGCATTAAGATAGCACCAAATTCAGCATAAAAAAATGTGGTAATGGAGTTACACACCTTCTGGTCAATAAGTTCAAGTATTCTTTTAGGCAGTGATTGTGTTGAAATCCACAGTCTGAACTCGCATCACATTCTCCCTTCCCTTCATCTGAAACAGTCACAGAACAGAAAAGCAACCCCAATTCATGACTGAGAAGAAAAGATGAAATAAAAAGTAAAGCAGAGAAGGGTTAATAATTTTCAAAGTCAGAACTGGATTTATAACCTTTCTTTGAATTTCTGAAGCCAAGTAATCCAGTCAATAATTTCTCTCTCTGATACTCATGAAGCTGATTTTCATTTATGCTAATGTCCTTTATGTCCTCCATTAACAGTTCATTTAAAACTTTATAAAGTCCCTTTACATTTCCAAAGCAGTGCAAAGGAGCCATCTTGTAAGCTAGTGTAGGCTGAAAATATTTCCCCCACTGTTATTTATTCAGCTTTGTGTAGATTTCTATGGTATGGAAACTATATGAAGTTTTAATTGAATGTGTCCTCACAAGTCTTAAAGCATTACTACTATAAATTACCTTTCCAAGAACTGTTCTCTAGAATTATTCATGCTTCAGTCTTTCTAAGGACATGTAGATTTTACAAGTGAATGCGAATTATCATAGAGCATCCTTGGGCTTTTGCCAAGACTTCCATGAAACAAAAGCATTTACACAAAAGACATGCCTGATTTTTCTCCCATTTTTCTTGTATACTTGGAAACTTTTGCCAAAATGTTGCATCACGGACTTCTTCATACTTCTGTCTAGAGCATACAGCATGCAGTTCACTTCACTCTAGAGAACTAGCAAAGTGCATTTTCCCAATGGGCTGTTGGGTACCAAGGGACTCCAGTCAGTGTGCCTTTTACACAGGAGTGAATACAACAAGGGTGACTGCCAACTCTGCATCTTGCTAAGGTCTTTTTAGACCAAGAATAAACCAACTCAATTTCAATAACCAAACTCTATTCTAAAGTGGAGTGCTGTAGTAGTGATTTTATATTTCCTATTACCTGAGGAAACAATTTGTGTGGCAATCACCACAGAAGAGTGTTAACTGGTAAAGTGTTTCAGTTGGTTGTATCAAAGCAAGCTGCTCTTGCTAAATTTTTGTCTTGAATATAAACAATTTGAGCCACTGTAAATAATAGCACCTAAGAGATAAAATAACAATTGCTTTAAAAGGAAAATGTGGTGTTTGCCTTCATGTAAAAACAATTCATCTATAAAATCTTTATCTTCTTCATTTTTCCTCCACTGGGCATATCCTGCAACTCCAGGTACTGAAGTGTAGTGCACAGTAAGAAGGCAGGCTATCAACTGTGCTAACTTAGAGGTCTTTCAAAAGCAAAACTGTCAAAGGAGGCCATCAATTTTAGTAGTATCACAAATGCAAATTGTTGATTATTCTGAATTTCCTTCCCAAAGTAACCACCCTGAATAGCAGGTCCTTTCATGTGGCTCAAAGCTATCTCAGAGTCTTCCCACTTATCTCTGTGGGGCAAATTTTTCAAATTACCAGTAATTCTTGGAATTAAAACACTGACTCCCACTTCCAGCAACGTTTTGCAAATCCTCTGGCTTCCTTTGAACTAAGAGCTCCTTAGGCTCCTCCTCTACTCTTCTATCCGGCTCACATATCTGAGAGGCTCAGTATATAACATAATCACTTTATACTAAGGGACTGTATAAAAGAAGATAAATGTCTACAATTACAAATTGGAAATATGTGCTAGTGTCTGAATTCAATCTCACTTAGCTATAAACAACAAACTGAGGTCCATGAATTAAGAGTGTAAGTGCACTAGGTTGCCCATGGAGGCAGTAGACAGAGAAAGGCATCCCTCCGACTTGACTGGCTGGGAAAGGTGACATGACAGTTGTATGACTAATTCAGGGTGCCTGGATCTGGCATGAAACTGGATCTGAGTCTACAGTGAAATATTGTTGTTTCCAGACTATTAAATACAAGGACTTTAATGCATGTTTCCTTCATGTTATCCAGCTTGACAGAGCAGATTTTCAGTAATGAGCTGAACTGTAGAATCACAAAATAGTTTGAGTTGGAAGAGATCTCTAGAGGAGAAGTAGTCCAGCCTCCTGCTAAGAACAGGGTCAGCAACAACATCAGATGAGATCAGTCAGAGCCTTGTCTACTCACTTCTGAAGAGGTCCAAGGATACAGATTCATCAGTGCTCTGATTTTAATTTTTTTTTTCCAGGGGTGAAGTAGATGGTTGTTACTATTGCATAGAAACATCTTGTGACCAGAGTTTCAGGGCAAGCACGCCAGCAGAGAAAACCACATCATGAACACTTTTGTATTAGTGAAGGATACTTTTTTACCAGAGCGAATGCAAAATTTTGGCTAGATGCGTATATAGGTGGATAAACATGTACAAAGCCAGAGTGCACTGCTGGACCTTGCAAAGATATACTGAATCTAGGACCACACCCAGCGTTTTGAAGATGTTTGCACTTACATAGATTTGTATGGACTGTGATCATGAACATTTCTGTTGGAGCCCCATGTTATTGCCATATCTTCAGGATAAATCACTGTTTGTTTACATGCTGACATCACTTAGCCTTAAGTTAGATTTGCTGCATGTGAGTGTGATTTGTTACTAGCTATCAATAGCACTCCCCAAGACATGAATGCCATTATATGAATTAAGTGAAAATACAAAGGGTAAGTTTTTCAGTTCTTTCAAGGGTAAAGACAATGTAAGAATATAAAAAGATCTAAAAATGTAAATATCAAGACCTTTTTATCCCAACAGAATAAATTTTCTTATTCTTATATTAAATTTTTATTCCTTAAAAAATATAGAAAATCAACTACCACTTCAATAATCTGCACAAGTGTCTAAGGGTCATCGTTTTAGACATATTGCTGGGGAAAAAATAATTCTATCTGCAGGGTCATGGTTGCTGTTGTAAAAGCTTACAGGCAGCAAATATTTCTTGTCAACTTGCAGCAATTTTTTCTGTTTCTTTTCCTAAAAGCTACCCATACTGTCTTTTTTACAAATTACTCTGAAATTTCAAAAGACCACACACTTGGCTTTTCCACTATTTTTTTTTTCCAGAAGTCCCTAAAAGGGTGAGAAGCCTTGTTAGAATAATTTCTTTCCAGAATAGAGTTTTAACTGGAATTCCACTGGTGAAATGTTATTTTGTTCTGGCCAGGATCCATAAGTTCCATCTTCATATTAGAAGTTTATCGTCTTGCTTAAGCTGGAACTCTGTCCAGCTGGGGAGTCGCCATTCACCTCCCTTCATCATCTTACTAAATATTCAGAGAATGAATTCTAACAGCTGAAAATGAGTGGCTCATAATATGCAGCTTGAATTTATAGTAACACTCTCTGCACACTAATAAGGAATTTGCAAGCTATAAAGATGATTATCTTTGTCCTTAAAGATGAATGACCTTAACCAGGCCAGTTCCATTTTAGCAGTGATATGTGAAGAAGTCACTTAGTTTAGAATTGCCAGTATTTTCCCTACCCACTTTTTTTTTCAGCAAATGCATAAAGCTCAAAAGTTTGGAATAAAACTGAGATTAAGATAGAAGGTGACATAATAACTATTATGTCCATAAATAATAATAGCTATTTAGTCCATATATTAAAAAACCCCACAGATGTAAACTTGTTACCATCTTCAACCAAACTAGTTGAAGTGGTTTAGTGAATAACTAAACTACTGAATAACCTTATTGTCATTGCCTGAAAATGGATTTAAAAAAAAACTTCAGGAAATTATTCTTTTGATCTTAATAATATGTAAATTTTCATCTGATCTCTACTGACAGTCCACAGTTCTCTGTGGTCTAATCCATTCCCCAGTTCAAACTCCTGCATTTCTGTATAAAAAAGGACACTTTTCTGTACAGATTTAAGAAATTCCTCATGTAAATGTTGATGAAGAAATATTACAGTCATCTTTCAGAGATTTTTTATGAGTGTAGTCCTTTGAGACCAGTCACTTCACTCTCAGTAGCAGAGGTGGTTTGATACTTTTGACCTGATCCTCCAAGAAAAAATTATGAGCTGCTTAATCAGGTCTTACTTTTAAATTCAAATTTTAATTGCTAATTAGTCACCTTTTGTGTTTGAGGTTAATTAGATCTGCCATGCATTTGAAGGATTCAAAATTTCAAAATGTGCTAGAGAACAGGAAAACTAAGGTATGGAATTCAAGCCATAGATTTCTTTTTTTACTGGTTGAATGTGAATGGTTAATCTGGGAACATGCCAGGAAGGCTTCCACCAGCCTATACAGCGTCAGTGGCTTTGGGACAGCAGTGATGGCCTTCAGAGTCCCCAGAGCCATCACCCTTCTCCCCAGTGCTCCGCTCAAATTCCTCACAGCCTTCAAGCAATAAGCACTAAGTGTGGAACTCTCAGACACTTTAGCAAGAGTCAGAAATCTCAGAGGAGATGACTCTGTCATTCCTGACCAACTATTTCTCCCATCATGAACCTTCACATGCTTGTACCTGTATCGCCTTCATATCTGAGCCTCCAGCAGTCAGCACCACAGCACATTGTGGTTCTTTCCAAACAAGTCAAAGACTGTTTATCACTGTACTTGCCCAGGACAGTATGTTTTATTTTACAGACCAAGGGTAGATTCAATCTGGCAATACATTTTCTTTAGAAGTCAACCCCTTTGGTGCAGTAAAATACATTAGATTTGATGTTCTTGGCTATAGAAAACTTGTCTTTTGCCAAGTTTGTATTGTCTGAAGTATCAAAGTAGAAGTTATCATGTTCTTTGAGATGAAGGGCAGAGTAATTTGTGGTGTTTGGGGTATGACACGTGTAATTTTACACTTTATCTGTAGGTGTGGTACTGGATTCTGCCAGAGCAGGCACCTGGTGTCAATGTTCATTCTGGCATTAGTTCAGCAAAACTCACAACTCCTGATAAAAACCACAGGTTTCCATATAGAAAGCAAGCCTACAGTATCCAGATATAGGATAACATTAGAAATGCATGACCTACCCAGAATTTTTGGGTGACAGTAAAATGGCAGTAGGTATTCCTCTAGGGATTTTTTTGCTTTTGGGGTGATGTGACAAAAGCGACTGCTATGTATCTCTGTCTGTGTCTTCAAAATTGTTTGGAGAAATTTTCTCAAACTTAGGTTTTAATGCAGTGTTTATCCTAGAGCACATTAAATAAAACTTCATTTTGCTCTTGGGAGGCACTTTTACTGTTATCTACCTGCCATAGCTATTTGCTCCTGGCAAAGAGATCCTTGAAGAGAAGGAAGTCTTTCATCACAATTTTAGTGGACTGAGAATTGCAACAGTCTCCAAACGACTGATGTTTCTGTGGGCAGGCTAGGCATTGAGCATCAGGGGAGATCATTATTTAAAATCACTGTTGAGAAGTGTCAATACTAGGATGAGTCATTAAAATCATTCCTGAAGGTGCTGTAGAACAAGATTATCACATTCATATCCTGGATCCGGATTATTAGCATGGAAGTGTGTGCTCCTCACAGAGGGAGAATTTGCAGAGTAGGGTCCATTTTTCAAGCTGTATTTCCGGAACTGAAATAATCCATTGTAGGAACAGCCACTAGTTTAATGCTGGACCAGCAAGTTAAAATTGCCAGACAACCTCACATTTCCATTACAACCTCACTTTTCCATTGCAGGTTAATAAACTTGTTGTCCACATTCCAGTATTTTTCAAACTGCAGCCTTTATGTAAACCAGAAGTATTATGTTGCATATAAATGGAGTTGACTGATTTCACAGCAGGTCTCTATGTACATGTCTATGTTGTCTATCTATAAAAGACAGACAACACAGGATTTATCAGGCCATGGGCAGAGCACTAACCATAGCAGCATTGTTTCACATCTCTGTATTTGGAGAGACAGACCAGAGTAATGAGAGAATCAGTGATTCATTTTACTCACTAAATAAAAGAAGTATGTTCCAGCTGTCATAACTTGCCATTAACAAAAGCACCTGTGCTTTGAACTAGATAATCAATAACACTCTCACTTTTGAAACAGGTTTTTATGCATTTTATGTACAGGGTTCTTTTTTCTAACTTTATAGTTTCATTTCTTATTCTTCACCAAATCAGGAAGAACCAGTCAAAGGTTGAAATAGTGAATCTGAATCTACCTCAGTTTTTCCACTGCCATAAATGTCACTTTTGAATTGAAAGCCAGCATCTCAGCAACTGAAGTTTGAGTGTTATTTGGTATACTGAAGAAAAGTCAAGAACTTTCCTTTAAGCAGTATCTCTAAAGCTGTGTGTTGAGAAAGCACTCAGTAATCCTCTCTGCAAATACACCAGATAGAGCCCTAATAAACCATATTTATGTCCTGTCACATTTTCCTTCAACTATTGCAAATGCAGCAACCTCTACTGCAAAAGATACCACAAGAAAACTCAACATCCCATTTGACAAGTCAGAATTTGGTTGCATAGTTTTGAATCCCTGGAGAAAATTTGCAACAGGGATTGAAAAATTCCAGAACTGCAAAATGTCACTGGGTAATATTTGAATTTTAAACAAATCTGAAAAAGTTATGCATGTACACTTGTATTAAGATAGGCAGAGAGAGGGAGAGGCAGAAAAAACATGCTGTAATTGTTTGCAAATTCCTACAGATGTTTATTCATTTTCTCTGGTTGAAACTCTATTTGGTACATGATCAAAACCAACTATATAAAGTAGTTTGCCTTCTTTTAAGAGCATTCTTTCCATTAGCAATAGTATTAGAAGACAGGCCAAAGAGAGGATTTCTGAATGGAAGTCTTGTTGACAGTTGTGGTAATCCAGACTCTGGTTGGCTATTTTTCCATGTGGTTATTGGGCTGGGATTTTTGTTTATGGTTCTGGTTGATCACATTTTCATGTTCTCTGCAGTCTTTGACAGACAACTTCAAACCGGAGAAGCACAGCTGTAGTTCAGAAATATATTCATATCCTCAGTTACCACAGTCTTCAACTGCTTTCCAGAATTATTATGCTTTGCAGTTTACAAATTACATTAAAAACTCCATAACAGCTATTATCAAATTCAGCTGCAAACTTCCTAGCAGCTCTACTCAACTAAGTATCTGGAAAGCAAAATTTTGGCTTTGCAGAGCAGTGCAATAATATGAGAGTTCCTCAGAGAAGGCCTAGCACCATAAAAATGCATGATGTTATGGTTAAATATGCTTATGTAGAAGTAGCCTGATTCACATGATTTATCCCCACCTCAGAGATGCAGAGGTTGGATTGAAAATATTAGATGATCTAGTCTATCTCTTTAATTCAAATCATAGAATCTCATCCAGGTACTCCTCTATAGTAATCAGATGCTTAGGTTGTTAAGAAAAGTCTTCTGAAAAGATACTGAGTCCTGATTTGTGAAGAAGTATTAATTCTTTCCATTTGTTATTTACCTATAACTTTGGCATTATACTCTTTGATTCAGCTGAATTTTGGTTGGTCAGTGCGCAAGGGAAATTCTGGAGAAAAAGTCTGTTGCCCACAGCGATGATAACTTTACCAGTATCATTCTACTCAACCTACATATCTCCAGAAACACGATGCCAGAAGTATTGTGCAAATAATCCTGTTACAGTTATAAAAGCAAGTATTCTTTCCAGAAGTTTGTGAAAAAATAGAAAAAATCATAATTAAAATATCATAAACATCCAACCGTCTACATCCTCCATCTGCATCTCAGACTGATATATAAATTAAGGTTCTTTCAAAATGGATGCCTGGAGGGTGACAGGAAGGACATAGGGTACTATGTCCACATATTCTTATGAAATGTAATCCACAAAATCACAGCTGTCTGAAAACATAAAACGCACATAGTAAATTTATAGCTAAAGATCTATATAAATAAATGTATGCTCCTTGTTGTCCATACTTGATCTTTAAGGCCTTTGGGTGCCTTAAACCCCCCCGAGAGGGGGGTTATTTCATTTTTATGTGGTACCACACCAGTTCTAGATGGTGCACACACAGGGATGCAGAGCTTTGAATTACTGAATATTTTATAATGCCACCTGTGACAGTCAGTCACTCTTTAGGAGTCTTGCAGAAAAAAATCACACACACACTCATGAACTGTATTTATGGTGGATGAATCTGCCCTGCTACTTTGGTACAGGCAGATTTGTAGGTGATGTAGGTAACAGGTGCTCAGTTCAGGACTGAATTTTACCTAAGCCCTTCACTTATTTTTTTTAAACAATTCTGCCAACAAGTCTTGGCAACAAACTTGGCATATGTGAATAAAAGCCATTTATTTAACTCCTCATTAAATAAACAATCAAATTATTTCCTTGTCCAATTTTGCAATTTTATGGATGTATTTACTCTAAATCAGGCATGAAATTTTCTTTCTCATCTTTATTGTTCAGATTTTTCCTTTCTTACAGTTCTTGGAAGTGGAATGTGTAAGTTACATACAGCCCTTCTGTCAATACCTGCCAAGAAAAGACAGATCAAGTCATCAGTAACACATATAAAGATCCAGTGATGATTCCAGAATAAAACACATATCTTTATTGGTTAATGACTTCTTGGAAAATTACTGACACAGACCTTTAGAATAATCAATATTTCACAGAACAGCCAACAATGAAATAAGCCTCAGCTGTAACAGCCACTCCCAGCAGTTCATATACATTGCAGCCAAAGATCAGCAGAGAAGAGAGTTTCGCCCCTCCATTTTCTACCTGACACCTAAGGCTGCATCTGTCCTTGACATTCAGTAGTTTTCTTTTGCTTAGTTCCTTTCAATGGTAGAATTATATTTTCCTCACTGCATAATATCAAAATAATTTCTTTTTCTGGAAAATCCTTTTCCATGAAGATCACCGAGGTAAAGTAGAATCTAAAAGGCAAGTAATAATCTCTCATCAGCAATAGCTGTGTAAATAGGAGATTATTGTCTTCTCTTTACAAGTCTTGGGATGAGTAAAGGTAGATGGATACTGTCTATGCTTTCTCTTTCTTCAAATTCCAGACTCAGGTCGTTAGTAAACAGGGTGATACTGCATCTCTGCTACAGTGGGTAAAATGTTTAAAAATTAACGTCTAGAAATATGGACTTGATTTACATTTCTTTAAAGGCATGTGATCTGCATTGAAGAGTGCAGATGTTAATGATAATAGAAATCAAGGAGACTTTTCCTGGAAAGGATGAAAAGTTTTGTCTGCAGTAGTCCGGTGTTCTGGACAGCTTTGTTGATTTACTCTTCATGCCATTCACCTAACCAATTGATAGTTTTAAGTATACTTGCAAGATTTTTTTATTTCACAGTAATATTCCTCAAGGGTACTTACTGACAAAGAAAAAATTAAGCTGCTCACTAAAAATGGAGTGAGGACGTAGCATCTGTGAATGGGCACAACACATCTGGTGAAAATATGTTACAGCTAGAAATGCCAATAGTCCATTCTACACTTTTTTTTATTTTAAATGTAGTACAGAATGAATATATACACGTACCAATGACCCATCTACCTGTGGGTCTAACATCAAGGACAAAGTAAAGTAAAAACTGGCATTTGATATTAAAAGTATTATAAACTGTTGTGTTCTTTTACATTAGAGATAAAAAAAAAAGGAGTTGGGACTAGGAAGAATTCCCTTGTATTCTGGAGTCACTTATTCTGCTAAACCAGAACCTGAACCCTGATGGAGAAATCTCTGAAAAGTAATGGGGCTGTCAAGTCTCCAGGAAGAACACTCCACTGCTGCGGTTTTGATATGGGCTTTGCCAAAGGCCGTGCAACAAAGTAGATTTCACTTGTAGTGACAAAAGGCTTCATAGAGTTATCCTTCTCACAGAAAACTTGTCAGAAATACCTGCAATTTGCTTTGCATGCTAGTCTTTTATTGCGTGTGCTCATGGGTTGTTATCTTTTCCAGTCTAGAATTTTTCACAGAAGTCCTAAATTACAGAAATCAGCCTGGTGAATCTAATGTCGTGAAATTACCTTCATAGAACAAAACTCCAAGGTTAGTCTTTAAATCTGATTTAATTGTTACATGGTATAGTATGATTGGACCAGAATTTCAGGTGACATAAATTATAGCAGGATTTAAACCAAACGGGAAGCTAACTCCCCATGACTTGAAGCAATAAAGCCCAGGGTGTTCTTGTCTAAGCTCAAACAAACCAGACCTGATATGATGCTGTCTTCTCCCACACTGCTACTATGCCCACTACAACAAAGAGTCAAGAGCATCTCTCCAGAGCTGCAGAAATTATTCAGTTATTCTACATTTGGAGGGTGAGAGGGTCTAACAAGTTCTTAGTATCCATAGTACCTGTCAATTATGGAGGAACCAACAGCTGAAGGACACCTTGCTCACTCTGTAAAACCATGAATTTGGGGATGGACACCAGGTGGATTCTCGGTCATGGCACCGATAAGCCATGGCAACGGAAGTGACACAGCACTCACTGATAACTACTACCACTTCAGAGTATGTGTACATGTCACATTGATGAAGATGGCGAAGATCCAATGCTCTTGCAAATGAAATTTCTGCATGTTGGATCCCCTCACCCCAACATATTATAAAGATCAAATGGTACAACATGGTAGAACATATTTGTGAAATGCCAGTGAAACTCATAGGTTCACAGCAGAAGAGATGAAAATAAAATGTGTTTGGTGCTTAGGAAGTTGTTAGCTATTTGGGTTGAATGACACGATTCTTTTGGCGCTTTCCATTCTCTGCATGTAAGAGCTGATTCAACCCCAGGTGGCATGTTTAATGCTATTGCAAATGAGTGATAAATATGAAGTTGTGGGCTTATGAAAAATGAATAAGAGAGGAAGATGAAGGGATGGAAAGCAAAGCGAGTAGAAGGCAAAAGAAAATGGGAAATGTGGGACATTTTTAGAAAGTTTGCTGTGCAGAGAAAAACAGAGAAAAAAGCTGCATGAATGCTCCCTTGCCAAATGACCTGTTGTAAGAAGACATCAGAAGTTAGACTTTGATGATCCTCGTGGGTCCCTTCTAACTCATGATATTCTATGAACTTCAAATCTATAACCTAAGATAGCTTTTCTGGATCATCAACGTATTTGGCTGCCATAGAGCCCATTAGCACCAATAGACCAGGTTTCTTGTTTCTGGGCTAACTGCTGGGGAAATAAAATGCCCTGGTCCGGGGCATTTTACATTACAACTCAGGCTGGACTAACCTGGGGTGCTGGGGTTGGCTGTCATGGTCTGCCTATGAAGCAATTGAATCTGCATAGAATTTCAAGGGCTGTGGTGAAAATCAAAAAAATCCTATCTCTAATACTTTTATTTTGCTCTAAGGCAAATTGTTTGCAAAAACTTTCCTTTTGATTTCTGTTATCCAAATAATTCCAGCTTAAATTGGAACTCAGCTATTAATCTGATAATGACATGGCTGAGACAATTCTCTGACAATTGATCTCAAATGACTTAGAAGGCTTTACTTTACCTCATTGTCTGCATTCCTTTCAAGCCAGGAGTTCTGTCAGTATTTCACACACACACAAAACCCCCTCAAATATAAGTATTAAGATGATTACTATGTACCTGGAAATATCCTTTAATTTTAATTTTGTTTTATTTTATTTTTAGCTTCAAAGCTTTCCCAGGAATGAACACCTGCCTTTCACAGCATTACAAGAAATAGTCAGGTACCTCAAATGCTTTGTTATGTCAAGTCCTCTAATAGGGACACTGTGAGTATAAGTCACATTTTAATTAATGATCAAAGCAAAGGACACCTGTAAATTTTGGTTCAGTTTCTTCAGTTCTTTGATATCAGGTTTATCCATTAGAAAAGGACTCCTTTGATGCATATCCTGCTGACATAAGGTATCTTTCATGCCCAGATGCCATGGTGACTGGAGCCTTACAAATACTGAATTGAACAAGATGAAGAGAATACTATGTTTTTACCCCATCCCACATATCAGTTAAAATCTTATCTCTAAAAGCATCAAAATTCACCTTACTGTACTGTCTTCTTTTATTCTCATAGCTCTAATTTCTATTGAAGACTTTAGAAGGTTGTGTTTGGGTCTGGCCCTGAGAGATAGTGACAGATTTGTGTAAGCCTTGCAACCTGTTCACCACCCAAACAAGCACAAAGAAGCTGTTGGGGAAGGAAGCGACAAGACACTGCCAGCCTCTGAGATTGCCTCCCCACTTCCATTGCAAAAAAAAAAAATAGTGACTCTCCTCAGCTCAAATCTCCATTCACTTCCAGGGGAGCTGAGAAGAGGGGTAACAAGTCCACCTCCATCAGCCAGTGTAAGCAGCGCACCTAGTATGGGAGGGACAGACTCTGGATTGCATGGACACAATAATACACTCTATGAGCAGGGCCGACACAGAACCCATTTTCAGGCTTTGCAAGTATTGAGGGGAGGAGGCAAAGGGTAACTGGTCCTGGTTAAACAAACTGGTAGCAACAAGAATATCACATGGCTTCACCTAAAAGATGAGTTTGAATGTTATTGGTCATTTATCATGTGGCTTTCTTACCCAAAAAGGCGGCATGTGGCAGAGAGATCAGCATGAAATGCAGTAGTTGAAGCCAGATCATATCAGCAGCACAGTTACCCATATAAAGCCTGAGCCAAATCTCTTCCCCAGAAAATACCTAAGTCCTGTATGTAAGAAGTCCTACAATTCCAAAAATGCCCAGCATTTTAGGTGCCTGACTTTTGGAAAGCCTATTTTAATCTACATTTAAACACATAGAGGAGGTTGTACAATGATTTAAAATGTATACATATTCATGGCTATTATAAGGATTCTTTGCCCAACTTTGCCTATTCAAAAACTAGGTAACTAGCCTAAATAAGTTATTCAGGTTTCCTCTGTAGTCAAATATAAGCAACAGATATCTTCAGAGTGCAATTCCCTCTGTCATGGGAAATGATTCACACTCCAGAGGTGCCTGACTTTATACAGCTGGATATATTTTGCCTCTATTTAGCTCTCATCTATTTCTTTAAACTGAGTTTCAAAGGAAGCTACACTCCAAAAATTGTTGAGTAAAATGTTTATCTTCCAGAAATGAGTGATTTTTGTTTGCTTTCCTACATGAAAACAAATGTGTAAATTTTTAGTAGAGAAAATCTTTGACTAATGTGATAGCAAATCCATCAACATAACTTCACACAAAATGAGTCCTGGAAAGAACAAAGACTGCCAGAAATACTCCCGCCCACACCGTGCAGATTTTATAGAGTGTTTCAAAGGGTCTGGAAGGTCACAGTGAAATACTAAATTTTCAGAAACAGCACTATGAAATCAAACATAAAACTTCTGAATATTTCAGTGTCAGAAAACAATCAAATCAGACCTGAAGTGATACAGGAACATCATATGCTTTAGGTCTGTCTCTGCCTGCAAGGGAAGGAAGGTATTTACTCAAAAAGGAATAGAGGAGAGAAAAAAAGTATAAATATCTCTCTACACGCCACATTTGGGAGAGGGGAAAATAACCTTGCAATATGTCTTTAGAAAATATTTTCTGTATTCTCTTTTCTCTACTGGAAGATACAGAACCAAACATTTCCATGTCTAGACCCTCCCTCCTGCAGTATCTGAAGGTTTGCAGTCATGAATGAATTTACCTTCCCTGCATCCCTGTTGATGTAGGAAATTATAATTATCCTTCTTTTATGATGGAGAACTGTGACACAGGAAAGATTTAAGTATCTTCCCTGAAGTCACAAAAAAAGTCTGAAGTTAAGAGGTGAGCAGTGGTCTGTTTCATTGCAAGCCGGTAACCTAATCATTAGACCATCATTTCTATTCATCTTGCCCTAACCTGAGTTGTACAGCCAGTAAATTGTGCCTGTTCTTTTGCCAGGGACTCCAGGAATGTTTTGCACTGTTATTGACACTGGTCCAACAGATTGCAGACAACGCTTTGCAGATATTACTTTGCTTGTTGGTAAAGCTGGACCTCTGACCAGAGTGGGCTTAATACCTAATATAAAGCAGTTCAGGAATTTTTCCATGAATCTTTGGGAAAAAATTATTTGTTACAACCAAAATTTTCCTTGCTATTTTGCCATGTTCAACACAAGTTTTCTGCAGGAGAGTTTGGGAACCTTAAGAAGAAATAATTTTTCAGATCGCTCAATTCACAGCCTGCTAAATTAGGGCACCCTTCCAGGGTGCAATAGACTTGGTTTATGTCCCTGCCCTGCCTCATATAGAGAAAGTACATTTTGCAGCCCCCATAAGCAACTGGCAGTTTTGGCATGAGAGTCTCTTGTTTCTGAGTAAAAATTCTGAGTTGCAGGCTCATCAAAGGAAAATAAGGAAATGTTTCTAAATATTAGAAACTAATTAGAGAGTGGACAAAGTGGTGGCTAATAGAGCTTCCTTATATCTGCCTCCACAATGAGACATGTTTAATCTTGGTCTGTGGGGCATTTAATCTGACAGGTTTAAATACTTCCTCTTCTGGGAGAGTAAGAGAGTTGGTAAAGACATATATACTGTCAATTGGATTTATTCTCTGTTTTGCTGAAAAGCCCTGATCTTTCCATTGTCTACACTGCATATATGATGGTCTGCTCCCAGGCTCCAATTTGTAGTAACTAACTAGTTCTTTTGGCCAGGAAAATCCTGACAGAGAAGGGCAATTACTTTGCTGCAGAGTTGCTCACTATCAGCAGTACAGGTACCACAGTGTCAAGCTTCTCTCTGCCCACACAGTGCAGAAGGAGTCAGTCCTTCAACAGTATCCTAGCGGAACTCGGAGTCCTCATCTTGCCCTTGGAGGTCACTGCTTTAGCAGCCTGCTGTAATATCAGAGCTCTCCCACTGTTCAGCTACCTAGCTTATCGGCTCTAATCCAATTTTAAAAAAAATAATCCCCAAAAGTCAAGATTTCTCAGAGCAGAGAAGAGGAACAAGGTCCCAGAGGAGACTCAGCCACTTTCTTGTGTAGACCACAAAGGAGCATAAATAAACCCAGTAAGACTATTTCTCTCTGGAGGCACAGGAGTAACACTCAGAGGCAAGGGCTCAGCTCCTTGCTGTGTTGCAGACAGCATGAATAACCTCTCCTCATCTATAACATGTAGCCAAACATTATTCCACCCAGACTGACAGTAGCCTCCGTACAGCTTCAAGCAGTGTGTTTGCACAGATGAAGGTCAACCTTTGGAGGATGCCTCTAGCTGTTGCTGTTGCCCCAAACTAGGAGAAGCAAGCATGAATTCATGATCTGGGTCTACAAATGAATGGATAGTCTGAACTATTCTCAGATAAAAAAATATTAGCTTTTGGGGGCAGAGCTGAGAAGCATTGCAGCTAACCTAGTGAAAGCAGAGATACTAATGTAAATTTGTACATTGGACCATAGCAATGCGTTAACATACACAAATGCACTGAAAATATAATGCAGTAATGAAAGTGGAGGTGCTAAAAAGGTAGTTTAAATTGCTGCCCTACCTTGTCTTCAACAGTCAAAATCTATTAAATTTTACTACAGGATTATTCACTGGCTCCTATTCAACATGAAAAGTAAACACCAATGTGTACGTGCCCTCTCAAACCATGAGGTGCCCTCCCAGCCTTTGTGTCAGAATCTTGTACGGAAATGGACTGGACTCAGACTCACACTGTTGATTCAACAATTCAAAACAAGCTGATCTTGCTCCTGTAGGGGCAAAGGACAAGCACAGAACTGCAGTGGCTGGGAGACCAGCAGCATTCCATGCTTTCCAATCCCCTAACCCTGATTTCTGGAAGGATGCCCTTCCTTTATGGAATATCCTACATGGCTGGATCTTCCACCAGGTTTGCTAGAACCACCTTAACAGCCATAGGAAGGTTCTGTATTCCCCTTTTTTTAATTGAGGAAAGTTGGGGAAATCAGTGGCATATGTTTAAGAGGCAGTAAGAGTCCAGAAGTCCAGAAGCTCAAGTCTTCCATTGTATGCTTCAATGCACTAACAAGAATAGGCCTTCAAATGTCAACCATCCATCTCTGACCTTCTGAATTTTAATGTTATTTGTAAGCATCTATGTCATTCCTACTAGAAGGATAAAATTTCAGTTAACTTAAGCTGCAAATAAACAGAAACTTCGGTCTTAAAAAAAAAAGTATATTCCCAGATTTCTGACACATGAGAGATTCCTGAGATTCTCTCAGAAAGGCATGTTACAGAATCCAGGAGTGTTATACTATCCAGAAGGATTGATATTCAGCCTTTTTTCTGTGTCAAAGTTGTTTGCAGAAGCCATTTCTGAAAACAGTTCTGCCATAGCCATTACACAATGGGCAACAGCGGTCCAGCTTGCTCAAAGTAAATCAACTGGACAGCAGCCCTTGGTACCACATACATAGCTTTTGCCTTCTTTGTGGGGTGCTCCTTTTGCACACAGCTCCCTTCTTTGGGAGAAAGTGAAAATCACCTGTAACATGGGATGCAAAGCTGTATTTTCTTTCATTCCATGCTAGTCCTTTCCAGAGGGCTGGGAATCAAAGCTTACTGTATTGATGAAGAAAATCTTTTTTCCTCCCTCCTTAGTAAGACACTGGGAGTAACTTCATATTAGCCTCTTTTGGTTTTCTCATTTTCAGTCCTCTTCATTTATATAAAAATTCCAATTTTTCAACAGTAAAACTGAGTATAGCTATTAAGGCATAGATCCAGGAGAAAGGACTTTACAGGACTGCTGTTGAAATATAGTGAAGACTCTGATCTGAAACTGTAAAGGTCAGTCTTTAAATAACCAGGTCTTTTGGGATCTGACCTATCCAAGAGCATTTTTGCTTTGACTGGACTTTCTTGTCCAAATTCAGCTCCCTGGAAATAGTGCTGTGTCCAAGAGTACATCAGCAGGGCAGGTCTATTCTTAGAAAAATGAGTCAAAATCCGCTTGTCTCGATACTCCTCACATTGTCACCAAAACCAAGGACTGCAGCTGTGGATGTTGCTCCCATTGTGCAGTACTGCAGTACAGCTGGCATTTCACTCTCTACACCCTATGATTTAATCTAATTCAAGACAGAAGGAAGCAATACAATTCCCTGAGCCTTCCCCTCTGAAAATACAAGAGTTGTCATCCTGCATCAAAGACTTGAAACTCTGAAGCAGGTACTGGATCATCAATTTTCCTATTGCCCATAGAAATAGTTTCTTGTTAACCCTCACTTGGATCCTTTGAGGTCCTGCAAAATCTGGGAGTGAAAAAAACCTCTATCTGACATGTATGTGCAGGAGATGAGAAGACAAAGAAGGAAGGGAAATCCATGATGAAATGTTCAGGTTCTCAAGTCATTGGAAGTAGTGGATGCAGCAAGCGAGCAGCTCTAGGGATCCCAGGTCACTCATAAAGAACAGCAGGGAACAGTATGGTTTTCTGAAACTCACATTAGGGCAGCAAGACATAGAAGAGGCCACAGGATTGCAGTGTTTTGTTCTGGGAAAAGGGAGGAGAAGTCCAGCCCCTGTTTCCTCTCACAACATCACAGGTGTGCCTAAGGAGTGATGTTGACAAGGTAAATGCAGCACAGCAAATGGATGAGCTATAACTATTCCAAGGTAGATTGTAGACTTAATTGCTGAGAAAATCATCCAAAAACTTTCTGGATTGTTTACCTCTTAAATTCTGATTCTGAGGTCCTTTTGTAGCTTCAACCTGAAGGTCATGCATGAAGTCAGCTAATCGTGTTGAAGATGAGAAGGCTCTGACTTCCACATTTGTATCCTATTCCACTTCATAGCCTCTAGAGCCCCAGACAGAAGGAAACAAAAAGACTGTATCATTACAAAGCAGAATGCTTTTGTTTGTCATTATTCTAACACTTTCCCATAGATTTTTGAAAGTTTGTTATTGTTCTGGATGGACTCAGAGCTAAAATGCCTGCAAAACATATTCTCATTTGCAGAGAGAGTCACTTTAGTCACTTGGCTGACTCATCTGAAAAATACATCAAATTTTTTGCAAGGGTGATTTTATATCCAATAAGTCTTTAGTAGTTTGTTTAACGTGCATCCATTGTAAAGAATTACTAGTTTGTTCATAAATATACAGCAAAATGAGACATACATAGTCTCATTGGACAAGCTAGAACCCATTTAAGTCAGTGAGAAAACTCCTATTGAGTTTCGTAAGCTTTGGAAGGGCCCCAGCGTTATTTCAGTGAGACTTTCCAAGGCTTTGAGCTTCCAGTGTTGTCACCGTGGTCCAGTCATTACCAGAGAGAAACGAAGATAACCCCAGAAGAATTGTTATTATGTTGTTGCCACAGTAAGAAAATAAAAATAGAAAAAGAAACACACGAGAAATACATTTTGCAAAATTGCAGGTCTAGTCCACATAGAAAGTTTTCAGAGTAATGAGTACTTTCTTGCCTTTCATTCAATACTAAGACTTACTCAGCAGTTCTCATTGCTACTAAACCCACAAAATCTAAAGCTTTGCATCATTTTAAAATAAATTCATAAAAGAACTTAGTATTTTTAAAACCACAAAAATAGTCACAATTATTGTCATAGTTTACTTGGGTGTTCAAGGACAATGAAAAGATGACCACTGATATAGCTATATTGTTTACAGCAGAAAACAAGGAACAATGAAAGAAATAACTTACTCAAGACTGTAGGCAAAGGTGAGAACTCTCCTGATGTGCCTTGACTCCCAGTTAATGTGCTAACCACCGAACCTCACTTTTTCACAAAACTATAGTTTTAAATTCTCTGTGTGCTTTAGAAGTACACAAAACTTCTAAAAGGATAAAGTAAATGTCAAGGTTGCAAGAAAAGTACCTCAAAGCATTTTTATTATCTCAGATGGGAAGCGTTCATGATGACAAACAAGTGAATTTATATTTGATCATATCTGAAATAGAAGGCCTTTGCTGTGTTTACAAATATGAAAGTATCTCCAATGGCTTGCAGTAAACTGCAAATGATCCCTCAGTTCTCCAGCCTAACACTGCAGTATGACATTGACACATCTTAAACCAAAGCAGGGGCTAAATACTACGCTTTGTAAAATAGCCCTCAAATCTTCCAATAGTGGCATTTCCATAATAGACACAACAAAATCCAACACAAGGAGGCAACAAAAAGGGGGGGGGTGATGTACATCACTACATCACTACTGCAAGTGATGTAGTACCAAAAGTCATATACCATAATATAGAAAGCAGTTTATCTTCTTATGATAACCGTCTTAATATGTGCTTACAGTCACGGATAGATTGGGTTTGAGTGAGGAAGATCAAGCTGGAATGAAAGAGGGGATAATGAAGATTTCTGGACCTTGTAAACCTAGTAGGGATTTTTACTAACCCCAGTTTGTTCTTCTAATGTTAGTGAAACATAATTGAGTGCGAGAACTTGAACATGATCTATCTCCTTTCCTATAATCACCTGTAATCAGAAGACTTAGCTGTATATGATGTAGTGTGGACTGAGGTCAATATCTCTAAATAAGGCTGCCTGCTAAGTTCCCTAAATCCTATTCTAAGCAGTTAAATAAATTAGCCCTTTCTAGAGGTGCCAATTCCTGCATATTTGATGATAATAAACAATCAGCTGTCTATATTTCAAGAGAGAGAATTTTAAACTCCATGTGCATGTTGCCTTTATCCTCCCTAATGAGTTAGCATCAAAACAATCTCACAGAAACATTGCTGAATCACTGACTTCAGAGAACATTTAAGTCTTCTGGCAGGAACATAACATGGTTGACTAAAATTATTTGGTTAAAACAAGTCAAGTGATAATACATACCACAAAATTTCCAGTTCTTGTTATGATTCATAGTCATCATCTTTTCAGGGTTTTTTCCCCATTAGGAAGCCAAAGGTAGAGAAAGCCAGGATATTATTTCAATGATATAAGTGAATCTATCAGATCAGATGCCAGAGTATCCTGCTATGAACACATTGCCCATTGCTGACACTAAAAATAAGTATATTGATACGTGTTTCAAGTCAAGGACCTGTTGAAAACCTGTCAGTTTTTTCAAAGTCTGAGCATTTTATATGCTCAGGGCACTGAATTCCTTGCAGGTATCCTGTGGAATTGTCTAACTTTGTCCAAAACAAAAGTTCTGCATCTTGATTCTGACACCACTTGTCATGGTGAGCTGTACTATGTTTTGCAAGATCAGTGTGACTGAATGACAGAATTGAAGTAGTGGAGTGTGTATTTTGAAACCTTTCCCAGTGACGCTAACAAGCGTGCTTTAAAATGAACAAGTGACATCATCTAACTTTCAGGAACCTTTTTCTCTTTCTTCTGGCTTCTGCAGCAACTAGTCTTTGTCTTTTTTCTCTTCAGATTCAGGGTATGGAGAATACTTAGGAAATGTGTATAGTTCCTGCTGCCACACATATATCTGGTGCTTCATGCATAAATGTGATGCTTACGAGCACATGGAAAGCCATCTACACCTCTATTTTTCAACGTTATCATCTTCATGTATTCAAGTAAAGTTTATTGCTGAATTCTGTAATGTGAGACTGGGATTCTTCAGAGTGTTTTTGAAATGCTCAATAGTGTGTTTAATTTCTTCCATTTTATTAGAGAAGAATTATTATTGAAATTATATTAAAATTATATTCAAATATATTGAAATTATATTTAAATATATTGAAATTCACCATCGGAAACCTATGAAATCAGACACCTACAGCATGCTCCAGTTTTATATGATGATATCTCATTTTCATATGACTTTACAAGTATAAGTGATACATATATCAGTACACATACATTAGTGTGTGTATATATAAAAAAACCAGGTAGACTTACATAACACTGGATAACTCAAGGTTGTTTCTACACAGAAGAGCCTTAAAAGATAACTCAGCTTTTACCAGAAGCATCTCAATTTGTCCTTTATTTTGTCTTGCTTCTAGCTTATACATATGTATGTGGTTAAGATATATTTTACATAAGTATTAGGATATGCATATACATACATATAAAATATATGGCTTAATCTTACATATTATACATACTTTTTAAATCTTCAACATGTGACATATGCAGCTGTATGATGGTATGAGCAAAGGCTCCATTACAAACCATTTAAACTTTGTCCTTTCTTCTAGAAAACAAGAGTTCACATAAGCCAGGTAAACAAAGAGGACCACTAACACGATCTGTTAACATGATGTCATACTTATCTGATGTCACCATCCATCTACTTCTGTGTTTAATCTGTCAGGTCTCCAGGATGGAGAGTGTCTGGGTCTCCTGTGTCAAGTGCTGTGTGCAGTAAGCCCCTGCACCATCCCGCTGTTGGCAGGTGCTGTGATACATAAGAGCACTGTCTTCATTTTCTGCTAAGTGCAGAAATTCCATGGGACACATGGAATGGCATTCACTCCTGTCCCACTGTTCCCTAGACATAGTCTTAAATTGTTAACAGACACAAAAGATTAAGTTTTCCTTTCCTAGGATAGGTTGCTGTAATACATCTCTCAGTGGCATGAGGTTAGCCTGCGTTGTCGCTTCTCAGTCAGCGACTCATTGCATTTGGCAAATCTCATTTATTGTCACTGTAGGTTGCTCAAGGTAGCCCAAGTCCTGCTAATCACACTAAGAGGAGAGTAGGGAAAGTTCTTCAGTTGTAAAGAGAAGAGATCTTCATTTGTTGAAGAGAAGAGGTACTACCCAAAAGAGAGGTAACTTTCTTGAACCAGCAACCTGATGACCGTCTGAACACACTATCATTTATTTTACTGTCTAATGCCAGTGCAGGCTTTCCCAAGTGGGCAAGTGTCAGCACTTTCTTCTGATCCTTGCTATTACACAGGATAACTCCCAGATATTCTCCACCTCCCCAAAAAAAACCCCTTAATAATATATTCAAACACTGAATGCAGTAAACTAATGTGTCAGGATAACTTCAGATCAGTTTGTCTCTGTAATCCATGCTGAAAATATTTCTTCTTCCTTTTATTATATTTTACAGGTTCAACATTTTTTAAAATATATTCCTTCATTCAAAATAATAGACACTAGGGTTTGTGATTGCAAAAGCTGTTTACTCCCAATTCTCTATAAAATATTAGGTAGAATAAATATTTGTGCCTCCCTATTTAAGAGCAGCCTTGCATATGTTTCATACTGCAATGATATATGCAATGCTGAGAGACAGTCATTGTCACCAAAGTCAGCTTCATTTCATTGCAGGCTTTCCTGCATTTCTCATTAGATTTAACATAGCTTGCAGTACCACACACCATGATATTCATTGAAAATACTGACCTATGGCCTATGTACAAAGTATTTTTTTTCACGGTTGGGTGAATATCACTGGTTCCCCTTAAAAAAAAAAGTACCTGGTGTCACTACTAAAGAAAATGCTTCAGAGCAAGAAGAAAATTTAAATGGAAGAAGAGAGGAAAGGAAAGGAAGAAGGAAAGAATACATGTATTTCTGACACAACTTGCTCATAGGTCTCAGTCGAGAATTATGGCTGTCTCTGAGCTGCGCTGTGGGACACAAAGCACTCCAGCCATGTTTGCACAGCAGGAGCCCATCTTGCTCTGCTGCTGACACCCGGCACCCTGAGCGGAGGCAGAAAAACTCGTGCTGTCCTGACCCAGCCATGACTCTGATCTTTCAAAGGAGGAAGATTCTGCAGAAGGCAGGCTGAGAATCCTAAGCTGTTTTTCTCACAACAGATGAGCACTGTTTGATAAACCAGAACATATAGTATAATTAGACCTCAAACAGCATACACCAATTACAGACACAGAATTATGCACATTCCTAATGAGGGTGCTGAAGAGGGGAATAGGGAGAGGAACTCCAGCAAGCACAGGCAATCCCTAGCAGTTGCAGCCACTGTGCAGAGTAGCTGTGCCTGGAGACATGGTACCACAGGGGAAAGGATGCTGAGGAGGAGCAGGACAATCGAACAGCTTAAAACAAAATTTTGCAGTGTTTAGGCATTGCTGCTACCAGGAACAGGCAAGGTGGAAGGTTAGCCTGGGCATCAGGCAGCATAGGTAGTGGAGGATCCAGGTCTTTCCAACAACATCTAACTTCATCTGCAGGAGGTGGCAGGAGGGCTTGCACTTGAGGACACAGCAAGGCACCTTCAGTGCAGCCTCTGTCAACAGATAATGTGGTCTGCTGAGGCCAGTTGTGGGTTTGCCAGGCACACCACAGAACCTGCTTGTCCCTGGGAATCAAAGTTTAGGGCTTGTGAAGTGCCAGCACACGCACAAGAAAGATGTATTCGGGGTTGTTCATACCCAACAGTTCTTGTACCAGTCACAGTGTGATGGCTTTCACTGTGGCTCTACCACACCTGTTGAATAGCACTGAGTATCAGCTCAAGCAGGGGCTCTCTACTGGATACCAGAGTGGTACAGGGACCGTCAAAAACACCCCAACATACTCACTGTAGAACAAAAAAAGGTGAAGACCAGCAAAATTGGACCTGAACACAAAGTTTATTCTCCAGAATCCCTGTGAATACTGTTACCCCAACCAGATCAAGTTGCTCAAAGGGACCTACCCAGTTTCAGGAAACCCTAAAGGTCTCACAACCAATTGCCCAGCATGAGATATCACTGTCACCCCTTTGCCACACTTGCTCCTTATACTAGGAGCAGGGGTTGCCACCAAAAGGCCTTTTCCCTCAACCCTTCATCACTTTCAGATACAGAAATAAAACTGGTATTTCAGTTTGTGCACAGCCTTACTCTCTTCCTTCCTTACCATTAACCTGCTTTTCTGAAAGTCCATTTGCAACCTGTCCGGAGGTCAGCCAGTCACGTCTTGCTCTAGCAGTGGCATAAATCCTATGTGTGCATGTGTGAATGTTACCTCCTGTTACAACCCTCAGAGGTGAGTTTACCCTCACAATGTGAGGAATGAAACAGAGAAACACCCACCAAGAAGATGGAGATCAAAGTTAGTGGTAGGATTACCAAATTATACAATGACTGTCTTTCTGGAATATACAGGGAAATTAATAACATGTATGTTTTAACAGAGGACACAAAATTTGAGACCATAATACAGGAAATCCCATATTACATGGCATGTCTGGCAACCATAATGCTATTCTAGGAAAAGCAAATTTTATGCTTGAGCGTACCACTGACTTCTGTGATGCAGAGTAAACTGCTCTGAGCAGATTTTCCCTCATCCTGTGTTCCTCGATTTTGCATCCTTCCCATTCCCCTCAGATTGCCTCTATCTCTTCATTGCTAAGGCAGCAGAAGGAAGAACAGCAGGAGGAGAGGATATTAGACCTTGCTATTAGATGCTGTGCCATAGCCATACATGGTAACAGGAGGAGAAATTACAGGGAAAGTTATGTTCGTCTCCTGTAGCCTTGGGACAGAGGATACCCAGTGCAGATGGTATCCTCGGAAACCTAAATGCCAATTTCTGCCAGGTCACTGCTGAGAAAATAAGAATTAAGGTTTCAAGAAATGCATAACTCAGCCAAATCTGGGCACCTCTTTACAGATAGGAAGAAAAATGTACACCATTTGTGGTGAAATTTTCGAAAGACCTGAGACTGAAGTTCCCACCCTCCATGGAAAACATAAGTGTGCTCAGGCCATTTGACATTAGTAACTGAAAAATGGAGTCTTGTAATGGAAAACCTTAAACAAAAGAGACTTTTATGTGCCTTGCTCATAATAATTATACTAAAATAGAGGCCTTATACAGTGCTTATTATTTGTACTTAAGGTTGTGGTCAATTTTTAAGTACCATTAGAGTAAATTTAGAGGGGGGGGGGAAAGCTTTTGTATGAAGTAGTGAACTAACTTACACAAGGTGCCATGTGAGGTTGATGACAAAACTAGGCAGAGAAATGATAAGTGGAATCCTGCACTAGGGAAGTTAAAGGAAATTCTGCCACTGGTTTTCACAGGATCAACTTTTCTATGCACGGTGACACATTAATAGACCGGATTCAGTTTGCCCATCCACATAATACAGCTGACTCTCACATGAAATGCAAAGGTTTTTTTATTAAAATTGCTGCTTTTTATTAAAATTTACTGCTGGTTCCTCTATCACAGGAAATAACTAAACTATTAAGGAAATATGAAGCAAAATATTAAAATCTAGATTTTCCCAATTTTACCTGTATAAAAGGGAACCTTCTACATTTTCAACACTTTCAAAAGTTTTTCTTGCATTTAAAGAGATAACATTCTTTTTTTTAATGGAATTTGTGACAGGTTCTACAAGAAATGCTCTATGCATAGCAAGTCCATATGGTACAATTATTTTGGCAGGGAACCAGAAGGTCTTTCTGGTTTGATCTTTAGCTGCTCTTGAGCCTATTAAGTAACAGTTAAGCTCTATTTCTAGCTAGTTAAAATCCTGAATTTGGTCAGAAGGTCTTTCTCACAATAAGACCAAAAAAAAGGTATAATAATACCTCGTGATGGGCAAGTAGTGAAATACCTCTTTCTTCTACACTTGGAACCTGTGGGTACCTTGGTGTTAACTTACGTATGTGATGCACATGCAAAACAAAACATTAAAAGATGCAGCCAAGACTGGTGCAAGGTGCTCTCTCTAGACCACACAGACCTTTTTGATCTCTCCTTCTGCTGCCACAGAGCCAGAAATTTGAATTTGGCCTCACCTCTGTGAGAAGGCAGAGGGCTCAGTATAGAGCTCTTGGAAACACCATACTGAAATACGTGGTTCTCTGCAATCTCCTCCCAGCACCAGGGACGTGAGAAGGCAGTTGACACAAAGCTGTGTTCCAGCAACAGGACTACAGCATAAAAAATGCAGAAAAGATCTGCTAGTGGGGAATCATTAGGGTGGTCACAAAGACAGGGTTGTCCTGAGCCACCTCCCATCCAAAGTTACAGTCCACGTAGCATGCAGCAGTATCCTAAGGCCTTAATCACCCAGGAAGTCCTGCAGCCATCATGAATGACTTCCGAGGAGCCATATTAGCACTGTAAAGATAGGATGGCTAAATGAAGTAAATGTTAACTCTCGTGAGTCTAAGCTGTTTACATAAGCTTGCAAAAAATCCATTTTTAGAGTCATTAAAGTGAAATGTGATGCATTTTCTCCATTTGAATATCTTGATGTATGCCTGAAGATACAGTAAATGCAGTAAACTTGTAACCCTCAAAGAGAAACCTGAAGTATTCTTTGATGTTACGTGTAAGGAAAATTAGAGGTCTAGATTAGCACTATGAGGGTTAAAGAAGAGATCATAGTTTGAAAACAAAACATTGGAAATGTCAAATTTACAGAAGTTTTATATCTGTCTCCCCTCTAATTACTTCTTGGTGTTGCTGCAGAATATATGTAAACAATAAAAATCCTGGTACAGAATCAAGGCTCAATTATTGTGTACTCAAAAATGACAAAATCAAGGGAAATTTTTTTCCTTCTAGTTCAAGGTCATTTTAAACAAAAGAAACAGTTTTCAGAAGAAAAGATTTCAGGGGGCAATGGCTTCTTCTTTGAGATTAATATATCAGGAAGTAAAACCTGTTGCTGCCTTGACACAAATTGTTCATGTCCATCTTTGTTGAAGAGCCAAATTTGAATTTTTATGGCCTAGAATACAAATTTTTGCAGCATGTGCTCTTCCAAGGAAATCCACTCTATCATCTCACACTACTAAGCTGACCTGCACTCTCTGCATAGCAAAGCCCATTGTGGATGAAGATGATCTCCTTGACTGATTTTATTACAAGCAGAACATTCATTCAGGAAAGACATAATTGTCGCATAATGATCAAAGATTACAAAGCTATTTTCAGGGAAAAAAAAAAACCTCTGCATAGGGGATCTATTGGAAGATTATGTAAATAATTTACTTTAGGATGAGTCAGCTAATGTTATGGCAAAGATCAATGAGGAAAATACAATTCCAAAAGAGCAAGATGACTAGAGGCAAGAAGGAAATTGTATATTCTTTTTTATACATATAATAAGTGGTAAAGTTTAGTCATAATTTATCTAATCATGATAATAATATAGCAGATTTGACAAACAGCATATCATGTCTCGTAATGCTAAGGAGGTCAGGCTACATTTCTTTTTATTATCCAAAGAAGAAAATAGATCTGTTCAAGTTGGAGAGGAATTGAGGTCTCTAGTCCAAAATTACATTCAAAGCAGGGTCAAGACTGAATTCAGATCAGGTTGCTCCAGGCTTTGTCAGCCACCTGAAAACCTCCAAGGATGAGGTGATATATCTCCCACGCCGTGCCCCTACCCCTCGCTCCCTCCACCTTTCAACTCAGTTTCAGTTCCAGACATCCCTTCCTTCTCCTCTGTGCACCACTGTGAAAAGCTCAGCATTACACTCTCAGTGACCTTCCCATAGGCACTGGGAGGTACTGTTAGGTCCCTCTGAAGTCGTCCATCCTCCAGGTTGAACATGCTCAGATGCCCCAGCCTCTTTTCAAAGGATAGGTGCCCCAAGATTCAAACAGGTAAAAAAGGACAGCATCCCAGGTGCAGTCCTGAGTATCTGTCATAGTTTGAAATTGGCCCCCCTGAGAGGCTGGTGGGGCTCAGAGGTGATTGGGTGCCAAGACAGTGTTCCCTGGAAAGCCAATCACTGTCCATGTTGTTCACTTCTGCTCAAAATCATATATCACAGCACCGGAAACGGTTGGCATTGCAGTCTTGGTTGTTTTGCTGTTGGTGTCTGCTGCATGTAGGTGGACAAGGCCAGGGGGTGGCTGGGCTCCCTCTCTTCCCCTTCGGGGGGGAGAGTGATGCCCTGTGACCCCCTAACTCAGCCTTTGGCTAGAATTAGAGTCAGCATTTGGAGTATGTGCTGTGAAGGAAAAGATTCACAGCACCTGAGGTAAGAGAAGAGAGGCAGGCTTTGCAGCCAAGCCTTCTTCCCCCTCCTTTTCTGCAATGAAGCTGTAGAGGGGGGCTTTTCTTTTCCTCCACTGTGAGTGGAGGAAGGGCTCAGAGTTAGAGCTGAACCAGGAGACAGGGTCGTGGAGGTAGGCCCTGCACTCAGGAAGAGTCCCAGGCGAAATTGGAGACAAGCCAAGAGCTCGAGAATTGCCTGCCGAAGCTGACCGGAGGGCAGCTGAGAACTGATGTGGAGGAATGAAGATTCCAGGATGTGGATGCTTGATAAGCTACACTACAGCAGCCTACGAACTGAGGTGAGACTCCAAGAGGGAGAAATCACTACAGCAGAAGAGTAAGGACTCAAAGCTATCTTCTCGGACTTCATGAGGAGGAGAAACTACAACAAACAACTGCTGGAACTTGGTGGGGCGGGAGTGTTCAGGAGCCCAGAACACTCCCACAGCAAAAGACTGTGTTACGTATCAGCCTTAAAGGCTGCTCCTGGACTAAAGTTAAAGGAGGGGCTTGAAAGGACTGACTGATAGTAATGTAATATATATATATAGTTGCCTTTAGTTTATATAGTATTTATTTGTGTAAATAAATGTATATACTTCCCCCTTCCCCTACAGAAGCCTCTGGCCTGAAAGTTTCTCTCCGGTGTTAGGATAAATTGTTGAGAAGGGGTGGGGGAAGCCTAAAAATTGGATTTTAGATTTCTAATGTGGCTCAAACTGCCACAGTATCTTTTTCCTCTTTCCCTGTATCTTGAGTATCCAGAACTACATCTGTTCAGAACAAATAGCTTACACAGCTCTGTGTACATATGTAGACTGGAAGCTTCCTAATTTTCCTAAAAAATTATAAAATATTTTAAGTTACTTAATCACATAGTCCCTATCAAAAATAACTGCATCACTGCTTTGCCTGTCTTCCTGTCTTCATAACTATGTTGAACAACACCATGTCAGTGTTACACCGACTACAAGGTCCCAAAAGACCCATGAGGTTTCTCTTACCTACTTTCAACTACAGTATGCTATATGAACGAAGATGAACCTTAACTGCTGGAAAGTAATCTCTCTGTGTGACCCTATTGTACTCCCTTTTCAGTCAAACTGCCTCCTGCAGACAGTAAGATGTGTAGTTATCAAACTTATTCAAAATATGAGTGAAGAAATTAAGCAGTAGAAAATTTTTGTTACCATTACAAAAGGTCATAGGGGCGTTTGCTGCATCACATTAGGCTCTTTATATCCAAATAGTCCTGCTTAGTCTGTTTCCACATTCACTAGCAGTAATTATTATGTGTCTTTGGATGCAGATGGTCCATGCAATTCACTGTGGAAGAAATGAGAGTGACTCACCTTCTCTCTTCATATCAAGCAGTAATTGAATTTTTCCATTCAACCTTCTGGCCAAAGGGAAAGTTTTCCTCCTGTTCAGAAGTTTCCAGCCATATGGAAGGGCCATATCCACAGAAGTTCAGCATCAGTTTCTCACAAATTTTGCTCAGTTTGTGATAGGTTATCAAAAGTAAGAGGTAAGCTAACATCCCCAGTGAATTTCTCTCAAAAAATGGTCAGAAATCCTGACTATAGCTGCCATATCTCATTGAAGCATTCAAAAATAGGTATCAGAAGCTTCCATGGTGTACAATGAGCAGCCTAAATCAAGGTAGTTTCTTTTACTATAAAATATATTTTTAAAAAGAATAAGAAATATCCCTTTAGAATTTTTTTCTCCAGTCAATTTGGCTTGTTGTAAAAGGCTGACTACATACAGACCGATATTATGTCATCGTCGTGTCTGATGGCCAAGTCTGCACTGTATACAGGGTGTTTTGGACACAAATTTTCTTCTTATCCTTTCTTACAGTGAAATCTCATTATAGTTTATGAGCTGTGATTTACAAGTTTGAAACGAGCTAAGATCAATCTCAGCATATCATTTCTGATTTAGACTAGGTTCTCTGGTTCATGTAAGTCTCCATTGTCATGAGGCCAAGATATGCAATCACTCATTATCCATGCCGTTGCCCCACTGATGGATTACTATGAAAGAAGCTGGTTCCCAGGATCCGAAGGAGACTCCTGTGTAAGGGCACCAGGAGGGCCAGGGACTCCCTGAAGGTTGTGAGAGATGGGGCTCTCGAGGGTGGAGGCAGAGCCTGTCCCTCCATCCCAGCCAGGAAAAGGGCAGATGGGGGGAAGCCATGGGGCTGACATAGGATCCTGCATTGTGGGCAGGTGGGGGAAGCTGTGAAGATGTCTGGGTGGGACTGACAGAACTGATGGGGCCCTCCAGACCGTAACACTCTGATACCGTCAGGAAAGATTGTCTACAGTTCAGCTACTTGCCTTTCTCTTTTAATAAACATCTCTCAGGAGCACAGAAATTACAGAAGTCTCACTGCACTGCGAAAAGCTGTAACTGATAAAAGGTCATGGTGCTCAACACTGGAGCTGTACACAGCTTTCAGATGGCAGATGTTGATTTCATAAACTTTACCTACACTGTTTCTTGGCTGGCACTGTTCTCCTTTTTCTGACTCCTAAAAGAAAAGCCCCTTGCTTAGACCTTGCTTGGACGTTTCCTTCCCCATAGCACACCTATAAGGATATATAATTCATTTCCTTCCTGTCTAGAAAAAAGGAAATGGTAAATACAGGTTTTTTACTCTCCAGAGAAATGGACTGCAGAATCTTTCCTGCGCTGAAGACGCCTATGCCATGATGCCTCAGAGCTGATAGAGCAGATCTAACAGCCCCTCAACCATCCTGCTTTCCAGAAAACATGGCAGGAGACTCTTCAGAGGTGTCACCAGGTTGCTTCCATTTCCACCAACACATGGACCTATTGAAGTATCAGTGTACATTGACAATGTCCATTCCTTCCTTCTTTAACCACTCCCACAATATAACCTTTTCTTATCTGTGCTACGCTAAAGATCAGTCCTAAAGGCTGGGTACTATCACTTTTATGACTACACTGCAACCCACAGTAGATATCTATCTGAATCCAGAGATATGTGAAAGGCATTTCTCATCCATTCAATTATCTCAATTTAAAGCAAACCCAAAAGGAGTGGAGAGGAATGATTTCTGATCTAGTTCTTAAGCCAAAAGTCAAGTTAAAAGACTAATGGATTCAAGAAAATTATTCTTTCACAGAGTAGAGCTGCTATGTACTTACAGTTAAGATGTTAAAAGGACAAATAGATTAAGTTAATACAAACAGAATGAAAGGAAGTAAATATTCCAAGAATATTTAACTCCACTGTCCTTATTGACTGGATACATGCTTCTGAGTGACCATAAGATACAATCATTAATCATTGGAAAAAACATGAAAACATGACCTAACATCAAAGCAAAGGAAGTAGAATGCAATATCTTGTGGAAAAATGTAGTAAAAATGCTCCCAAACATCAGAATAAAAAAATACTGGTCCTGCTTACATACACTGATGTGAAGTGGAAATAAGTCTGTCAGGACAGTGGTAATTATTAACAGCCTGTTATACATGTGTTTTGAATGACTAGAAATGGGCTGTTATTAGGTTCACAGAGTTCATCTATACTTTAGTATTAGAAACATAGGACAATGTAATAGGAATCAGCAAGGACTGCTGTTGTGTCAGCTAGAGATGAATGGGAAGAAGATAAGGTTTGAACTTTACAAAATTATACTATCCCTATTAAACTTTTGATGAGAAATGGTAATTTTGGCCTGGCAAGTTCCTCAATTGATCATTAAATACTCAAAATTACAGATGGTTTTATCTATGTCCCAATTTACCCAAATCCTCGGTTTCAGGGGAATTTGATATGTATGACTTTGTCTTTTGGTTTATCTTGGTATAATCTGTAGCACTTTAACCCATGTATATGCATGGGTTCTGAAAGAGTGACCTTTCAAATTAAAGAGGTCTCTGGTCTTCGTGTATCTCCACTCCAGAATTTCATCACAGAACTCCCACTGAAGTCCAGGTTCCCACAGCAAACTCTAGCTGAAGTTCAAGTCAGACAGTTTTTAGATCCAAAAACATCCTCACCAACCAGGTGTACAAAACCCCCACATATTTGCAGAATTTTAGGGCCTAGGATTTAAATAATACTCCACAGAAAGTTCCCCTTTGTTCTTGCTTCCATGAAAACTTATCTTCCTCTCAGCATCCCTGGGATGAAATCTTGTAGCAGATGAGAGAAGAGTAATATAGATTAGGTCAGTATTCTTATAATAGTGTCCCTGATTCTGCTGCTTTCATGTAATAAACTGAGTAAGAAGACAATTAAATCCTCTAAACATCTTATATTTCATTTGGTCTTTGACCAGTTACCCTCTGTTGAGATTAATATATTTACTAATGTTTATCTTTCAGAAAAACGGCCAGTTTTAAACACTCTTAGCTTGGTTTTGTTCAGTCTCCAGCTGAGAGTCCTTCTCTTCTCTCCATCCAAAGGGAAACAGTATTTTCCCCTTTTGAAGGTGATAGCACGTTGACATTGGGGTATCTCATAATGACTATTTTGGCAAATGCTTTGGCTTCCAGTCTCTCACCAGGAGGTCCTTTTCCCTATCACTCTCTGCTCTGGCCTCTGCAGTTTCACCTTTTTGAATGCAGACATGTCAGAGTCCTGACTAATGTTGATTGTGTTACTGCAAGATAACAGATTTTAATGCAACAAGATGACCATTGTAATCATTTAATGGACTGATATCCACACTAAAAGCACATATCATGACATATACCCAATAATTCTTGCACTGGACCACAAGTTTCTTCTTAGTATTACATCCCAGTTAAAGGTTTTCATTCATGGAACATCTACCATATATTTTGCTGAGCTGTTCCAATATTTTCTTAGGATCATGCTCTTTGGCTCACATTTTGTTAGGCTCCAGACAGTGTCTGACCACTGCTTTGAAAAAACGTCTATCTTCATCTCTGAGCTGCTTGATATTGTAATTCTACGTTCAAGATGCAACCTCACATTTCATTTTAGAAATATCACGTAATTCTTCATCAGTGATGATCATAATGAAGACCGTAAGTGAACACAAAATAGAGAGAGAAGATATAGTGCACTGTAGTATGTTTATTGTTGATGGAAACATCACTGAAGGAAAAACAATTTTCGTTCATGTATATACTTAGCATTCCCAGGCAGATGGAGCTCGTCAGCCCTGTAAGGCAATCCATCTAAGAGAAGGTCACTCTAAAAACAAACCTACGTCCTGGGGACCTCACTGCCACTGTCCGAGCTTGCTCGGCCCCGGCAGATGAACCTCAGGATTAAAGGGTGGGCTCAGTTCAGCGCACGCTGTGTCTCACCTAAAAAATCCACTGCGCAGGCTCGAAGGGTTAATGACCTTTCCCAAATCTTCGCTCGCGAAGACTGGCCATTATATACTTAGCATTATATAAAACCATAAGGCTAAGCAAAAGCCATTTTTTGTCTCACATTTAGACCAAAGCTCTGTAGCTCATTTTGCAGAGATCAGAATGTTTCTTTATAACAGTAAGGTAAAAATTATTTCCTTTTTTTTTAGGCTGCAAATGATGGCACATGCTTTTTTAGGGTATTTTTAAATGAAAAAAGTCTGAGATTTGGAGATAAAAGTGTATATTTCTTGATTTAGGGATTCAGTGTCAAGCCAAAGGAGCTGTCAGTATATTGTGGAAATATTCCTGCACAACAGAAGTGAATGGAAACTGAGTTCTATTTACATGCATGGAGGATCAGATGCTTTGTGTAAAATCAAGACAGTGGTTGCTATCCCAGAACAATGAGGAAAAGAAAGATCTGAAAGTAGAGGCTGGCAACCTAACCATTCTGGTACTTTCACATCAATACATCAACTAGAAAAAAAAGTTATACCAGCTTATTGAAAAAAACCCATCAGCTAAAGCCCTGATGCAAGAAGAATTAATTTAAATTCATTATTTAAGCACATGCTTAGTTTGAAACATAGGCCAGAAGCTCTGTAGGCTCTGATAGGATTTAACCAGATACTTAAGGGCCACTTAAAACCCAGGCTGGAATAAAGTTATGACTCAGAATAAACATTTTAAAGAAAAGTCTTGGCTCCAAAAATAGCTTAAGAGTCACACTGCCTTGACTATGGCAATCAGAAAGGTAATGGGAGATTTCAAATTATTCGTCTTAAAGATAGAAGTGTTTAGCTAAACCACAGGCTACAATAAATACGGACTGAAACATGAGACATACATCATAAAAAGAGAGCTTTGAAAAGATTTCACAGACGTGTTCTCCATCAGACTCAATACAGTCTTCTTCTCCAGCTGTACTGGACTCTTGTGAGTCTCCCCGCATATACAAACAAGCAAGATTCTTGGAAAGACAGTATATGGGATATTTCCAGACTTAGGTTCTTTGCCATGCCCTTTCACGCTGATCAGGGCTGAAACCAGGACAACTGCAAATCTCTGTTAAAGACTTTCCTATAAACACTACTCAAGCTCATATTTTAAGGAAATAGGATTGACCTGCTAAAACTTATAGATGTTATAGTCAACCAATTTCAAATCACTACGGTATAGCTGCATGCCATTACTATACCATCTATGCAGTCTGTTCTCTCATCCTGTTTTTAAATAAAGTGTTAGATATATATCCTTCCCCTTCTATGAAACTTTCCATTTAAGAATGGAGATGATGTTGAACCTCTTATTAGAATCAAGGTTAAGATTCAATTTCTTCTGGAGCATTTTAGATGGCTTCATAGTAGGAGAATACTTTGATCTTGGAATTGAATGAGTCTATAATTTCACAGAAATAAAGGAAAAAAATTGGCATTAGAAATTCATGAGTCATCTCTATGATCTTTACAGCTGTGCTTTGCACCATGGTACTAAATAATAATCATTGAAATGAAACATGTATGTGTCCCTTAATATTTTCTTACTGTTACCCATTAAAATAGTATTTTTTATTTTATTTGGCCAATTGTATTGATACAAAATATTTCCATGGGTCGGCTTTCAGTTATTGGGTGTTGTGATTTAATCCTAGCCAGAAGCTAAGTGCCATGCTGCCGCTTGCTCATTCCCACTCCCCACAGTGAAAATGAGAATCAGAAAAAAAAAAATAAAACTCATGAGTTGTGATAAAAACAGTTTAATAATTGAAACAAGAACAGCCTACAGAAACAAGAACAAAATACAACAGCAATAACAATTATAATGAAAAGGAGAGAGGAATAAAAGCCAAAAAAAAAATAATGCGCAACACAATTGCTTACCACCCACTGACCAATCCCCAGCCTGTCCCTAAGCAGTGATCAGCCCCTCCAGTCCAATTCACCTCAGTTTATATACTGAACATGGTGTACTATGGTATGGAATAGCCCTTTGGCCAGTTTGAGTCAGCTGTCCTAAACACGCTTCTTCCCAGTTTCTTGTGCATCCGGTCTCTGGCAGAGGACTGGAAACTGAAAAAAAATTGATTTAGAGTAAGCACTACTTAGCAACAACTACAACATCAGTGTCTTATCAACATGATTCTTACACTAAATCCAAAACCCAGCACTGTGCCAGCTACTAAGAAGAAATTTAACTCTATCCTAGCTGAAACCAGGACACTAGGTCATGCATTTAATTTTAAAATAATACGAAGATTAGTCTGACTGTCCTTTTTAGAAACATGATGCATTTTCCCCCATTGCCTTGCATTTATAAATATTCATCTTCCACCATTATGATTAAATTGTTACTGTATGTATCTGCAGATTTTCATCATTTCATTGTTTCAAGCCTTTAACAATTGTGTGCAACCCACTCTCTAGCCAAACCAACTTCACTTTACTGTATCCTGGTCTCACAGAGGCTCTTATACTGCTTTGCACCTGTAGTGCATCTGTTCACTTCCTAATGATATGTTAGTCAAAGCAAATTAATGCCCTTGCGTATGGTTTGTCTTCTTTGTCTTCCCAAGAAATAGTCTGTTGGAAGAAGTCTCTTTCTGTCATGATGCTCTGCTCAATTTTTTGTTTGACTCCTTGGCTTTTCATCTTCCAAGGTGAATGTTATTTTGGGTGGGATTCACATCACTTAAATTCAGGCTTACAACATAGGTATCTAGATGAGAGATAGCAAGCCAAGGTTCCTTTAGTAGGCTGTGACAAAAGCGTGTATCTTAGGGACACAAATAATCCTACCTGCACTACATACCTATACATTATTTTACCTAAAGATTTCATTGACCATTGTCTCTATGGACTAGAAGTGTGACCAATTTAGTAGCAAACAGTTACGGATATTTGTACTGCCTAAGAATCCACTCTTTAGTATATATGGAGAAGACAAGGTTAGAAAACATACCCAAAGCAGGAACAAGAATGGAATTTACCATAGTCCCTAATATCAAAGATGATCCTTTTGACAGCACTGAGCAGGTTCCTGAGGGGCATGTCTTTCTCTCCTGCCTAGAAAAGGTTTTGTGCTATAAATGTTTTTTTCATTGTGCCACAGGGATGAAGTTTTTTATTCCAATCTTTTCCTTTCACCAGGTGATTTTTGGAGGAGCTGGCCTAAGTCCACTGAGCCTCTTGAAGGTACTGCCAAGGCCCTCAGCCTAACCTGCTCTTCCCTAAAAATTATATGTATAGAGCAAGAAAGGGATCCATGTGCTCACAGAGTCTCATTTTGGAGAAGAAAAATGCTTTTGCTTTGCAAGGTTCCCTGTGGGCTGATAGATTTGTAAGAACAAGGATCAGTGAACATCTATTTGTAGCTCACACTCCTCACTTGTTAGTTTAGGTTTTGATTTTGTGTAATTGCTAGTTTGCATTATTAGTAGTTATCTCAATTTTCCCCACAGGGATCTGATTATTTTGCTGCCTCTCACGTGTGCTTTTTCTATACCGCAGCTTGAGTTGACAGAAATATTCTGTAAAGATGGCAGGGCCGAACTCCACTCTTTCCTTCTCTGCTGCACTCCTTGTGGGGGATTGCTACTATATCAACTTGTTGCCAACATCAAGAAATACCTCCAACATGCATGACGTGCTCTGAATGTCCAATCTATTTAAGTGGAAAAAAATAGAGTTAAGAAGGATAAGAGGAATAATGATAACAAAATTTGACAGTATTTAATGGGCCATGGTAGCTGTTCTTAAATGTGGATATAAGAACTTTTTTTTCTGTGTGCTGTAGCATGAGTCAAACAGGGGTAAATACAGCATTTTATATAACTGACATTCAGCAATCTCCAGGAAATATTTGTTTGTTTCTAAAAAAGGTAACACATTAGGTGACACATGCACTTCTGGAAAGTATTTCTGTCATGAAAAGTACAGAGCAGCAATTTAACAAGCTTGAATTAAGGCTTTCGGAGCTGGTGCAATTTTCTGACCTCTTGTTCTGGACAAAAGAAAAAGAAAATGGGTTTGTTGATATTCAGTAACCAACAGTTACCACCCAGAGTACCATGTCTGAAGCTTATTCAGCACCCAAGGTAAGCTGCACCCAAAAGCAAAGATGACCAGTTATCTTTATGGCCATTAAAAAAAATCTGAGAAATAGCCTCAAATTTCTCCTTTCCCTGCAAAGGGCTGTACTCTTTGTGATCTTTAGGTTGTGCTGGCAAATTTCACAAGAACCAGCTTCTTTCCTCTTGAGGATACTACTGTATGGCCAGAAAAATAGAAAGTATGGTCTTTCCAGCATGTAGTCTCAGCTGCAAGTCACAAGAGGACAAGCCAATGGAAATGAAAATTAAAAAAAAAAAAAAAAAAAAGGCACAAAGTTATAGAAGCTTTCTCAAACCTCAGGAAAGGATTTGGTTAAATTTAAACCATTGTTTTGGTTTAATTTTTTACCTTGTCTACTCTCTGCTCTCTGCTCGTTATATCTTTGCATGGAGTGGATGCATGGCTGTGGCTGGAAAGTTCTTTTGCTGAATTTTCTTGCCAAAACAAACTGCTTTGCTGAGGTTGACAGGCTTTACAGAAAAGTGACCATGTTGTCTTGAGGGAGAGAAGAAAGTTTCTAAGATTGGAGGAAAAGAGAAAGAGAGAGAGCAGACAGAAATATGATCTTTTTTTGATCCGAAAATGTATTTTTCCATTTAAATACATTCTGACAAAGTGCTTGGAAGGTTTTGTTTTCATTCCAATAAGGAAAAATATCAATTTTGCAACGTTCAAAGTTATCATGAAGTGAAACTGCTTTTCTCCAGCCAGCTCTAAATGCATCATTAATGGCCTTAGTTTTGATCTCACTGCACAGGTGCAAAGTTGGCAAGACTCCACAGTCATTAGCAAGTTACCCCAGGCTAACACCTGGCTGAATGAGCCCACTGCCCTTAGACTTTCTTCAATGCATGGCATGTGTTAAAGCATACAGGGCCTCCCTCTTGTTTGCAATGCAGAAACCAAGTATATACTGTATACTACACCTCCTAACCTGTACCTAAAATTTAGGTGTATAAGTAACCTGTGCCCTGAAAGAGTGTCAAATTTCCCATATAATCAGTGGAGAGAAGTAAGTGTTTGTGAATGCTTCCAGAGGACCTTTCCAGTGTCTGCTTCTGTCTGGAAATTTTGCAGGCTTTCGGACTGTTTCCATTGACCTGTGAGAGAATTCAGACAGTAAACTTCAGAATAACTGCTTCACTTGGGTGCCTAAAATTTCTTCAGAATCAATTCTTACTTTCAACAAAGTGAACTACATCTTCTGTGAATCTGAGGACAGCAGTACCTTTGCACAATACATCTGTTATTAACACTGCCATTAAAAGCATCACTGAAGTAAACAGCACAAAAGCAGTGTAAAATGATCCAATTCCAAAGCCTGCTTAACTGCAGAAGTTTGTTTAAGCGCTGGACCTGTTTCAAAGCTTCTGTAACTCATGATATCATGCCAATGTTCATACCTCTGCCTAGTGTGGATTTATGCCATCATAAGAGGACATTGAGTTTAGCATAATGCTAAAAAAGTCTCTGTAGCTTGCAAATGTATGTCCTTGATATTGGTTGATGAACAATTAAATCTTCCACAACACGAATAAAGAAAAGAAAATCCATAAAACCAGAGGAACAGCAATTCTGTGTCCTTTATGGGTTTTTTGATCGAAGGAAGCTCCATTCTCAGAAGGACCAGTAGACCAAATAATCAACAGCCATCTCCTAAAGCACATTGCTTCTTGAAGATCACAAATCTTTCAGGATTATTTACACAGTGAAGAAAAAAAAAAAAAAAGACTGCTATAAAGAGGATATTTTCATACTGAAAAATGTGAAAAATCCTTTTATTTCACTTTTACCTGTAATCCTAGTCCACCTGGTGCACCATAACTGCATATTTCCTTCTGTCTTCCAGTAGCTTGGCCTACTGAGTAATGGCCCATAGTGCACCATCTGGTTGGCCTGACAGGTGGTGCTTGTAAGAGATATCCTGTATCAGTCAATGATGGTGAGTTCTCCATTACTGTTTCATCACCATTCATCATAAATTTTTTTCCTTTTTTACCAATGTCATACAACTTCATCCAACCTCTTCCAGCAGAACCACCTCATCTATAAATAAAGATGCACAGAGTCTTCATAGTCTTTGAATATTACTTGCCAGATAAATTTTTCCCCCTCATCATCTAGGTTTTGGTCAGAATTGTATTTAACCTGACAAAAATACTTTAAACCAAAGCTAATTTTAAAAAGTTATGTGTAACTCCGTCAACCTGCGTTACACAAACAACAACTGCATATTGAAACTGAATTAAGAAGACAAGCAGTAATATTACCTAAGTACTTGCTCCTTAATACCATCTTTTGTGAGTCCTAATGGCAATTCAAACTATTATAAAATTTTGCAAAACATACCAGAAATGGAATAAATTAAATCTCCATCAGCAGTCTTCATTTCTGTGGTTTGTGAGTTCTGAATGTTTGATTTTGCAACATTTGCGGATTTATTTGATGGTTTGGTTTTTTTAATTTTTTTACAGTACTATAACCTCTCCAGTTTCCCATTCACAATGCATAACAGCAACCTGAGTCTGCAGCTCCACTACCCCTTCAACCCCTGATGCTGAGCTAACACCAACAGTTTCAAGAACCTGTTCTCCTCTGTGGCAGGTTGTAGGTTTTCTTGCCAAGGCAGATGGTTAGGTCCTGCTATCTGAAGCATCTGCACAGGCACCAGTGTGCCATGGTTCTAAACCAGCCTTTCTACCTCTCACAGGTTGTCTCTGCTCCCTGGTGTTCCTTACTCCCTTTGCTTCCCCTCACATGCCCACAATAGCTGCCACTTCTCTTTCTGGGGAGCTTCACTGCACAGTCCCAGCAGTAGCAAACAGGTGGATTCCTGGGCCAGGAATTTTGCCTTATACTTTCTCCTTTTGATATTCTCGTTGCTACTGAAAGCAGAAGCATGTAAATATGTAAATATGCAAATACGTAACCACCAAGGGTACGCAGAAAATAATTTTGCTACTTGAGATTCTGCTGGAGAGGAATTTGAAGTGTGGTCCTACCAGGTTCTGTAATGTTTAGTCTATCTGATATTTTTGTTAATGATTTGGATAATGGAAAGGAGAGAAAATGTGCAGAATTTGCAGACGATGTCAAGCTGGAGGGACCTGAAAGCTTTTAAGAGGGTAGGATAAGAATTGAAACTGACCTTGATAAATTGGAGGCGTTGTCTAAAATTAACCACATAAAATTCAGTGAAGATAAATATATTGCCCTATATCTACAAAGAAGAAGTGAAGTGCTAGTAAAACTAGGAGAAAAGGAGCAGGAAGCAACACTGAGAGTGAAGTTAGATTCCAGGACAAATCAAATATGTATATACGAATTTATGCTGATACAAAAAAAAAAAGAAGGTCATTTAATTCTGTGTGATATTGGAAGGAATGTTGTATATGAAGCAGGAGGGGCAATTATCCTGTTTTACTGCTATTGTGTCCAGTTTGGGGCACTGCACAGTAAAAAAGACCCATGATGATACATTGGAAAGCAGCCAGAGTGGGAGCAATGAGAATGATAAGAGGTTTAGAAAACTGGAACTATGAGAAAAGGCTGAAGGAATGGGATTTGTTTAGTCTAGAAACAAGAAGACTGAGCAGGGCCATGATAATGGTCTTCCAATACATTAAAGGTTATTCTGAAGAGGACAGTAATCAGTTGTTCTTTATGTCCACTCTCTGTTGTACAAGAAGAATTTAGCTCACTTTACAGCAAGGCAGATTTTAGCCAGATATAAGGAAAACCCCTTTCACTTTAACAAGAGTTAAGTACTAGGACAGTCTACTTTCAGAGGCTGCAGAATAGCAGCAGAGGTTTTTAACTGAAGGTTAAGCAAACATCTGTGACCTTGTGATTTGCAGGGGTTCCGAAGTGAGCCAAATTTGAAAAAAGTTTTTCAGGGATAGTACAAGGCACACCCCTGGCAGCAGTGCCTGTTTCCTGACCAAGCCCTGATCTCTGGTGCAAAGCAGGCATATTGTCAGTGGAATCACTTGACTCTTTTCATGCAAACTATTTTCACATCAGCTTTTTCCCCTACACTTGTTCTAAGAAGCAGTGAAACACTTCAGATGAAATTTATTCAGAAAAAGATTCCATCCATCCCATGCAAACAACTGAGTAATTTCAGTTTAAATAGTTAATATGGCAAATTATATGCAACCAAAACCAGAATCTTAAAATACAGAAGGTTAGGAAACCTTAATTATAGGTGGTGTTACCAAGCTCCACACATAATTTTTATTACAGTATCAACCCGAAGATCTCGCCAAGGTCACCATCCTGAGAATGCAGTGAAGGACCGAGATGAAGGATATTAAAATAGTTACATAAGCTAATAACAGTCAATAAAATCACAAATTTTTGTCTTTAGTTTGGTAGATTATTCTGTCTCTTGACATGACCAGTCCTTTCTTCTGGAAATGGGCTTAGTTCATAAGCTTGGTTCAAAAGTCCTATTTTTTTACTGATTTTCTTACATGCTTTTCTTTACCTCTTGATCCTGGTAGATCAAAATGAAATTTTAAACATTCTGTTTACAAATTTAGGATCCAGAAATATCCCTTTGAAATTTAAAAAAAAAAATGGAAAACGGGGAAAAAGAATGAAACCTGAGACCTTCAACCAAGCATCTGCTCTAAGGAGTTAAGACTTTAAGCAAAATACTCTGAGACTCATAATAATAGTGTGAGAGCTGGCAATCCTACTTTAGGGTATAATTTCTATTTATTCTAAACCCTCCTTTTTACTAGTGAAGTGGTCATACTGTAAAGAAGACTAGACCCCTGATACTAGGAGTAGTCCACATGTAGGGTCACAGCTGAAGCTCCATTCCCAAGCAAAAGAATGGTTACAGTCATTGAAAAAATTACATAGGATCTTTCTTAAGATATTGGGGGGCTGTAATTAGGGGAAACATATCTTTGTACACTAGAGAAAGAAAAAATGTGTAATTGTTCAACACTCTAAATTAAAAGGGTGAAATAAGACAAGGGAGTATTAGAAAGATGTTGATTAAAGAGTAGAAAGACCTTGAATACATGGGGTATGCTTCATTTTGTATGTTTGAACTCTGGCCATGAAAAGCCAGTTAGCGTTGGAGGCTTGTTAGAGCTTGTACAAGGCAGTAAACAAGAGTAAGTGGATTTCCATGTGGAGAGACTGGCCATGATGCAGCAGGTGCACATCTGAGCAGGGAACTGCACCCTTCCAGCATGGAGCTGGGCATAGCAGCAAGGTCCCTTGCAAGGGATAACACCTGTCACTGACTTCTGCAGCCTTTTGTTTAGGCCCTAGCAAGGTTGTTTGCTACTTCGCAAGGGAAGTGTTGTCAGGCAAAATACAGCCTTTGCTTTTTACATATGTTCTGCCCAACATAAAGGAACAGAGTGCCAGGCAGCATACAGTGTATTTCACCGCAAAAGCTTCTGTTCAAATATCATGCCAAAATTTTGCTCTAAGCATTGTAGAGGTGGTTGCTCTGCTGAGCCACTCCCTTCCTCTTATATTCCTTTGTGATCAAGTCATCTCCCGAATGAAGGTGTGAAATGAACTTTAATTTGTTTTCTTACCATGTTTGCAAAATATCCCTTGAAGATTTAGAGCATTTGTTTCCACTTAAAGTTATGCTTAGCATGCTTAGAGGTACAATCCGTCATCAAAACTCACAGCCACGTGTCTCTGTAGTTACAAAGTAGGATGAGTTCAAAGAAATCCAACCTCCATCTGAAGGATACTTCTACAGCCAACAGTCTTGAAGCAGATGGTAACTGCCCTGCCACACAACCCATCTCAGGGGAATCAAAAGGCATGAAATCAAGTCATTTTGGAGTTTGATTCACCGTGGACTCCAAGGCGTTTTATGCAACCTGCTTCTAGAACTCAAGTATCTAACAAGGCAATGCAGAAGAATCAGGCAAGTATATATTTTGATCTCAGTCTGAGTGGGGCAGTCAGTTCTCCAACTATGAGCAAAGGAGTTTTCTTCAGCTAGAAAGTTTTGCCTCTCCCACAGAGTCAGGTTTTGGGGTGGGATGAGGCCCCATATCCATCATATATCTAAGTAGAGTGCCCCAAATGGGATTCTACATAAATCAATCAAATTGCTGCTAAAATTTTCAACATAATGGTTATCTTTTCTTGGTAAGTAATTTTTTATCTTTTATTCATAAGTAGACCTAGAAGTTTGCGGGATTTCATACCACTCCTCTGGAATTCTCTCTCAAGTCAGTGTTGTGCCTCATCTTCATACTGATGCTGTGGGATTTGATACATTTGCATGGGGAACTGTGTCTAATTCTTGATGGTGTGCAGCTGTATTTTTCTTTTAAGGCCATATGTCTTTAGTTCTGTCTTAGTGTTGTCTAAGATTTATCAGCTATTTGCATCATAACAACTTACTTTTTGATAGGAGAAGAATTTTTTTTGGAAGCACCTGTTCCTCCTGTTACAACACACCATGTTTTCATGCTAGCAACAAAACTCACCTCATAACCCAGCCTTGCACTTGCATGTCAGTTGTGTAAGACTTTAGCTTAAGACATCTTGTATTGGGCATTCTGTTCTGAATGTAATTCAGTACAACTCCCTGAACATTTTGTAGCTATGAATCTTTTCTTATGTAAAATAACATCATGGCAAGACTATATTGCAGAGGCAAACTACTTCCAAGCTGTCCCTGCAGGGTTGGTAAAATCTGCTGATGTCCATTGAGATTCTCTAGTGCTTGGAGGTCACATCTGTCTTCTCCCTCAAAGAGCCACTTTATATATTAAATGTTGAGTTTAGAAAATGACCTTCAGTAATGCAGAAGAAATCTACTGTGAAATCATGGGCACCTTTTGGGTTAAAGGAAATTTTCTGGATTTGGTCATGACCTACAGAAAAAGTAGAGTGCCTTTTTCACCCTCTCCTCCTCGTACAAAATTTCCTTCCTTGTTCTCCAGCTGATAGACAGAAATCTAAATTATAAGAATCACCTTCCAAATTCCAGTAGAATATCTATATACAGCAAGAGAGTAGATTTATATTTGGAAAAAAGTATATAAGGGAAATCAAATACTGGAAATTTGTATATATTGGTCATTTGGTATCCTCAGAAACATCAAATGCTTAACCACCAGAAGCAAAAAATCAGAGCTTTGCCATGAGTTCACAGATTTATACAAATCGGTGTAGATTAACTGAACAGGGCTAATGCCACCTCTTGACCAGGAGGTTCTAGCTTCTGCCTTCACTCCTTGAATTCTTTAGACAGAGTGTGTATGTCCTGTAAGAGTCAACAGGGAACTTAACTTGTGATGAGATCCTTCTCAGCCTATTTAAAACAAAGAAAAAGGAATTTGGAACATGGAAGAGCCTCCAGCACATCAAGTGGGGAAATATCTCCCTGAGCAGACACCGTGGGAACGGGAACATGGTTTGTTCCTGTTGGCTCCTTCAGAAGCCCTCAGACAAAGATCAGAGAATAGGGCTAGTGACAAGAGAAGGTCCCTACTGAAGGAAGAGAAGATGTGTAGCACCCACCTCAGAAAGAAAGTAGCTTCAGAGCCCATGCTGACTGGTGACACATTCAGGCCATCTGGGTTTGCTTACATCTAAAATAATGGGCTTTCCATGACCTGGGGCAGTCCAAGATCTCTAATATGCAGAGTATTACAATACCTTCATTTAGCCAAGCATATAACTGCTGTGCAAGTCTTGGACCTGTGCAGCATAAGCATCTTGCTTTTCTGGGCAAAAAAATGCAATATAGCAGAATATGAGAACTGAACAAGTTTAGCTGATGAGCTGTATATAAAATTAGCAGTGAAACTGAAAAGAAGTTTTGTTATCTCTATTTCACAAGCTCATGCGTTAAAAGCTTTCTCATTTGTTGTTATACTGACCTCTTAGATAAAGTCTCCAAAGTGATTTTTCATTGACTGCCATCCAGGAACACTACATGCAACACAGAATCTGTCCTCACCCCAGGTCTTTCTGAAATTAATGACTTACTTTCAGTTACTTTGCATATCCTCCCTCTAGTTTCCTTCTAGTGTGGGACTAGGGCTTAAAATTACTTTACTAATTAATAATGGGAATTAGCAACAATTGTGACCAAAAAAGACCTGATATTCTATGACATACCTGGGTGAGGTGTTTCCTGCCTCATCCCTACAGCAAGAGTAAGACATGTAGAAAGGATGAGGTAATACAGTAGGCTTCTTGAATTCCTCTCCTCTCAGTACAACATCCTGGGAAAGCATTATGTAATAATACTTTATTATTATATAGCTATATAATATTATTATATTATTATATATAGATCTGCCAAAGCTGTGAATATTCCCTCCTCTACCAAGCTTATGGGAAATTTCTCTAACTAGGAAAAAAAAAACAACTAACCCCTCCCCCAAAAAAATCCTGTTAACATGCTACCGTATTTCCCAGTGGCATTGGTGAGAAAGTATCAAGTCTTCCTTCTGCCTCCTCAAGGACTGGCTCTCCCTACCCTCTCTCCTTGTATTCTGCGTTAATGAACGTGCCCTTCTGTTTGACTCCCTCGTTAGAACCTTTCAACTCATCCGTCTGTCACTTGGCAGTAGCTTCGGGAGGGCTCTTCCCAGGGACATTTCGTGTTTATTCAAGTGTTGCTGTGCTGTGAGACTAAAGAAGCAGATCTGTTGCTACCAGCTAGATCTGTTTATTTCTCAACCCACAGCACTGCCTATTCCCATAAAAAAGACAGGAAGGCAGATACCACATTGAAAACAAGCCAGAGGACTGTTTTCCTTTCTCATATTACCTTTGATTGCATGTGGACTTTCTATTCAGGTAATGAATTCATACAGGGTTTGCAGAACCCTTATGAAAACAGCTTCTCTTTTTCTCCATGCATTTGTGATTCATTTGCTTTTACCATAAGACTCTGATGAGCTTAAATGTATAGCAAGAAAGTACAAATGCATGGAGGGAGGCCAGCCCTTAGCCCTTTAATGGAGCCTTTAGGGACCTGATAGATCCACTGACCTCTGTAATGAGCTGGATGTGGTCCTCACCAATAGACTTCACTGAGGTCCAGATGGAGTAGGAGGAGCTGTATGTGCATAGTGTAGGTACCATGGGGTTATCTTGGGATAAAACAGCTCTTTCACCCATATTAATGATCCGAGGTAGGACACAGGGTTTTTGTTCCTCAGCCTGGCTTGTCCTATTTCCCTTGTGCTTGAAATGAAGCCTAGGTTAGAAGCCACTTTGAAGTCAGGTGTTACTTCCTATCCTGGCCAGGCAGGAGACAAAACGAGTAGATAGCTAAAGAGATTGCTTTGGAGTTCTCACTTCTTCAGGAGGTTCTGCAGGGGAGCGTACCCAACCCACCACTGGATAAGCAGCAGCTGTGCTAGGGAGTATACAAAGGCTGTCTTTGGCTACACTCCTGACTTGTTTTCTGTACTGCACAAGGTAGGTGTCTGCGCAGAAAAACCTACTGAAGAGTAGTTCATCTGCTGTGACATGCTGAAACAGCAGTTCCTGCTCTCTCTGAGCCCACCAAAAAAAAAAGCTATATGTGGAATAGCTCATGGTGGCAAATACAGGAAATTACGATAATGCTTGACATTCAGAGCAACCTACAAGAATAGCAAAAGGTTATAGGTCTCTACACACATACAGTCCTAGGTTAACGTGGTAAGCATACAACAGGATAACAACAGAACTACCAGCAAGAAAAATGGTAAAAGCTATAATAAAAAAATTCCTTCTATTAAAATTAATCTTTAAAAAGGTGCACATGCTAAAAGATACCAGAAACCATTTCATTAGCTTTGCAGGAAAACCTGCAAAAGTGAAACAGGTGACATTCAAAGCTTGCAATAGCGAGCTACTCTGCATTGTAGGAATACATGAATTAAAGATTTATGTAAATACATTAGAAAAGACAGACCAAAAGGAAAACTACAAGAAGAGGGAATAGCCCTTGGCCCCTGCAGTGCACAGTGAACAAGGTTACAGGTTGATTGCAAAGAGGATTGTGATCATTAGAGAATAAAATTCTGAAGTAGTCCTTGGAATGGAGAGCTTCATCCAGCAGCAAGGACCAGCAACCCCCTAGGGCTGTCCTGCCAGCAACCTAGTGGCAGTGGGATGCACAAAACTTTGAGAATTTATGGGAGTTGAAGAATCTCTGGATCGGAAGTACCAACACAGTAGCCTCAAAAACTGCTCCAGAATAGATCTAGGTTTAGACCAGTAAAGACTGGGGATCAGAATATGCAAATGGCAGCATTCTGGTTTTGAATGCTGGATTCATATAAAGGAATTAAAATGTTGGAGTGGTAGAGAGAATGTCAGCCACCTGTGAATGGCTTATCATCAGCTCTAGATAAAAGAACTGTTTTTTCTTGTGTCTCAAAAACATGAAAACCAACTTTCAGCATGGAAATTTACAAAAGGAATAAAAGCCCAAGAGGTCTACTGATAGCAGACATGGTCCCTCAAGTTTGTGACACAGAGGTATATTGTATACCTCTGCATCTGATTAAGAAAAACCTGTCTGCAAACAAAACATAGATCATGGTTTCCAGAACTACCACTGACACCATGGTAAATTATCAGACAATTAGTACAGGGCAACCCACAAGGCACACTTCCTACCCCATTATCAGCTAAAGAAGGAGATCTGATTATTAGATGTAATGTTGTGTACAGGGTAGAGGATAGCAAATTCCCCAGTATAACAGTAAAACATCCTTATACACAATTATTCAAATATTAGAAAACAACTGAGGATGCTTTATATCGGCCCAAGTGAACAGTGACACAGGAAAACTAGCATATTGCAGATGCCAAAACTATAACCAAGTCAAAGAAAAGGGACAAGTTTAGTACTTGGCTGAAGTGCCATCCAACCAAATAAAAATGCTAATAATATGATTAGCTACAGTAGCCTGTCTTGAAGCAAGGACTTGGCAAACTTAATTCTCAGCACTGGCAAATAATCTGGATGAACCCAGGTGACTATGAGGGGGTTTTTTGTGGTTTTCTTTTTGCTTACAAGAATAGGCAGTGAATTATCACAGAACATGAAGGTCTGCAAGTCAGTCAAATAAATAATTACTCTCCCAGTTAGGGTAAAAATGTTGCTTATTCCCATTCTTTTATTTTCCAGAATGGCTATCATATTGTATTCTTTGTATTCTGCAACTGTCCTGCTGCCTGGAATCCACTACAGGCAGCTGAGGACTGTTTGGAATTGAATGCAAGAGTTGCTTTTTGCCATCCTTACTGGCAGGAAGACAAAGTTCAAACATGTAGCTACGCTAACTAAGAACAGATATATTGATTCACATCACAGGTCAATCCAGTGTATTGCTCAGTTTCAGGAACTGATGCATAGGGAAGAGTACGAGAACAAGGCAAGCCTGCAGTAAGACTTAATACTCCCTAGACCTCAACAACTCGGGATTTCCTTGGCTAGAAATGTATCTATCACTTTAACACCTCATGGTAGACCTTTTTCTCCAATTCATGTGCTCAATTGTGTTTGAACCCATGTAAAGCGTTAACAGTCGTGATATTTTTCATCAAGGCATTCCCCAGCTTAACTCTGTTTCTCAATGAAACCTTCTCCTGTTGTTTGCTTTGAAACTGCCCCTACTAGTTTCATTTAATGATTCCTTTTCCTTAAATCGTAAAAGAAAGCAAACATTTGCTACCTATAGAATCCGTTTTGGTCTATCATATGACCCATCCACTGATTAATATTTTCAACATTAATCAACAGCTTAGCATCCTCATTACTAAAAGATCCATAAGCAATTGAAGAAAGAAAATAACTCTGGCTAGTGCAGAAAAGCTCAGTAAGAGAATATTTACTATCAGAATTAAATGTTCTTCTATTTAATTCCCCCATAATTGAAGGAGAAGCAGTAACTTTTACATGTCCTTAGAGGGCTGTTGCTGTTGAACACAGTGTCTTTCAAGACTAAGCTCTGAGATGAAGAATTGTCTTCCTCATTGGGTTTCACCGGGCTCCACATCTACTAGGTACAGTTCGATCTGACCATGGGCACTAGATCCGAGACCATCAAACTGTAATGGTCAGGGGTTTCTGATCTGCAGGGAAAAATGTTTTCCCATATTTTTTGCTGTACTAGTAGCCAGGGACCACAATAAAGTAATATCTATGAGTGCTTTAATAGATACCTTCATGTGTCATCTGATTTGCAATGAAAAGTAAATGAAAAGAAAAAATCTTAAATGAAAAATACTTCTGTTATCTGAAAATAGTATTACACAAGTTTCTCTTTTTGGAAATTATCCATTCATTTTCTTCATAAACATTTACTAAGGAGAAAAGTATTTTATGAACATATGGCACTTGTCTCTTTCTTGGATGTAAAAATGTCTGGTATTTTGCTGACTTCATTTCATTGTGAGTCACTGTGTAGGTTTGTATAAACACCAGGGTATTTTCATCAATTAGAAATAACTGAGATTTTCAACATAACATTCCCATATTTACTTGTGCTTGAATAGTTCTGTTAATACCCTAGACAATACATATATAGATGTATTTACTGCGTACACAGGATCCCTGTTCCTAAAAAATTCCAGTCAAAGGCTGAGGACCCATGAATCTGCGCTAAAATCCCACTGTATCCATTAGCAAAAACCCTACAAAGTTTCCCTGTAAGTGGCTGTTCTTCATCAGTTAGGATACTGTGGTCAGGAAAAATGAAGTTTTTGAAAATCACATTCTAAAGGAAAAAATGCTATTACCAAGTGAGTGGGCTGTTTCTTAAGATAATTAGAGCATATGCAGAATCTCATCTGATTGCTACATGTTGTTGGTACCTGGATACCCAGAGTGAGCAAATCAATTGCCCTATAAATACTGCAAGAAGTAGATTGATCCGAGGACACCAGAAGTCCTGCCTACTTCAGGAAACTTGTAAAAAGACTCACTTTAGTCATGATTCAAATTACTAGCACAGTGCAGAATCGAGACAGCAGTCTAAGTCATCATGGTGGCATCTCTAGGAGTGACAGAGATGCGATCACGTATGACAGGACAAGGAATAGGTTGGAAGCAGAAAGTGTTTATCCTATTACTGAGGGTATTTGCATGGGAAATAAATTATGTGGGTTCAAATCCCTACAGAAGAAAAGAGTGTTTCTAGACCAAGGCTCCTGGATAACTGTTCTAGCCTTTGAGCTAATGGGTAAAATAGAGATAAGAGCTGTGTAAAGCTAACCTGTCCCATGGCTGAAATCACACTTTCTGGTAAATTTGCTTCGGAAGGCAAAAGGGAATCAACTTCCCTGACCTCATCAGAGTGAAAACAGGCACAACCTTTGCTGTTTGTCCTCCTACAAGGTGACACTAGATGGCAGCAATTGAAGTGGCAGCAGGAGCTGCAGATCTTTCTGGCCTAGAAGGCACTCTGGCAACCACATAGTCAAAAATACAGGAACCATTTGATAGTCACTGCTTCTCTCCCAGCCTACTGCCACAGAGGTTGCTACAGTGCTCAGGCAACTCATGAGATGGGGTACAGACATGAAAATGAAGTCACCTGTGCCTTGACTTTCCTGCTTATTGCAGCTGATCTAGTTGAAGATGTCCCTGCTCATTGCAGGGTGGTTGGAGTAGTCAAGTTTCAAAGGTCCCTTCCAACCCAAACTATTCTGTGATTCTATGATTCTAAATCATGCTTTTCTTTACACTTACTTGCCCATATCTGGTTGGTCTGGTTTGTGCTTGAGGCCTCTTTGCCTGCATTAAAATGGCAACTTTTCCCAAAGTATTATGGTAGATGGTATTAACCATTCTATTGTTATGATTGCTTCTTTGGAGTCAAATGGGTTGGTTTTGCACAGCATTGTAGAAAGGCTCACAAAAATGACTTTGTTAGTAATAAGTGCAGAATCAATAAGCATAGTAATAGGTTGATAATGCCATAACTGCTGTTCTGAAAAGTAACTTATGAAAGAAACTGATGGAGGGAAAAGCTGACTCCCCAACACATGAACAGTGCCAATATAGCGTATGTTCCTCTTGTTTTAATAAGACAAGACTTCACTGCCAACAAAATCACAGGCTATTCAAAGTTTGACAAAGGCTTTAGTATTGCCTTTGGAATATTCACGTGCTTCCTGTCCTCCACATGCCCGTTTTGTTCAATATCTCTGCCACAGTTAAAGCTGCCTCTCTGCTTCGTTACACCTGCCAAGTTCTGCAAATGGGTTTAGGGTTTAAATCTGGATTTCAAGCCATTAGCACAAGGAAATAGCATGCTTTTCACAGTAATTCATTCTGACTTTGAGCTAGTGAAGAAAAAATCCAGTGCTTAGTCACATTGTGAACTGCAGTCATTTTACTCAAGACCTCAAAACTCAATTGCTGGCTGCAACTTTTGCTGCTGCAATGTGAGATAGTCACCTAAAGATAAGTGTCTTATACGACAGCCAAACCATTTACATCTTTGTTTGACCAATTCTGGCACTGGCCATGCTATCTGCCTGCCAAGCAGTAGGGAAGGAGAAGGGAGGGGTGGAGACATGAATTGTCATTGTGCATAAATATACACAGGGTAGAAGCAGTGGCAGGTAACTCAGGATTACAGAGGCACTCTCTGGATATGGAGGAACAGCGTTTTAGAAGCCAAAGACAGACAGAAGTTGAATTTGAGGAGACATAAAGGGTGGCTAGAAAGACTTCTACAGGTATATGAGCAGCTAAAGAAAGACTAGGGAAAATGTGGTCCTGCTGCTGAAGGGGGCAGGAGACCTGGAGACAAAATATCTGGAAGTTCTCAATGACTTCTTCACATTGATCTTTACTGATTAGTACAGCCTTCAGCAATCCCATGCCCTGAGACCAGAAGGAAAGCCTGGAGCAAGGAAGACTTACCTTCAGTAGAGAAGGATCAGGTGAGGGAACATTAAGCAAACTGGATACAAACAAGGCCATGAAACTTGATAGGACAAACACACAAGTGCTGAGGGAGCTGGCCAATGGCACTTCATGGTCAATCTCAATTGTCTTTGAAAGGTCATGACAAGCAGTGGAAGTTCCTGACAACTGAAGAGAGTTCGTGTAGCTCCTATCTTCAAGAAGGGCAGGGAGATCTGTGAGACTACAGCCCCACCAGCCTCACCTCAGTCCCTGGGAAGGTGAAGCATCTAATCCTTCTGGAAGCCATTTACAAGCATGATGGACAAGAAGGTGATTAGAAGTAGTCAGCATGGATTTACAAACTGGAAAACATGCCTGACCAACCTGATAGCCTTGTATGATGAAATGACTGGCTTGGTGAATAAAGGGAAAGCAGTAGATGGTTTTTATCTTGATTTTATCAAGGATTTCAACATCGTCTCACATAACAGCCTCTTTGACAAACTGCAGTACTGGCTAAATAAGTGGATATTGAGATGGACAGAAAACTGGCTGAACTGCCATGCTCAAACATTAGTGATCAGGAGCATGAAGTTCAGATGGAGTACATCAGGGGTTGGTACTGAGGCCAATACCATTTAATGTCTTCATTTATGACATGGATAATGGGACAGGATGTACATTCAGTAGGTTTTCAGACAATATCAAACTGGGAGGAGTGGTTGATGAACCAGATGAGCTTGACATGTGTTGCCATTCAGAGTCCTTGCAGGGTGGAGAAATGCGCCAACAAGAGTATCACGAAGTGCAACAAAGGTAAATCCCAAGTCCTGTCTCTGGGGAAGAATAACACCAGACCCCAGTACAAGTGGGGTCTGACTACCTAGAAGGCAGTTTTATAGAAAAAAACCTGGGCATCCTGGTGGCACCAAGTTGAACATGAGCCAGCAACGTATCCTTGAAGCCAGCAGCATCTTGCACTGCATTAGGGAAATATTGTGAGCAGACTGAGGGAAGTGACCCTTCCCCTTCCCTTAGCATGGGTGAGACTCAGCTGGAATGCTGGATCCAGGCCTGAGCTCCCAGTACAAGTGAGTCCCTTACATACTGGAGTGACTCCAAGGAAGGACCACAGAGATGATTAAGGCACAGGAGCATCTGTCATACAAGGAGAGAATGGGAGAGCTGGGACTGTTTAGTCTAGAAAAGAGAAGGCTCAGGGGAGCTTGTCAGTGGGAGGGGAGGTGAAGAAGATGAAGCTGGGATCTTCTTGGCAGTATTTGGCAAAAGGACAGAGGCAAGGGACACAAGCTGAAATACAAGAAAGTTCACTTAAAAATGAGAAAAGTTTTTTTTATTGTAAGATTGGTTAAACATTTGTGCAGAGTGGTTTCCCAGAAAAGTTATGGAGACTCCATACTTGGAAATATTCAAAATCCAACTAGACATGTCCTGGGCAGCCTCCTGTAAGTGATCCTGCTCTGACAGAGGAGTTGGACTAGGTGGTCTCCAGAGATCCCACCCAACATCAACAATTCCGTGGCAGTGCAAATCTGATTCTGTGTCAAATGCAGATGTCCCTTATTGCCTTCTGCACTGCAGAGGCCACCCCCAGACTCTGTGAGACAAGTACTGACAGGCTAAAGCTATTCCCGGGATGCTGCCTGCAGAAATCACACAATTGTCTTCCCCTTATTGTGCATGTCAGATTTGTTCATGTTGTGATCATTGCACAAAATAGACAAGGCCCAACAATAAGTTTGTACAGAGATATAATTTTTTTAACAGGAGCAGGAAATAAAAATCATCTTCACTGACCAGGGACAAAGCATCTTTTCTGGCAGCTCCCCGGGGAGCTGGTTTTGGCTCACTGTCTCATTTCCTCAGCAGTGTAAGACACTGTAGGATCAAGAAAATTACAGGAAAAGATTATCAGGCACCTTCTGGACTCCTATCTTAAGATATCTTGTGCTCTGTTGGAGCCGTACATTATGACTTTTTTTAAAGGAATAATTGGGGTTCTGAGAAACCAATTACTCAAAACTTGCTAAAAATGAAAGAAAATTGAGATTAGTCTGGATTTGGAGCTCTCTGCCAGTAAAATATGTTTCAACATGAATAAACATTTGCTAAACTGACAGAACCTGTGGGCAAAACTCATTATCACCTGCACTCTGTTATTAGTGACAGAGTATCTTGGTGTTGACACTGTGTTACTTGAGACTGACAGGGCTCAGTTGTGCCAACTGACACACTTTCATCAGAAATAGTGCAATATTTGGTGTTATCCCTCAAAGCTACCACCACTCCTGATATACTAAGAGTGCTGCGAATACATGAAAACCTCACCGAAAGCATACAAACCTTGCAACTACTGGTAGAAGCTTGAAAACTTTTCTGAAAGTTCAAAAGTCAAAGTGGCAACAATAGTCTGGGTTATTGATGGTTTCAGAGAGCCTTATTCATATCATTTGTACATAAGACCAGCAGTGTTCCTTACAGTTCCTCCTCTCAGGTATAGAAAAGAAATCACCCATCTTGCCACTGTAGGGTTCAATCATCTGAGCACAGCCTCTGTCTTCTTTTTTTTTTTTTTTTTTGACAGTCAGGTAAGGGGTGTTCTTTACCAGCAGAGAGGTAAAATTTTGTAGTGTCCATGAAATGAGGAGGGCCAAGGTGTTGAGAAACCTCTTCTTACTGTATCTCAAAGTCATTTTATCCTTAAATCACTGTCTGTTATCTCACACTGTCTAGATTTATAAACTTATTATCATTTTTACTAATAAATACCCTGTAAGATTTAGTAGCAAATTCAATGGCTCCATGTGTTACAACTAGAAAGATTTTTAGCTTTTTGTAAACTCTTAACTCTTGGTACCTTGTTCAACTTCTTAAGGTTTTAATAAATATCAGCCTGTGGTAAAAATATTGTCAGATTACATTTTTTCAAAATGTTTGGGATAGAGCTCTCAAACCCTATTGAAATGTTTTGAAAATATTTTTGACTGCCGATGCACTATGAACAGCAGGAGACCTTGCTGACCTCACCAGAGATTAATGGGTCGGAATCTGTGTCTTTCTGAGGAATGGAAGACGTCAACACTAAAAGCTCTCTTACCCCACAGATAGCTGGTCCCAGTCTTGTTGTTTTTTCCAGTCTTCAGAAAAATCTTTGGCAAGAACTGTCATTTTTCCAGTCATCAAATTTCCAAGAATCTTCTCTTCACATCTCTCTTTTTCTTTGATGGACTCTCTCATCGTAGTAAATGCAGACCTCTTGCAGGAATGTGGGCCAGAGGTGCATATAAGCCAAATGGCTTATGCCTGGAGCAACAGCAAACAAAGAATGAAATCCAGCAATGAGATGAAAAAAAAAGGATATTTTTAATATAGATATTTTTCTCGCTTTTTAATTGATTTGACTCAACTGTACAATTAATTTTGGCTTACTGGATGGCCATTTGATCATGTGGGGACACCACGTCCAGTGCCACCTTAAACATTTTTGAAATTAAATTGTCAAAACTGGCAGCGCTGCAGAAAATTTTTCACAATTTAACCTAAGACAGAGGAGGCAGAGGAACTTTTTTTTTCCTTTTTTCTCAATAAGGATATACAAAAAAAGCTTGTTTCTTTGAAATGACCACCTGACTTCCTGTGAATGAGTGAGCGTGTTGTTACCTTTTGCTGCCTGACCTATATACAATAACATGGATCTATTACTATAGCATCGGTCCTATTAAAATGACAGAGTTTTTGGGGGTTTGGCTGCAGGTGATAGGCTCTGATTTATAAAGTTATATACACATTTTTATTTTTAAGTCCACCAAAATGCCATGGAAATCAGCTAATTTAATTTTAAATCAGCTGCACTGTACAAACTCTTACATTTGAAAACACATTTAAATGCTTTAATAGTTAGTGGCTTCATTTAGGGTGTACAAATTTAAGCAACTGTATTCTGATTTTCAGATATACTCATTAATTTCAACCTACATTATTATTTTCAATTTTTTTCCACTCCTATGATGCTATCCTGTCTCTGGTAAGTAAAGAAATGGGAAACTATCTCTGTCTTCTACATAAAGTTGTATCTTGCCAAACACCCAAAAATTAGAAGTGCCAGTTTTTAGTGAATGTGGATGACTCTAAGGAATAGTTGATGGATCACTTAAGTTCTACCGCTCATATTTTCATATTAGTCCAGACTACTACAAATTAAGGATTCCCATATATGAAGAATATTACAGTCAGGCAAAAATAACTTCAAAAAATCGGGGAGGTAGGATACTACAGAGAAGTCAGCATCACCTTACTTCCTCTGAAGATTGTGGAGAAATCCTCACAGGAGCCATTTTCAGGAGGGAGAGGAAGGTGACTGGGAGCAACCAGCATAGATTTACCAATGACAAACTGTGCCTGGCCAACCCAGTTGCCCTCTACAATAGGAGGACTGGTTTTGTGGAGAAATAAAGCAGTGCATGTCATTTCCCTCAGCATTAGTAGGGCTAATTGACAGAGTCTCATATAGCACAACCCCTGGAGATAAACAGGGAGATGTGGACCATGGTCAAATTCCAAGATGGGTGAAAGACTTGCTAGGCTGGTGGGCTTAGAGGGCAACAGTCAACACTTCAAAGCAATGATATTGAAGAGCAATGTTCCTCAGAGATTCATACTAGAGCTGATACTGTCTATCAACTTCAACAACTTGGGTGATGTCAGGGACTGCACCCTCAGCAGGCTAACATCAATTTGGATAGGGAGCAGCTGATGCACAGGAGAGCAGGACAGCTGTTAGACTGGGCTCAGCAGGCTGGAGGAGTGGTTCGACAAGAACTTCTCAAAATGTAACAGACAAATGCAAAATGTTGTACCTGGGAAGAATAAACCTGAAGCAGGAGAACAGACAGGATGGCAGCTCTGCTCTGCAAGAACGTGCTGGGCTGGTCTTGGACAACAAGTTAAATAAGAACAATCAGTGCACCCTTCAAAGACTAACCATGCATTGGCTGCATTAGTAAGGTGGTAGCACAAAGACTAAAGGAAGAGGTTGCCCACTCTGTTTGGCACTTGTGTGGTTCCATCTGGAGTACTGAGTCCATCTGGGAACTCTGATATGAAAGAGTTTTGTCCTGCTGGGAATATCTCCAGCAGAGATGTGGAGGTTGGAGCAGTTGATATTTGAGGAGAGACTGAAGGAGGTGAGTTTTTCAATTCGGAGAAGACTAAGGAGGGGTCTAATTGCTGTCTTGAACTACATAGGTGGAGGTTTTAAAGAAGACAGATTCACAGTCTTCTCAGAGGAACACAGGAAGGTACAAGAAGCAGCAGTAACAGGCTGCAACAAGAGGAAATCTGACCAGATCTGGTAACAGTGGTGCAAAACTGGAACAGAGGCTGAGAGAGCTGGTGGCATCTCCCTCCCTTGAGGCATTCAAAATGCATCTGGGCTCCTGTCAGTCAGACCTAGCTGTTAGAATCACCAAATCATAGAATACCTAAACTTGGAAGGGACCCATAAGGATGATCAAATTCAACTCCCTCCTTGTCGCAGAACTACCTAAAAGTAACCCATATGATTAAGAGCACTGTCCAGGCACTATTTGTACTCTGACAGGCTTGGTGCTGTGACTGCTTCCCTGGGAAGCCTGTTCCAGTGCCCGACCACCCTCTGTGTGAAGAACCTTTTCCTAATATTCAAACTGAACTTACCCTGACACAGCTTCATTCCATTTCCTCATGTCCTTGTTAGCCCTGACTTGAGCAGAAGTTTTGTCTGGATGACCTCCAAGGTCCCTTGCAGCTTCAGTTGTCCTGTGTCCATGTGTCTAAGAATATTTTAGGTCCTGTTTCTCACAGTGCGCTGTGGAGCAGCAGTTGTCACAGCCAGTACCCCAAACACTATTAATACACGGGACCTAACATCTTTCCTATCTATAGAAATGTCCCTCTAGTCATATTTGAAAATATGGCTCCTTTACTGCTCTTGGAAAACACCCAAAATTCAGTTTAACAGCCTAACCAGGAAGGAAGAGAGAATTCATCAGGGTAGGAGAAAGGAGCCTGGGATGCCACAAAGCCAGAAAAATTACCTTTTCCTCTTTCCTGGTCTCTCATGGAAGAGGACGTAAGTGTGGTGGTGTGGAAGGCATGGTCTGCCCCTGGACCCAGGGGCTAGCACATCAACCAGGCTACAAACGGGCCCCTTCTGCAAAGCCACCCGGTGTCACACCACCCACAGACATGAGCAGGTGATTTAGGTCAACCCAGCCCCTTTCCACCATCACTATGCTTGCTCTCAACGCAATAAATAGAAAGGCTATTTTGTCAAGTCCAGCTGTTTTTATTCAAGAACTTCTCAGAGGAAGCCTGAGTGCGTAAACAGGAAAGCTGGGGCTGTTTTTACTTCACCCATCTATAGCCAGTACATGCGGGTTGACATCACCAGGGTTGACACCAGCTGCACCAAGTGCACCCAACAATTTGCTCCCTAGGCAGCAGTAGCAGCACCAGGGCTGGCACAGCTGGAGGTAAGTGCAGACAAACCCAATGCCCCTCCAGAGGCACTGCTGCCCCAACAACCCTGTGCCTCCCTCAGCTCCCCCCAGGTCCTTGTCCATACTGGGGGAAGCGGGGAGGCAAAGGGGTGCCTGGAGGATCATCCTCTCTCCTGAAATTCACAAACAAGATATTTTTTTCCTGCAAGAGTCAGCCTCTTAGTGCAACTTGCTGATCATGGGGGGGCCTTACCACAGTCCCCCAGCACCCCTATGCTGAGTGATGTGAAGTGCTGCAGCTGGGGAGTGCTGGGCACCTATTTTTATCCCTTGTGGACTGGAATTGCAGGCTGCACTGCGGATCTCCCTACAGAAACACTGGTGGGAAGGAAAAGCGGCACCAAACTGTAATTTTGTCTCTAGAGATGGGGTTTTCTTTCTAAATCCTGCATGTCAGTTTCATTCACTACTCTAGGCTACAAGAAATACACTTCACCTACAGCTATAACGTCTTCCCTCCTGCCTGTATGTCACTGCATAATAAAATGTGCAGCAGTTTTATAGTCACTGCAGAGTTATTATATGACATATGTGTACAAATCACTCTGGCTTATGTGACCACCCAAGCTATTAATAAAACTGGTTGTCTGCTAGAAGTGATCTTTAACTAAAGGTTGAACAAAATTGATCTGGAAACGTTGAGAATAATTTGAAGTTATCTTAAATCATAGAGATACAAAATCTACAGGAGGTGGATCTTCATGCAGCTTTCATCATTAATGTTTTTTTCTCTCCATGGCCTCAACACTTTTAAATAGAACATCCTAAAAAATAATATTTATGTTAATTTGTTTATTTGCTACCATAGGAAAAAAACAACTGCAACAACAGTGCTAAGGGAAGAAGTGTGAATAGTAGTGGAGAAGTGCCTTGGTTATGAGTAATTTCTGCCTCTATTTTAAACATAGAGAGTAAATTCTGCTCAGTTACACCAGCCTAAATTGGAGAAAGGTGAATTCTCTGAGAACTGAGGACAAAATTTAGCCCTCAAGTTCAAATTACCACTTCAGAAGTAACAAAATCAAGTTATTAATTTTATTAATCATTCTCAGGTTATTTTACAGTTTCCTTGTAAAATTTTTCTTGCATGTAACTTAGTTCCATGCATAAACTGAACATAAATTAATTTCCTCGTGTGTTTAACTAGTTGTTTAACTTGAAAGCCACAATAGTAGTGATCTTAGAGAGTAAAACAATCATTAGCTCTGCAACAGAAAGGATAGGAGGTGTAGAAACAGTAAGTCTGCTCTATCAGGTCAGAACCATCTTGTGCTTGTTTTTTATCACACAAATCAGGTTGTAGTGTGGAGTATCTGAGAGAAAGACCTCAGACAAACAGATTAACTCCATGGTTTTCTGAATCTTCAGTTCACTATAAATAGAACCTCACTAAGACTTTCTGGGAGACATTATTTGTTGTGCATTTATCCTATCATTAAGTGGGCTTACTCATTTTCTACCCTGTCTTTAAACTGGAAAAGATAAAAATTATGAAAACAGTAAGTTTAGGCTAGATACTTCCCTGCTGTTACCAGCTGAGTTCATGTCATATTGTCTCCCAGTTAACGCCCAGCTGCCTTTTCTAAACTCTCCTTCTGCTTCAATTCCATACAGTCCATCTCCCAGGCAGAAGTCATATACAATGTCTACAGAGTCCTTGGATAGATTTCAGCATTTACTAACTTAGTTCAAACTCATCGAGGATCACTATAAAGAGTTCTACACAACTAACGTAAGTCTTGGGTATTTGATTCAGGGTTTAATGTTACAGTTCCCAGCAAACGCAGAGGTTTTTTGGGTTACATTTACAGTAAAAAGGCAGAAATTTCTGACAATGCAAATTGAATAGGTGACAATAGACATTGACTGTTCCAGATGAGTTTGAATTTGTTGTAGAAATAAGCACCCTAAGACACCTTCTCCTAGAAGTTCAAATGGTGTAGATTAAGTATAAACTATAAAAAGTCAATGGAGTTACTGTGATGCAAATGAGAGCAGAGCCAGACTCTGCACGTCTCACAGGCAGTGCAGCAGTGTTGTTCAACAGTCCAACAGTATGTAAAGGAGATGCCTCTGTCCATTCATACTGACATCCACTGAGTCTCTGATAGGTGCTTCTCAGGGCAAGTGCTACTTCATGGTACTCTCAAGTCAGGATAGAGTGATTTTACAGATTTTCTATTTAGCCTTGTGCATGTGTCAGAGTGCAGGTGAAGAAAGTGAACAAGTCCATGCCTGCCTGTGTTGCAGCATCCTTTCCAGCCTCCCACATCTGCCTTTCAGAAGTGTGGTTATGGAGCCTTTTCTCTTCCCAGCACAGGGAGATGTACTGCGGTGACCAAATTCTTGTTTTCCTGTCTTTCAAAACAACATGATATAACAAGATTTCAAGAGTGTCTGTCTTTCTCTCCCCCTGACCTCCAAAAGCCTAAGGCATCTCATTCCTCTTTTCTTTAAATATAGAAGGGAGGCGGAAAGTGCCATTTTACTGTGAAATGTCAATATTTCATTTTAAAAAGAAAAACAGTAAGGCAGATCTATAGATCTTGCCTAGTGCACATTTATGGAGGCAATCAGTTTGCTTAGGAGAAGTTGGGAGGTTGAGCAGTGAAACCACAGACTAAGAAAGGTAACTCCAGGATGGAGCCTTTTGTTCTGTCAGCATGTAAATGTCAAGATTTCATAAAATCCTGCCCCTCCAGAAGAATCAGCTCATACATAGGTAAATAAGAACACAGCAGCACATGGTAGGAGACAGAATCAGCTCCTCCACATTCATGAAGACTGAAATTTGGAGCAGTTCAGTTGCCAGTTCAGTTCAGTTGCCAGTTCAGTTGCACTAGGGAATGAGAATCGTGTGGCTTTTCTGGGTTGGGGAATAAAAGAGCTGCCAGTGTGAAAGCACAGGAAGACATGGTAAAAAGCTAGGAACTACTCATAGAGTCCTAAGGTACCTGTTTTCAGAAAACAATTGATTCCGGGATGCAAGGAAAGAATTATAAAGCTCCCTGGAGTTCCACTGAAGTGTTCAGTACTGTTCCTTATGTTACCCAGTACAAATAAAATGTGACCTCAATAGGCCTATGTAAAGTATATTCCAGCTTCCTTTTTCCTTTCCTTTTAGCTTTCTCTTTCATGTCTTTTTTCTTTGATTTCTGAATGAAATTTCTGCCTTGCCTTTGTGGTCAACCATCCCAGCCATCTAAATGTCTCTTGAGAAAGAGACTCTTTTCAAGAGTTAGTAATCATGTGCAAAGAATTTTGGGATGTACTTCAAGGATGTTTTCAAGAATAAAATACAATAGAAATAGGAAATTTAAAAAAAAAACCAAATTGGAGTAGTGTAACGGAGCCAGCTGCACTTCCTTCTGTCACACAGTCCTTCATGTATCCTTCTGCACAGGACAATTCAGAGGATTCCAATAATTTCTTTTGTGTGAGTAAGATGCTGTTCATATACTCAAGCAATAAAAATCTTTCTCTGTTAATGGACATAATGATAAAATTGACATTTTAAAGACACATATAACCCATCTTTCATGAAGTATCATCAGTGCCACAGGTTAAGTAAGGGATTTAAGAGACAATCCCTAGCTAGCAAGCACCACTGACTTAAGCCTATACTTGCAGTTTTGAGACTAATATATGCTTTCCCTATCTATGATGAAAAGACACCTCCATTTGCACTGAAAAGGACACCAGAGCTTGGAATATCACAGTAACACTGTGCTCAGATGAATGATAACAAAATCAAATCCTTAGCTTGCCTTTGCTAGTAGTTTGGTATTCTGTGCCTTACCCATCAATATGAACACTGATGGCACCCCTTCTTCTCTACCAAATAGGCTTTGGGATTCATTGTCACAGATAGCATCCCATAGCCACTTCACCAACAGGTGTGGCCCTGCCTGGGAAAAACACAGTATGGTCAGGCAGAAGGACCTTTGTGAGAATTCAGTCAGCCTCACCACAGTCTGGAATAGTTACTGACAGAGGCCAAAACCATAGAGATGTTACACCTTGTTTAATACTCATCAGCTATGAAAGAGCACTTTTGCACAGCAGATGTTCCTCATGAAAGAGAAGCCAGTTTCTAAGACCCTCTAAGAAAGTATTCAGCATTCTTTTCTACAGTGCGGGTTTATTTTTCCAAACAAATATTATTTTATTTCTAAAATCTGTTAGATTTCTGCTTTGTATTAGTTTACAGAGACTCTTGAAGTATCCCTAGGTGATTCTGGAGTGGTGAGTTTATATGAAGTTCTCTCTATAGCTGTGGTTCTATCTGCCACTAACAAATGAAGAAGACAGATTTTTCCATCAGTTGTTTCATCGCACCCAAAGTTATGGTTAAATAATGTACCTAAATAAAGCAGTCCTTTAAAGTTTTTTTTCCCCTTTTATCTATTGCTATTATGCAGCAGAAGTTCATTACTCCTGCCAAAGCTCCAGTCGGTACATCATGACTGAAGTCATATGGGAAAGGGACAACATGTTTACTATTAGGCAACACCTGTGCTCAAAAGTGGGTTTTGTAGCAGGCCTTGGCTGTGGCAAAGCAGGCAGTCACTACCATGAGAACTGATGTCTGGAGGGCAGAGACTTCCTTTCCAACAACCAGGGATATCAGATGAACTGAGTTCCCCTTAAGTGTCTAAAAAAATCACCATATTTAATGATACGAATATCCTTGCAAGCAATCTGGGAGACAAAATTAAGTCAAAATCCGGAAGACAAATTTACAACATCCAATGCATTTCCAGTGAATCTGGTTCATACATCAAAATCTGAAAGCAGAGCAAAGTACTCAGCAACTACTGAGCTGCTCAAACTAACAAATGACTTTTCTCAAGGTTTGGAAAAGTAAATAGATGCTCTTACTACATGTTTATATGAATCATTTTATATGATTTATTAGTTTGTTTTGTCATTAAAACTACAGGCTCTGAGAATATCTCAACTTCTGTTGTATGTGTTAAATTTTATCAGTCACATGCATTTTAAATTGTCTCTATTGATGGCTCCAGCTTCTTGAGTTTGAAGAGACCACAGGGAATAATGAAAGGATCTATTTTAAGTCTACAGGCATTTTCTGTTTTGGCAAAGAAATAACTGACAGTAAATAAATATTTAGATACACGTGGATTTTTCTGGATGACCTTATAGAGCCCAACAAAATAGGAAGGAAAAGAAATCAACAGCCAACATAAAGAATGTAAAAAGATGAACACAGTACCATTAAACTGCTAGTAAATGGAAGCATGGCTGTATAAAGCTAACTTGAATGAACCATTTGATCATACCTTTTCATACTTGAGAACAAATTTGTTAAGCTGGATTTACTCCAGATCCAGGGTCTGCTTCTTGAAATAAAATTATTCATAGTTTATTCACAAAACAGAAATTCGGCCATTTCTGTATTTTTTTAACATACTTTAGTTTTAACATTTCAAGTATATAAGGATGCATTTGTAAATGTCTTTGTGAATCACAGTGCACCTTTCCCTTTGTCCTATCCTTCTAGTCCAGAGATGCACAGTGTCCCCATCTCCTCTCTGATAGGAAAGAACAGCCATCTGATAACTTCTGCTGCTCATCTTCTGTGCTGTCTCATCAGACCTTAAAAGAAGTCACAGTCACTTAGGCCTCCAGCAGTGTTCAGGAGGAAATACCTAGGGAAAAAAATCTAGGAACCCCCAGAAGTGCAACCCCCAGAAATTGTTCTCTTGAATTTGGGAACAACCACTACCTTCAAGATTTGCCTTATCTGCTGGCAGAGTAAAAATAATTACAAAATTAAAGTCTTACCTCTTTCCAGGCCACTTTAATGATCCACCAGTAGAGAAATAACTGGTTTAAAGATACACCCTTGCAAGGATGGAGGTATGAAGCAGTACATTAGAGGGGGTAGGGGGGGATGGATTTGTTCTTTTTGCCCAGTTTTTATTTCATCCATTTCCCATTTTGTCCCTATCACCACCAAGATTACCTAAGTCTTTCCCCTGCTGGGAGTTGGGTTTACTTTGACTGATAGTTCTCCAATTACTGTTATCTTTATCTCTAGAATTGCTAGAATTTCTTAGAAATCCTGTGTGGGATGATATTAGCTTATTTGGCTAATACTTTTAGAATATTTGTTTGTTTTTCTCAGACAAAAATATTCAGGCCACTCCACTATCTATTGCATGAGTGCTGAACTCACCGCCTTCATTCCAGAAGACATCAGGAATGACAAGGGCTATCCACAGGACAAATCACCCTCTCCTGAGCTGTGCCGGTGACCTGCCCAGCACAGGTGTCACCGCTGTCACTGATGGTGCCACGTAGTTCCTGTCCCACAACAGAGTAAACTGTAGAGATACCTGAGAAAACGAAGTTTAGCTCTCAGTTACATGAGATTGTCCGATGATAAATGTAGAAGCCACTTAGACTCTTCCTCTTGTGCTCAGTTCTCACCTACATCTTCTTTGCTCTATTTCTCTACTTAGAGATATTTCACTGAATCCATTGTTATGTCACACCACAGAGAACAGCAGTGTTTAGCAGTAGTCCTAAGAGCTGAAGCTCTTGAATATAAATCAAGAGTTAAACCTGCAGTAGGTACAACTTGATACATCTCCATTGATTCCTTTGGATCTATGGCACTACTCTGGTTTTCATCAGGACATCTAGTGGGAAAATTTTCAGATGGCTTGTTTTTTAATACTAAGTTATAGCAAAATAGTTCAGCCATAGATCTTTTCCATGGAATAGTCTTCAGTTTGAAACACAGGTTGTCAGCTTACTTTTTTAAAAAATAATATAACAGCCTTTAAGTTCACTCACAGGTTACCATTTTTTTTTCCTGTGAGGTTTTGGGTCATTAGGTTGTTTTTTCATTTGTGGGATTTTTTTAGAAAGTTCATAATTCACATATATCCACGCCTTTCAAAAATCACTCTGTTGTTCTAAAGAAACTTGCTTTCAAAATAAAGAACTCATCCACATGCCCTCTCCTTGTGCTGGAGCTGCTGGAGTGGAAATTAGAACTCCAGCTGGCATATTTTAAAGCTTTTTCACTTAACAGACCACTCAGTTTACACAAATTGCATACTTGCTGGTTTCACCTGTCCAAATTGCAAGAACAAACATCTGCAAAAGAGCCAAAGTAAAATCCAAGCACGCATTCAGAAGATGAATGGCACCAAAATGTAGCTGTTTGTGGATGGAGAGCATTTACACTTGCATCCAGTGCAGAGTTATCAATGTGACAGCTTCCTTTTGTTACTGCTATGCATTGGCTTTGATTACAAACCACCACAAAGCTGAGGACTAAGAAAAACTTCCGCATTTCCCAAATTATTTCTGGAACACATGAAGGTCAAAAGGTCAGATTCTACTCCACACCACACCCACCAGCCTGACACCAGTGAAGCAGCTCTCTTGTGAGAGAGCAGGCTGGCCAGTGCCAAATTCACTGACAGATTTTAAAGGAAACTTTTTGATAGCGAGGTTACGCCACTTCACCTAACATACTACAGGAAAAAGGAAAAACAAAACAAAACCCAAATTCTACTTACACTGGATAAAACCTCCCAGTTGAACAGTCACGGGCTTGAGGACATCTTTTTAATAACAGGGGTGTTTTTCTCCATTAGCTATACTTCATACATCTCTGCTCTCGTGAAGCTGCATCTCCTCCCTAGTCTCAAAGGACCACGAGTTCTTTCTCTCCAGCCTCCGTCACCTCATTTCAGATATTCCTCTCCTGCTGTAACTGTGGCTATCAAAGCAACTCCTCAGCAATCATGCAATCAGCACCCAGGGGAACATCATAGCTCTGGAATCGCTCCCAATACGGCATATGCAGCTTCCTCAATCCCACTGCACTGATTTTTTTATTTTTCTCCTCTCCACCTTTCCCCAGGTTCTCTCTCTTCATATTTATTGCAAAACAGCAGACTTTCTACAATAAAACAGGAAGAAAATTGAGTTCGTCACTGAATGTAAGCACTGGTTTTATTCCTTCTGCCACTGGACCCCATATGTGCTTTGCATTTCACGCTTTCATGTAATGGAGGGTTCAGGTGTTTCTGATGTTGCTGCCAGGCACTAAAAGCAAAGTGATACAAATGTGAGGCAAAAAGGATCCTTCTATCCCTAACTGCAATCGCAGATAAAGCTGGGATTTCTCCAACACACACCAAGCAGCTGCTGCTGTGAACAGGCTCCAGGGATGTACTTTGGTGCATTCTTGGCCTGACTTAGTGCTTCATGCTAACTCAGTTTTCAACCACAGTCATCCTTGTGCTGGCTCATTATTACAGCATTATAAAAATAAAATGTTTGGACAGAACTGAAACTTCCTCCTAGCTGCCACTCTCATTTGCATAGCAGGCTATTATCCTGTATAAAGGGTGGCAGTTGTTTCCATCCTACGGTTTCTCTGATTTTCTGTCAGATTATGTTTCCATCTAATGCCCTTTGTGTACATCTAGTACAATTAACAGGGTGGTTACTTGATCTCTGAATAGCAAAAGTCATATTCAGCTCAGCAGGAGTCAAGTAAAAGAAGCATAAGGTCTTCTGGACTTGATCTGATTAATTGACTTGCTAACTGAGACAACACTGAATTTTAAGTGTTTTTCTTTTATTTTTATATTTCTTGAAAAAATCATATAATTAAAACAGTTAGGAAAATACATGTTTTCGTGTGACTAACAAATTTTTAGGTATTTATGCACTTAAAGGGAATGAATTTGATATGTATTTTCAGCATTTAATGGAGTGAGTTGCATCTGTTCTTGGTACATGTATCTTTATGGAGTGTCACACATTTTTTGTTTTCTTTTAATTTCTAAATAAAATGGACGAGAAAAGAAACAACTATGAGCAAGACATTACAGTCCTGAGAACTATAAAACTCTCTAGCTTGTGAAAATGCTCAGAAAATATGGATTCCTCATTCCAGATCTTGGTCAGCAACACCTTTCCAAAATATATTTATTCTTGTTAAAGCCACTGATTCTAGATACTCCAGTGAAGGTCTTCTGACCAAAATATTAAGGAAAACTTATTCCTTCATCTTTGTTCAATGTTTGCATTACAGCTGTGGGCCTTAATGCCACCTTTGAGACAGCTGATACTTTCCAAAATTATCTTTAAGCAGAAAAAAACCAAAAAGCTTCTGCAGACAGAAACAAAAATACAGAGCTAGATGAGAGCCTGTGTGGGAACTGTGAATGTCTTCTGTAATATACAATCTTTTAGGAACAGTCCTCAGTGTTTCCTAAGTTGTACAAGCCACCCTGCCTGGATGTTCAGTTTCCATAGAAAGGACACCTGAGTGTGTATACTGGAAGACACTTCCACCACTCTACTCTGACTAGACCTGGACAACTGAGATCCAGGCCTCAGGTCAGCCTATCCATTCTCGATTAGGATTTCAGACAATGTCCTCCATAGCATCATGACATTAATCCTCCAAAGATGCTGCTGTACAGTAACATTTTGATTTTTCCATCCTCATTGGTTCAGAACAAAAACTATTTTATATATTATCCCTATTGTCTTGGGTAGTCCATATCTATAAATAAATACAGCAATGAAGGTGTTTACAAACACCATGTTGAAAAATTTCATAGCTAGTTGGTTTTCACAGTAACTAGACTGTAATGGAATTAACTGCATTTAAAAAGAGAAACACTGGTGAGAGTTCAAGTGAGAAAGGACCTGAGTTTTTTGACCTGGACTGCTTTTGTTTTCAAATAATTGTGTTTGCCTCTCAGAGCAGGTGAGGAGTAGGAATGTGGAGAAGGGTGATCAAATATCATCAAAAAAAGTACTGAGGAATAAAAGCAGCCATTACATTAATCCTCATCTACAGACAAATTCTACTTCATGTCAGCATTTGATAAAGGGAGTGGGCAAAAGGTGACAACAGGGTAATCTGCCCTTTCCATGTCCCTAAGCCTCATGAAAAATCCACTGTCCTTGTCTCTGCCAAGATTTAGACTTTTAACCCTTCGGCTAATGTACAATAGTTATACTCTTTTTGAAGGAGAAAACCATGTTTCCCCATCTGGAAGCTGCCTTGGCACCCTGTTAACATCCTGACAACCATTTGTGTCAGTGATTGCACTCATCCACATTTTTTGACATGCAGGTAAAACTTCTGAGTGTCTGGCCCAGAATGAATTCTCTTTTATCTTGGTGAGAAGATTTCTGTCAGCCATCTAAAAGTTAGGCACCTCATCCAAACAGGTGGCCCAGGCATATGTGACAGGGTTCATCCTACCCCAACCTAAATGACTAAGCTGGCTTAATTCCAGAGGGGCCTCTCTCTCTGCACTGGTTATAGAGCAGGCTAGACCACTAGCTTAAACCAGACTTGCAGCTTTTTGACAGCTAATGCTAGATTAAATGAATCCTACCTCGCTGACTTGTGTGGTCTTTGGACAGCCTCCAGCTGCTCCAGCTCCATTTCCTCAAGTGTCCTGACCACTGTATATTGGCCAGAGCAGATTGTACCTACATTTTTTGAGAGGATGCCACAGCACCACAGACCAGTGTGGCAACAGTAGCATTTGCCTATTGAACCATGCAAATCCATGTTCCCTTTTTTAGGCTATTATTATACAAAATTTGCATCAGAGTAACTCTAACACCTTCATTAATATTATCTGAGATGTTGAGGTTACTCCTGACTTTTAGTAAAACGAGCATAAAGACAACAAATTTTTGAAAGAGGAGCTCAGCTGAGCCTGTTTTCATAAAAGTCGCATCTACAAAATCTCTGCTAAAAACAGAGCACTCACTGACTTGAAAGCCAT
>NW_016690373.1:1573981-1771574 GCF_001604755.1 Lepidothrix coronata
GAAAACCAACTGATTCTTAAACAAATCCCAATGCAAACAAACTGATCTTTAAACTGGACCTTGCAATTCCTTTTGCAAAATCAGCCCTACCATTGAACTACATCTGGTGAGCATGAAGTCAGATTATTTTTTCTGTATATGAATATCCCAGTACGTGTACAGATGAAATTTAGTGCAATTTAAAAGCTGTAAACTGAGTCACTCTTTTCAGTCCTTACCAAACTCCAGCTTACTGCAAGATTAACATATACATGACATTCAAGTTGTTGGATGTTTCTAAATTACAATTCACCATAGTCCTTAAACCACAGTAATGCAGTAACACACCTTCCAGTCATCCCTAAACTTACCCACAGTTAAGCACAAGTAAAGACTGGAGAGGTAGCGGGCTGGAGACCTGGTTGCTAGACCCTCCCCAGAGACAATAGAGAGACACAAGCACTGTTCCAGGGTAAGTGATCTTGGATGGAACAGGATGGAATGGGAAGAATCACCTTCTAAAAGTGCCTATTCACTATTCCCTGTGCAGGGATTGAAGACAACTATTTCAGGATAGACCTCTGAATTTTAGATGGCTAAAATCTGTCAAGATGAAACCCATCCATCCCTGGACAGGAGAAGCTCACATTCCTGTTTTTTCAGCCAGATTGTTTGTCTTTGCCCTGAAATGAACTCCCATTAATCTCAGAGTAAGTTGTGGCTGAGGAGAAGTTTGTGAATCTGTTTTTTATCTTTACCACCTTTCAGCTCTCATTGACCAGCTTTCAGATCAGCCTGGGTGCCTGGCCACAACCATGTGTGTAGGCATTTTACCAAGCATGCTAGAACTCTTCTCAATACAGGGAGTTCACCTATCGAGCTGTGTAGACACAGCCTTTGGCATCTCACTAAAGAAAGGACAAGAGAAATGTTATATTCCTGGAATGGCCTTGCTTTCTTATATCTCAAGTGGTACATATTTTCTTGGCTTTTTTCTTCCTGGAAGACTGCTCACTCTGGATTTATTCACTCATGAGAAAGGGAAGAGAAACAAATGCTGTGGGGATAGGACATGAAGAAGTGCTGAAAATGAGTACTACTGGAGCCATAACATTTATTAAACTTTATATTCAGGGCAATACCCCAAGTTCTATTTTTTTCTGTATTATGTTCATCCTGGCTATTAATAGTCTATATGACACCCATTTGACCAAACAAATTTGGCCACTGTGGAGGACCCCATGGAAGTAGTTGATCGTGCTGTGTGTGGGCTGAGTTTATGAGCAGGGTTCAAGGAAGCTGTTCAGGGGTTTCACCACCCTCTAGGGAGCATCTTGCACAGCAGTTTTCAGGAAGAAGAGGGAAGTAAGACCCCCCTCTGTTGAGGCAATATCTCTGGCTGCTGCCGGCCATGGGCCAGAGTGAGTGTGGGACCTTTGCAGTCCAGACCTTAAAAAAGCTGGCCAGGGGGAGCAGTCTCTACTTTTGAGTGAGAATTTAATTCTTTGTTTGCAATTTTATTTCATTCCATTTTGAAACAGTGAAAGAGCAAGACAAGCTGGTAAATAAAACCTGGAGTTGCTTATTCAGTTTTACTTCTTTTCATTTTGTCTCCTAAAACCTCAGGGCAAGTTAGTCTAAGACCAAGGGCTTAGATCATAAGGCTTTTACAATTATTTTTTTTTCTTAGCAACAGTGTAGATGGAAAAGTATTAATAATATTTCTTGCTAAGGTTCAAAGAAATATTTTTTTCTCCAGTTAAGAAAGGTGCTTTTTTTTTAAATCATTTTACCTACAAAACTGATTATTGAATAAAAAGATTGCCTGTTCTTTGTCTTCCCCCAAGAGACCTTGGCTAAATACTAACTACTTTAGATAGTGGCAAAACATACAAGTTGGTAAGGGGACTATCCCAGCACTGAATTTACTGCAGAACAAACAAAAGTGACATAAGCAAATAGGTGAACTCCTGAAAAGGGGCCAGGCAGGGCAAGGACTCAAGGTTTTTTGCATTGGTTTCTCTGGTTCAAAAAGCTTAATTTCTCAGCAAAAAACTAGCAACGCATGGCCAGGCAGTAGCAACTCGGCATGTTAACAAAATAAGCAATTTTAAACCATTCAATCAAGCTAGCCAAGGGGAGTAGATGAAAAAGGTTTTTTTAAAAGCTATTCTGTGCACTTGAAGTGTCTTTTTTCATTCCTCTGGTCTCCATATTCCATTCAGGACATGTCTTTGCATGTCACCATAATCTAGATGAAATCTCAAAGACTGAAATACTCTGCTGGGGGCTTACGAGGAACTTGAGTGGTCATAAACCTTGAATGGGCTGCTACACCAGAGGAATTTCATTCACAGTGTTCCTTTGCCATTTTATTAAGTATCTTTTATTTACATTTTGTAACTATATCTTCTGCCTGCACTATGAAATCTCTTAGCAACTTTTCAACAATGAATCTTCTGTATAATGTGTTTTTTAAAGCTTCCTGGAATGAACTCTTCACACTGTATATATTAGATAACTAATACTGTACTAAAAGTCTCCTGACTGCATGTTTTTTGAAGGAGCAGAGGAGTTCATTCTTCCTATGCATCTCATTGGAATGTATCTCAGAATCATCCATCATGTGCAGATCAGCAAGGTTGTCATGAATGAAGAAATAAGAGTTTTAAATTGCAGTCCTACCACCTGAGAAATACCCTGGCTTTAAGACTTAGCAGGATGTTTGCATTCCTGTTGTGAAACCTTGAACATCCATTTAAGGTTAAGGCTCTGTCTGAAATACGGCATTCTGTGGGATTAGCTATATGGATCACAGCATGGCTGATGTATAGATGAAGTGGCATTTTCTTTGTACCTTTTATGTTAGAAGAACACTTTGACTCTGGAATTTTACCATCCGAAGCCTATTTTGTTGACAGTTCAGATGAGCAGTGTTCAGGTCCCATAAGCAGCAAGTTGAATTGTCAGTAGATAAAGGCACAGGTATGTGCCATGATGTGGTTTGATGTAGATAGGCTTCTGGAAATCCCCAAGAAATGGGGTTCCCTCTCTGTATTAATTTTCTTTGTATTCTGGAGTAGGTTTCTAAAGGCTGCCACAACTAGCAGGCTCAGCAGCAGCCATAGTTAAGCTCCTCAGGTAGAGGATTATGCCATGTTTAAAGAGGTTTAGGTTCATTCTGCCCATCTCTGTTCTTGACATCTGGTGTCCTGAGAGATGTTAATACTGGTCCTTTTCAAGGTTTCCTCTTGATTCTTTCTTTTAATGACTTTTAATGTAACTGTTGGCCTTTTCCATATGCAAGAGAAAGCATTTTTTAATTTGGCAGAATAGAATGCGGTAGTTGTTTTTAGTTTAGAGTGTTTATTCTAGCTCTAGCAAGGAGCAGGCAGTATAAAATCATTCTGTTTCAAACTTAGTGTCTCTTTTCTTTCTCATAAGTGTGTACTTATTCCTGCCATCACACAAGACCCAATATGAGAGTAGGTGCCACTAAAAATCAACACCTAAAAACTGCTTCCATACAGTAGCTAAGAGACAATTTGTACCAGCAGAAGGCCTCAGATATTCTGTTTAGGGTAATAATTGATGGTAAATATTTATAAAAACAATCCTAAAACCAGGACATATCTGTAATATTTCTTGTTCTTTCCTTTATCTGTACTCCCCCACTGTCTCAAACACCTCCATTCACTCCTCATGGACTTCAGGATCCTGTTACAACCTGTTTCCTTTGCACTTTTTTGAAGAGGGTTGAATTTCATCCACTTTATGTAGTATGCTTTGACACTTGGTTGCTACAATAGAAGATGAAAAGCAGGTAATGCATATTCACAGCTCCTGAAACAAAAGAAAGTAGTAAAAGGCATTAGAATTGAAAACATGGCAAGAAAAAACACATTTTTCCCCAAGGGAAAGGAAGTACTATTTCTATCTTTGCGTGGAAGGAGGTGGTGCTGCAGTCACCTAACACATTGGTAAGATTAAAGGTTGATGATATTACTCTTAGGCAGACTTGCGAAGGTGAAAAAGGCACCTGATAGTCACATGAGGAATACAGAATGGTGGCAATAGAAACATCTGCATAGTTGCCACCCTAGCTTGGAAGCCTACTGGCAAAATCCAGATTTTTTACACTAGGTTGCTCTTCAGCTGTTCTCTGCTCTGTTACACCTCCTTAAGTCCTCTTGCTGAGATAGCTAATTGTTTGCACTTGTGTAAGCCAAACTGGAACCCACAAATGTGTATCCATTGTATTACCTAAACAAGAACCAGTAAAGTCACCCAAAAATAACAAAGAAGCCAAAAGCCATTGTTCAAGTATTTGGGGGATAACCAGCCACTGGAAATATTCTTAAAATTTTGTTCTGATTTTTATGATAGACCACAGAAAAACAAAGAAATTATAAAAATATATTAAGTAAAAGTGATTATATTGCAAAATGAGAATAGACTAAAACATGTCTGTCTTGATTATGCTACGTTTTTAATATCTAAAAATACAGCCTTGTTTATTCAGATTTGATGATAACATTGACTCACCTACTACGCAGCAAACCAAAGATTTCTCTAATATGTTTGTTTTGCAGAAGTAACTTGCAAAACAAGAAGTCCTTTTAGTGGAAATAACATTTTATAATTGCAGAAGGGCTGTCATTTTTTGGACTGGGAACACAAAACAGCACTTCATGTTTACCATGTTCATAGTCATCAATCTAAGTACCCTGGAGTGGAAGACTTGAAAGGCTTTACATATAAGCTGCCTCATATGGCATCACATGTGTTTGCTCATTTGATAAAAATAACTTTTACTTTCCACTGGGTTATTCTTTCCTCTACTTGGCTTCACCCCTTCTGAGGTCAGGATTGTATTGTGCTGATCTCTGCGTGATGAGGGAGGTCAGCCATGGCCATTTGGAGGTGCATAAGCCGTGTCAGTGCATGAATCACACTATAAAAAAGAAGAAGACAGTCCGTCCCTCAGGTTTTATTAAAAATTCTCACTAACTTCAGTGAAGTTTCTTGTTAACAGCAGGCACTTTAGACAAATGCAACTGGACTAGCCTTGTTGCTTCTACTGAGAGTACATCTCCTTAAGAGAGTGAGATATGTCCCTAAAGTGCCTGGTGTTATGCTTTAGCTGTACAGCCCTGCACCTTCAAACTTTTCTGAGTAATAATACAGTGTTTTTTTTAATTTCTTCTGATTTCCTGTGAGAACAAGTACAGAAGCAAATAAACTGAGCTAATAGAAGGAAGATCATTAGACTCCTTTAGCCCTTTCTAAACCAAACTAAAATGGCCAGACAACCGTAAACAAGAGTTGCGTGACTGTAAGTGTACAGCATTTGTCCCATGATGTGGGATGATGCATGGGAAAGGTCAAGTACACTGAAAGCAGAGAAAAGGTTTGGAGATACACTTAACCTGAGACCAGGAGAGATCGATTCAGTTCCTGACTTTGCCACAGGCATCTTCTTGACATTAGATAAATCACGCGATTTCCCTGTGCTCCAGTGCCCAGATATGACATCAGGATAACTCATGAGGAGGTTCACACAGGGAAGGGGAGAGCACAATATGGTCTCCCATCAGCATCTTGTCTCCCTGCAGCTCACACACAACAAGTAACGCTGCACTTGAGTTAAGCTCTGGTTTTTTTCTCTTCTGCACTCTGCTTGTTTTGTTCACTCAGCAGGAGACCCACCTGTGCATGGTCAGCACTTTCTACATGCAGTGCCAAGGCATGGCCTTGCAGGCACCATGTTTGAGTTTAGCGATATACCAAATCAATGGGCAAATGCCTATGCTCAGGGTGGCTAAAACAATGTCCACTACACAGAGTAGCACAGTGAAATAGGTTATTCAGGTTTGCCTCATGTCAATAAACAAACACCACCGCACCACTGTCAGTTGTTAGCATCAGGCAGGCAGCTCCCTTCTCCTGGCTCAATGTGACAGCTCAGAAAATAGGTGTGGGGGTGTGAAATGGGCAAGTGAATCATAAAGTGACAGCAGCTATCCCAAACTTGGCTGTTTGAAGAGGCATTGGCCAAAACACCTTCCTTAGGAAAACTGCAGCCCTGAGTGCTCGGAAGTTGAGGGTGCACACACCCCACCCGCTCATGGGTTGGGGCTTGCCTTGCAGCCTACACAGTGCTGGCAAATACGTGGGAGTGAAATTCAATTGTTGAACACCACAATCATTCAGTCGGAAAACCAGCCTTCAGACTAATCCTCCTCGGAGACTAGTTACAAGGAAAGTTTCAGTTTGTAATGTCATTTTGGTTACACACATGAAGACAAGAAAAGGAGCAGCTTGATTTGAAGTGTTCAGCACCTGCAGCTCCTGTTGACTTCACTGGGATTTCTGACTGCTTGACACTTCTGAAAATGAGACTGATCATCTCACAGCAGCAAAAGATTCTTTTTTTCTTCACTGTAACCAGACCTTGCATATAAGTTATATACAAACTGGGGGGGGAGGAAGCTATAGGGCTGAAATCAGGCACATAATTTTCAGCCCAAAAGTACAGTTGTGAGTACACAGGGATACAGCTAACCCATTTACAGTGCAATGTGCTGTTTCACTGCAGTACAAAAAAAGAAATTATACCAGTATGATTATTATTATAAGAAGTTATTGTAGCTGCAGTAAGTGATTACAACAGTTAGAAGATTGTTAAAGACTCATTTTAACTTCATCTCCTCACTAGTCTTCCTGGGATTTTTTGCTTTGTTATTCTTTCAAGTAAGTACAAACTGGTTTTTTGCCTTTTACAGACCCTAATGTTCAACTCCATTTTTGTTTCCCTTAAAAACAGCAACTTCTGATTTAAATGGCTCTGAGCAGGCATTCATAATTGAATTCCACTACAATTTTTGAATAAAACCACAGATAGGTTGTTTGTTTTTTCAAGCTAAAATTAGTTATAGCCACCGATACAAATGGTCTGCATACATGCAGGTTTGTGTAGTGGGCTGCCCACAGCACCCACATGGTGCCAGATACAAACTTAACCTAGTAATTTGGAAGGATTTCAACATCAGCCTTCCTGATTTGCGTGTCTAGGGGCTTTATAAGCAATTAAAGATTGCCTAGTTCTTGCTGGAGACCACCAGTGCATTAGCTAGTATCAACACTGAGCTTTTGGAAAAGTGTGGCTACCTGTATTTAGTCTCCATATTCCATAAGCTGTGAAAGAGTGACAGACCTCATGGTAGGGAAGAAGCAGTTGCCAGTAGCAGGTGCCACTAGCGAGGCTTTGCAACTGCTCCAGGGGATGATCTCAAGCAAACTGGGAAAGTGCCAGAGGAAGCTATCGGAAGATGTATGCAAGTTTTATTGGAAATGCTACCCTCTGAAAGCAGTTTTCAAATTTCAAAATTAAAGGACATCCTAAAGCAAGGTGTGGTACTGCCTCATATTATATTGAGAGATGGGGGCAACTCAGTCCAATGTGTGCTTGAGTCTTCAGGTAATCTCAAACACACATTGAGATTGAGACACACCTATTGAGACTGGATGTGGCACATAGTGCCACGGTCTAGTAACCACAGTGGTGTTGGATCAAGGGTTGGACTTGATGATCTCGGAGGTCTTTTCCAATCTGGTTGATTCTATAATTCTGTGATTCAAACTGACAGTGGCTGCATGTCTGTTAAAGGATACACGTTAAAAATACCTTAAATAATAGGGAAAAAAGTAGTCTTAAAAGAATAGGATGCAGTTCCAGAAGGTACAAAATTATAGAATTAGGGACCAATAGCAAAACCCTAGTGAATAAGAGCCTGATGAGTAATGGCAGTTTAGACAAGAGTTCCTCAGAGGAATATCTGCAGCCGACAGTAGATCACAAGGTGAATAGTAGCATGCTAATGTAAAAAAATAAACACACTGAAACACACTGCTAAATTATGTGTAAAACCTTAATTAATTGTATGCAGTCCTCAGAAAAAAAATAAACAGGAATGTTCTGTATTGTTCTCAGTAAAATCAAGGTAAATACAGAGCAGTAGAAAGACATCAAGAGAGGACAATGAGAATTCCCAGAGGCTCACGAACTCTGAGGGGTAGTGGAAGGAAATCATGCTGTTTAGGGAGAAGTCTGGAGGGAGTTCTAATACAGATCTTCAAAAACAAAAAGATAATTTGGAAGAAGAAAGCAGGTTGATTTCGTTTTCTAACCTGGAAAAATTAGAAAGAAAAGCCAATGAATGTCTGACAAAAGGTTGGGAAGATCTTTCTTGTGAGAAAGTTGCTTAAGTCAAGAGCAGACTGTCCTGGACACAGGTGTGGGACCTCCACCACTGAGAGGAGATTGGACAGATGTTTTCTGACTAGATATATTCTGTCCTTGAGTGAGGGACAGCTCTTCATTGTGATCTCCATGGTTTCCGTGGATGCCCAAGGCATTCCCAGACAGCTGTCAATGCACAGGCAGGAGTTAGAAACTCAGCTTCCAATGACTTTTAGCTGTATGTTACCCTCTAAAACCTGACAGTAACCCCTAAAACTATACCCTATTGCAAGTCTATGAGCTGCTTAATATTCCACTCCCTCTGGTGTGGATATCTTCATTCACAGTGACTTCTCAATGCAGTTGAGGTCCAAATGTCCCTGAAAAATACATTTGTGTTTGACTCTGAAGATTCTCAATAAAATAAACTCATATTTTTTTCAAGGATCCATGGAGCAAGCCTTGGGCTAGTATCTTCCTTCACCATAAGATAACTTTATCAATATGACTTTATTTTGTCTAATTTTTAACATGATAATTGAAAACACAGTTTCTTGGACAGATGGATGCATGGTTACCCTAACAAACAGTTCATTACTGCTTATAAAATATTTAGGTGGGAAAGAAGTTCTTGAAGGAACTCAGATGCCTTTAGACTGGAATAAAACAATAATAGCATCACAAGAGCGAGCGCAAAAGCTGGAAAATTAACTGCACAGGGAGAAGATAACTTAGACCTACTTCACTGCTTCTGCTGTGAGAGAGACTGGCATAAAAATCCTTTTGCATCAAGGACACCAGGGCAACCAAGGGGGAAAAGGAGAGTAAAGAGAGTCAATATTGCCAGTGGGAAAACAGGAGCACACAAAAATGGAAATTAGGTCAGTACCATTTATTATTCACATGTTTTCTTTTTAAAAAATACCACCTTCTTATGTGGTAATAGCCTGAGAGTGAACAGTAGTACTTGTGGCCCTAGAGCTGAGAGGAAGAGAAGGTGAGGAATAGAACAGAGCTGGGGAGGTGAGACAAAGTCCTCAACAGGGATGTGGGTGAGGGGGAGTCACAGCTGTGACTGGGTTGAGGCACACACACCTCTGGGGGGGGATGACAATGTCCAGCCTCCATCACTGTCACTAGGTAGCCTGATCAGGGCTGGATAGGTGAAATCGAAAAATAAAACTAAATCATCAACTTAATTTTCTCTTAGCAGCCGATACACTGATCACTAGGAGATTATGGTGATAAGGTACTTATATAAGCACTCATACAAACTGTTATCTAAATTATTACAAATTTGCAATTTTGTTTCCAGACACGAAAGGGCAGATAACTGTTAAAATGAGAAACTATGAGCAAGTTTTCATGACAATGTCCTCATACAAGTTGAGCAATGCTTGCAAGATACACACCGCACCTATTAGCAGGTGGTGGTCCTGCTGGGGAGGGGCCTGATTCTCTGATCAGTAAAAATGGCCTTTTCTCATCCTAAACTGATATAAAGATGAGATCATGGGAGCACAGGTTTTAAAAAATCCTATGCTGCCATGCATATTACTTTCTTTGCATTTCTTGTGAGAATACAGCTAAATTTCTATAGAGGTATAAGCTCTTACCCATTTGGACTTGTGCAGTAAAGACATGCACCTTCTGCTCAGGGTAGTGGGAGGAATACACCTATTCCTATTTGAGTTCATTGGTGGCTTGCAGCACAGCAAGCCATTTCCTATCATCTCTGACTCATTTTGGGAAGGAGTTTTGGCAACATTTTCTTACAGACCTCTCAGAAGGCATTAACTTGTGTAACCTCCAGCAGGTTCATCTCACAGGTACCACTCAGTGCTCATTCTGCAGAGGCACAACCCAGGGACAGCAGGTACAGTCACAGCCCAAGTGGGAGCAGTGCGAATCTAACACCCTGGTGCACTGTTTCCCAATAATGAAGAGCAAACCTTTTGAGGGCCTCATGATTTCCCTACCTCAGCCTCCTTAGCAAAGGCACTTTGGTTGCATTTTTCCCCTTCAATTGCTCATCTTTGCCATTCAGCTACCTCACAACAACCTGGAGAGTCATGGTGTAGGAAGGCAGCTGCGGGGCTTCCAGGTGGGACCTTTTTGCTTGGGGCATGACTTCAGTCACACCCCAAAGGGTGCTTGAGGGCCACCTGGGTGGACTGGCCACTAAGGACATGAGCTTTTTCAGTCCCCAGCTACTCATTTTTTAGCTCTGGAGGTGCCTATAAGCATTGTACACCAAAAGAGACCAACCCCTGCATTATAGGTGTTACTATACTATAGGTGTTACTCTGTTACTCTGTTCTGGCTAATGAGAGAAAAGCCTGCACAGCTTCTTCAAAAAAACATAGGACTCTCTAAAATTCCATGTTAAAGGACCTTCTTCAGTACTTCATATTAACATAAGGGAATTTTCTCAGTAGTTCCATTAATGAGACCAATATCATGCTATTTTGTTAATTGCCTCAGAAAGACTGGCTCAAATAATGCAAAAATTAGCAGAAATCATTATGAAAATCACCACATTTACTCACCTGTTTCTGTACATCCATAATGTTAATTCTCCACAATTACTCAAGTTATTCTGGTTGTTTTTATGACTTCCATGAACGCCGTGCTGTATAAGACACATGAGCTGTTCAGCTATAAGACATGTTTTGAGAGAGTGCTACTCATTATGCTGCAGTATGAAATGTTCCCATTGTCTTCCATGGTTGCAGAAGAGAGTAAGTTTATATGGATAATCAATACTCAGCTGTTCAATGTTGGATACATTAGTGCCAGGTAACAAATAATGTCTAAACAGTCTATTAACACAAGCCATTAATAACTAATTGGAAAACAGAATCAGTTCATAAATGATTCATAAGTAGAAATAAATTTTACTTGAAGTTGCTAACATTTACAAGAGATAATGTGAGTTCCATTCACAGCCACTTTCCAGACTCTGGATTTCCACCAGGTAACAGCTCAATGTCTTGTTTTCAGGTTTTTGTAAGAGCCACAAGAAAAGGGTGTTTATGTGAGATAAGGCACCAAAAAGTTAAAATCTAAGTAGTTGTCCCCCCTGTAGTGAACACTAAGTGGAGGCTAATTTTCAAAGGCTATAAACAAAATATTCCACATAGCATGAATTGCTCTGCAAGTACAATTTATGCAATAAAAAAAAATTCTGCTGCTGCTAGACCAGTTTGTTACAGAGTCCTGCAGTTGCTCTGCCCTCCCCATTTAGATACAATGCATATAATTCCGGAAAGCTAAGACACCAAGAGACATTACCCTTTGACAAACCCCCAAAGTGTAACATGGGGAAAGTATTTATACCTGGATATACAAACCTGGCAAACCTGAGAGCAGATTCTGAACTCTAACTCTGGAAAATCCCATAGTGTACTAATTTCATGTCATAGGATAGTACAGAAATTTGAGGAGTTTCTACTGGGAACCTGCATTTAATCCTGGGTTGAGTAGATGGCCTGTTCTGCCATGTATCTAATCCAGCAGCAACAGCCCGGAGAGAGGCAGTACCAAATACACCAGAGGCAGGTACAATTAATCTTACTATAAGTAACTACAAAGCAAAATGCCAAAGAGAACATTCCTTACTAGCCCTAAACATATTTGTAAAACTTTAAATACTTTAAAACATCTGAAATCCAGAAACTATTAGTAATAGGGAAACATTCCTGGTATGATTGTTTTTAATTATTTAATATTATGCAAAGATGACAACATTCTAGACTTATTTTTACAAGTATGTAGAGGTGATTACTGCTCACTAAAATGTATAAGGTTTTTCCACAATAGGATCTTTGACTGAGAAAATCAATTCCAAAGTCCAAAGTTTGTAACAAGTGATTAAACAAACCAGGGCAATGTCACTGTGCGACTGTTGGCATTAGGATCATCACTGATAAATTCAGCTTTAACATGCTGAAAACCTCTTAAAGAAAGCAGGTCAATGATTATTTTTCAAATACTTGTATAAAAATGAGTATTTCTATGGACAAAATTGTTTTGTTAATTTATAATTTATTCCAACTTGTAAAATCCCTTAGGTATTAAAATATAAATATTTACCTAACCAGAAGTGCTTTTGCTAAATTTCTCTTCAGAAAAAAAAAAAAAAACAAAACAAAACAGCTATTGTTTGTTATATAAAAATAGGAAGCACACTGGAATATTTAACAAACTGGTTTCAGTTACCCCTTTGCAGCCCAGTAAGTTTAGCATAAAAACTTTAGTCAGGAGCTGGCAGGAGATATTTCATTGCGTTTGTGTGACATTCTTTAACTGGTTTTCATACATTCCAGTTTCATGTAAATATATCCATGTAGAGCTAATGCTGTGGTACAAGTAAATGTTTGAGACTCTACAAAGATTAAAGGGATACCATTAACCTCACTCTTGCCTTTAGCTAGAATATTTCCTGAATTTTTGGAAGCTTTAATGTATTTTTTCTATAATTTTAGAGCAAAAATTATTTAAATGGCTCTTTTTTGTGGAAATTCCTTGTCATTTGAATGCTAGAAGCCACAAATATATTATACAAACTGAGTAGCCATGACACTGTGATACTGAGAGTCTTAAAATAAAGAAGAAAGGAATAAAATTACCCCTTGAACCTCATTTCAATTCAAAAGAGAAAAAAAAAATCCCAGGCTTGTTAACATAAATACTATGTGTAAATATGCATAAGACAACAGCCCCTTGGTAACATTTTTCCCACAGGAGGGAATTCCTGCAAAATTGTAGGCTATGTATAGATACTTTATTTTCTAAACAAAAATTGCATTATGCCAAAAGACATATACATTTCAACTACTATTAGAGTGTAATTAAATTATGTTAGTTATCTTTGTTTGCAATACAAGGAACAAGATTTCTGTTGAAAGCACAAGGCTCTCCTAAGTTAATATCCTTTCATCTCACTAAGTGTCACACTGTAGGTGGTCTGCAGTGGTTTCTTTATACAGAACTTTTCACAGGATTTGCTTAATTCAATGCTACTTTTTAGCTTTTGGGTCAAGTGAAAAAAATAGCAGGAAAGCCACAAGAGGACAAATTCGCCTTTCACTTGCCCCATGTAAATCCTGTTGAATGGGGAAAGCAGGACAAAAGCTGAATACTTGCCTTTGACATAAGCAGAAATACAAATATTTCATGAACAGGCCAACAAACGTCTTTGAAAGTTGCAACAAAGTAACAATTTCAGTAAAACTGCAGAGCCCATTATTTCCTATTCATTGAAAACATATGTTGATGCTGTTGTACATCAGAAACAATCAGAAGTCATTTGATTTCTTCTTTCTCGGACTAAAACAGTAGCTTACTTTTCAATATACAACCAGTCATTACAAAACATCTGGTGAGGCTGTACCTTTCATAGTTTATAGAAAAATTCTTTCTTTAAAGGCAAATTGGAAAATTTTATGCTTTCTTTTCTCTATAAATATAGTATTTTCTCAGCCCCCATAGAATTCCTTTGCTTTGCTTACTCACTATTTCCATGCTGCTGGTGTACATGGATATTGCATGTAAGTCTTTAAAAAGAAAAAAATAATAGATTTTCTAGGACAAACTCTTCCTCTCCCACTCTTCACTTCCCACCTCTCCATTTTTCTTGCACCTCTCTGTGTTACATTTTGCTGCCTCAGCTCATTGCTGAGGATTAAACACAGCAGCATCAACAGCTGTTTAATGAACTGTATGACTATTAACACAAAGTCTCCCATGCATAAAGAAGAAAACAAATGCCATGCCAAACACTTCCAGTGTAAAATGTGTGACTACTTTTATTTAAGAAGGGGTCACTAAATTTTATATACTCAGCGGTCATAAATGCTAAGAAATGTTATCCAGGTCTCTCTTACTGTATAAAATCTTAGAAAGGTTTCTGCAATATTGCATTTGCCTCATAAATCTCATTCTAGAGCCAAGGGTTCTCACATCAGATGACCCTAATGTGACTTCAAAACTCACCTGCTGATTCTCTGACATACAGAATTTGAGTTTCCCAAAGGTTTACATAATGCACTGAGGCCATATGTGTTGAAGTAACAGCCTCCAAACATGCAGAGTAACCTTTTTCGCTTCTAATGATGCCACAAACTAGATCATCAAGGAATGATGATCATCCTGAACACCCAGTCAAGTCTTCACAATGGCCAAGGCCAAAACAGCCAGCAGGTTCAAAATGTCAGGTCTCTCCTGATGAGAGGAGCTGCCATCGCAGGTTATTGCAGCAGTGCTGGGACACCTCATCAGAAAGCAGCACAAAGGGAGCAAGGGAGAGAGCATACACTATATATCATCAATCTGACAGATAACCCAGAAGAGAGCAGAGGAAAGTAAATCTGCGAAAAGATTCAAGAGAAAAGTATGGGTTCAAATAGTAGAAAGAAAAAAAATTCTGAAGAAAGATGTTAAAAATTATTCCTAAGCAGGAAAGTGCAAGTGGCACCAAATCCATGTTTAGCTGTAATATGAGCAACAACGAGAGGATGTGGTTTTAGTAAAGACAGACGTTACGCAGAAGGATGAAGCAATGATTATCTAAATACGGCAAAGGAACTTACGGTTCCTGAAGGCCCAACATACACCAAGTTGCACCATAGCCCAAAGCTTCAGCAATCAGCTCAGATATGAAAGAGTTCTATTATTGACAACTTGCTCTTGGAACCACCCAAAACAGGTATATGTCAAGTAATAATAATTACAGATGAGAGAAAGTAGCAATGCAGTCTAGAGTCCATGGACATATCACAGCTTATAACAGTATGGGAGATTTGTGGTTTGCAGTAATATGTGCTTGATAGTTTTGAATGTGAAAACAACCAAAATGAAAAAAAAAAAAACCAGGAAATTATGTTATAGGAACCTGAATGTAAGAGGAAGACCTTGGAAGAGGTGATTCATCAGAGGAGGAAAGCATTCAACAGACAATGCCAAGAAGGACCACGTGTTTCATGCCCTCTTGCTTTTTGTTGTCACTAAAATGGCCACCAACAGAATACAACAACAAAAGTAAAACAAAAACAGACAAAAAAAAAAACAAAACCTCCAAAAAACCCAATAGGCCCCATGAAAGTCAACAAGTTGTGTCTGGAAAACTGGTTCATACAAATTCTGAAGAATTACCAATTACCTTTGGAAAGATGTAGAGGACTGGTGACGTTCCAGGTGATTGGAAAAGAGTAAGTGTAGTACTTATTTTTCAAACAGATGTATAAGGGGAGCTTGGAAATAATAGTCCAGTTCAGCTTTTAAGTCCCCTTACAGTAAAGGAACAAAAAATTTCCTAAAAATACACAAAAGAATGAAAAAAGAAATTAAAAAAAGAGAGAGAGAGAGAGAGAGGTAGCAGATTTGTAAGCTTTCCTGCAATAATTGGCAGACTTGTGGATGAGAGAAGGACTATGCGGACAAATATTAAATATCATATAGCTTAATGTTAGCTAACATATAGTTTGACGTTAGTAAAACTTTTGACACTGCTTAATATGACATTCTCACAAGTAAACTTAAAAGTATTGTAAGTGCTATGGTTCACAAGCAAATGGAGAACCAGGCACAGAGCAATTTTCAGTGGCTCACTGTCAAAAAAAGGTGTATTGAATATGGTCCAATATTATCAAATATCTTCCTGAATTACATGTGTGATGGCATAAACATACATTGCTATATACAAATACATACACAACAGAGAGATACATTGATATGTTCATATGTATCGTGTGTATCTGAACTAACTGCAGGTGACAACAATTGCCAAGAGCTGGAAGCTCAATTTTGGATGGGACTAAAATCCAGAATTATTTTTTCAGAAACTCAATACAAATTGCAAAAAATCAGCATGTGATTAAATGAGGACAATTACAAAGCTTCATAGGTAGGTAGAAAAAGCAGACCATGAGTCACCACTTCTATCAAAACTCAAACCTCATTCAGGACACACTGGCTGAAAGGGGTCACTCCAAGGCATCTGAAGTCATTCTCCCACCCTTTTTGGCACTGGAAAGGCATCAAGAGGAGTTTCAGTTTATGTCCACTTTGGGGCATCACTTTTTCAAGGAAAACATGAAGTTTTAGTTAGATTATAACTGGAGTTCTGTCCACAAAAGTGGAAAAATTTGTGCTATTTTATCTGAGGGAGGACATGAGGCATCATAAATTTTCACAGAGGAAATTCTGAAAAAAAATTCTTATGTTGTGGATTGTTAATAGTTATAAGAGATTACTTTGAAAGGTTGTACTATTCTATCACTGGAATTACTCAACTTGTGGGAGAACAATCTGCAAGAAAAAATTAAGTGAATTGGTGCTGACTTTGAGCAAGGAAACGGACTAACTGACTTGCTGGCATCAATTACAACTTCATGGCCTGGGATTTTGTATCAGGGTTTGACCATAGCTATTTATTTATATTTATATCTCCTGCTTTATCTGTGAGTATCTGATCTCATCTGACTGTTCAATTGGCCCATTTCCTGGCATTTTTTCTCTGGTACATCCATATACCATGTAGACAGCTTTATGGACTCCCTTGTTCATGGAAGAGTAACATCTCTTCTGACTTTTCCAATCCTTCCCAAAAAAAATCTGAAAAACAAAGTATATAATCCAAAGCATCCCCTTCAGGACATGTGAACAACTATCTGGTCCCCAGCCATCACAAAGGAAGGTAGACAGTTGCCTGATGTGCCATGATAGTGGTTGACAGCTCCATGGTCAGCACTCACTGCTTTCCCATTTCCCTCTCACTTCCTTGCCTGCATTTGTCCAGCAGCTCCATTCCTGCCCAACATGCAATGAGTTCTCTAGGGTGAAGCTGCCTTTTCTTCTCCTTGTTCACAGAATTGCTGGCAGGATGGCTCCTGAGAGAAATCACTAGGTGCTACAATTAATTCATTATTGTTGGTGACAGTGGCATTAACATTTTCTGTTTACAGTGACTCACATGTAGTAATTACATGCATTCTTATTTTCCATCTCTTCAAAATATACATCGGGAGAGAGAGAGGTGATGATTAATCTTTTCTAATTAACCTATTTGCAAGATTATTTCAGATTTTCAGATATGAAATATTGTGTTCCATCTACATGAAGTAAAGCATTCATCTGGGGAAGGAAGAAATAAAGGAGGGAACAAGATTTATGTCATTTGTTGTCGTTCTTAAGTCTTCAGTGAACTCTTCTAGGGAAATGTTACTCTACTTGTTATTCTTATAGCAGACAGATATTAATTCCTATCTTGCATCCACCTGCTTATCTACCACATTACAGAGGGGTCCTGCCCACGTTTAATCTACTGGTTAAATGCCAGTTTAATTCTTCTATGCTGTAGGCCACAAGAAAAGTGTTCAAAGGACAGCCTCTCATACACATCACAGTATAAACATTTTAACGAAAGACAATTTTTTTGTAGGAGGGAAAAAAGTTCCTTTGCTTTGAAAATAATGAATAAGGTCTCATTGAAATGAACCTTTTATGTATATCTTTATGTTTCTGATCTGGCAGCTTTGAAGAGCTGATATCATCAGTTTTAGAACCTGGAGTCTGGCCACTATTCTCTGAAACATGCTTTACAATGGAAAAGACCATTTGAAAGCAAGTAAAACAATACAGAGGGAAAAAAAAAGTTCAGGTACTCTTCAAAGCCTGCCAACTTTTTATTCTTTGCAACCTTTCTTCCTAACTTGCAAACTATTTTCTCTCTTATTTACCCATACCACTGCCCTGCTACTCTCCCATTGCATTAGGATACTAGAGCTACCAGAGGCAGGGTTTAACTGCAATTTTACTTTTCCATTGAAAACTGTTTGCGTAATTCCCACTGCATGATGTTGTGCAGTTGTTCTTGACAGAGCTTACACTGCATCTGCCCAAGTAAGTACATATTTCTTCAGTTCCTCTCATATGTAAGTATAAAAGGACACTGGTGTAAGTCTGAGTGCAGTGAAATCAAAAAATAAATTCACATGAGGGATTCAACAGAGATGGGAAACTTGCTCTGACAGTGCTCATCATGCACACAGCACATCTCTCATGAGTTATCCCAGTTCATAAATTTTACTCTTTTTCTATGGACAGAGGAACAGAGGCAGAGGCCATAAGGCTCAGCAAGCCTCAAAGGTTGACCACTGACCTCAATGGGAGCAAAGACAGTGCTTTTGAATCCTTTCCTCCCTTGACCCACACATTTTACTTACCCAAAGCTGCAGTGAGAATCAGAGCTGAAGTCAGGATTAAGGTACTCAGTGTTTCTGCACACAAACTGAAAGCCAGAGTTAGTACACGGACCCAGAGGGCAGCTTTCCAGATTTTGAGCCACAGCACTCTCCAGCCCACCACTAGCACAGACAGACCCTGCTGGTCCCTGACTGGGTTGAAGAGAGTCAGCCTGACCCCTCCCCTGCAGACTCCCAGCACTCTTTCTCCTGTGGGAGCTCACCCTCCTACTGCCACAGGGCTCCAAGGTATCCAGCATTCCAAGACTGCTCCAGATGAAACTGGAGTGCCTAGACCAGGTTTAAACCATCCAAAAATTCACCACAAACTGAGCTGCCACACCGGTTTAAACCATCCAAGTGTTAATAGGATATTTCCTTTAATGAAAAATTCATAATCAATTTCCTTCTCTTTTTATAATCATTTCACAGGTATTCACAAGAGTAGTTCTGAAAGACACATATCCTTTTCTGTACATACTGCTCAGATACATGACAGAAGACAGATAGAAGCTTTCAAAAGTAGTCTTTTAATCTTCTGTGGAGCAAACAGGAGGCAAAAACTGGATCAGATGTCTGAAAACAAAATTACAAGAGGCTGAGGAAAGACTTCTGCAGTAATCCAAAGAGACACTACTGACTCCAGCAAACCACATTCTTCAGTGACTCTCAAAGGTCCTGGGACATGGACTGTCTGCCTCTGCCAACAAACTGAATTTAAGAGTACGGAAGGACTCTTCTACTTTCCACAATTAGGCTTATGCTACTGGAGCTTGTGCAAGTGGAGGGTCAGGCAGTGTGAAGTACAGCTCTTCTGAGCTCATACTCTGATTATCCCACTCTCAGCACATGCCTTCCTCCCACTTACACCAAGGGGGAGGGATCAGCAAGCAGAGAAGGTGGCTCCATAAATTCAGTAGATCACAGTCACCATGAATAATCTCTTGATTTATAATTACAAGCAGCATCTAGGCTTGAGGTTACAGAAACGAGTCTCTGTGGCCTGCAGTTCTCAAATTTCAGAATTTTGTTGTGTTCACATAAATACTTAGCATAATGGACACTGGATTATTTTATGCACAATCAACTTTAATAACTACCCTTTAATCCTGAGAGCAGATGAAGAGATCACACACAGCAGATTTCAATAAAGCACTGTTCTTTTTTACCCAAGGGTGTTTTATGTAACCAAGCTCAACTCTGAGGCACCAGGATTCTGGTCTTGCCAATTAGTTTGGTATGAACCCACGGATGACTCAAGGATCCCCATATATTTTATTTTTTTTTTTTGCTCCACACCTCCACAGCAGTTCTGAAGTTTGGAAAACCACCACATACTCTGTAAGAAAGGTAAGAGGACCAGCATGGCTGGATGCCTGTCATGGTGCTGGTCTTTCCATCTCAGCCAGTCCTGCCTACCACAGTCACGAGTGAAGCACAGGCGCTGCCAGAAAGCTATTCCTCTCACACATGGCATCTGAAACTGTCCAGATTTGTTTCTCTCTCACCCAGATAGAGAACTGAGACTTAGATGTAGATATCAACATTTGGCCCCGTGAACCCCACACCCTTGTCTCTGAGCCCTGACTCCCTGAAAGACCCCTACTTCCCTCTTCCCCTTTGCTCCCCCTTCACTCACAGCTCCTTCAGCCTATAGAAGCAACAGGCCTACAAACAAACACTGCAGCAGGAAAAACATAAATGATCATGTAACCCCCCACAGCTTACAACTACTTGGTGATATTTTCTTCCACCTCCCATGGATAACTCATAGCAGGGCCACTTTGTGCTCTGTTCAGCTCCTGCACACAGTCCATGTTCTCTTTGTGGGAGGATTATGGCCCTTGCTGGTTGCTTGTTTGCTACATGCAACTTTATGTAGGGTGGCTGATAGGATCCAAGCAAGAAATAAAACAGCCTGTGATGCATCAAAGTCTGCTGGACAGCCTCCAGTGTTTTACTTCAGCCAGAATTCATTGTTACTAGTTCATTTATTTGAAGGTGTTCTCTGCATGATCCTGTGAGACCAAATTATTCTCTCAGTTGCAATAATGTAAATTATGACAGTAATAGATACGCAGTGAAAAAGACGATGAGGGCTGTGGTCCTTGTTGTAACAGCAATCCTGTTGGCCATCCTCAGACCTCAGACTCCCTGCATCTCTGGTCCCCGCAAACAAGCAAGGCAGAGCAGCCCAAAAGGCTACCCAAAAAAGCAGGCGTTAGATGGGTGCAGTCCTTCTTGCAAACATGGTCTAAGGAAACATGGTCAGTCACTCCAGCAGAAAAGACATATATTGAAAAACTGGAAGGATCTGCACAAAAACTAATGACATGCTGAGCTGCATCAAAACACTTTCTTTGATTTTCCAACAAGTGAAGTTTAAAAAGTCCATTATGATTCTGGTCAGCTACTGCGTTTTTGATTCCATTGTTCCATTGGCCTCACTTAAATACTTTCTTCTCCTAGATCTCAACTAAAATTGCTCAACTATGCTCTTTCTTTAATAATACTTCCTTTCTTTCTTTTCTTTTCAGAACAAAAGTCTGCTCTTTTATACTTGATTTACAAGGCAAATTTGGCATACAGTTCAGTTGCATATCCTGATATCAGCTTATTGAAGGCAGGAGCACACTTTAATGTATACGGGCACAGAGGCCCCCTTCTAGACTATAAAGTAATACTAGGCATGTCCTCATGTGCAATACCTCTAATTTTTTTTATTCATAAACCTAAAAATATGAGCTGTTCTTTTGCTTCTACACATTACAAGTGAGTGTGAACAGGCAGAGATGGTGTTAAAATGCCTCCATTTACATTTTTTTTAGCATACTGTCTTTATGTCACAGTAGTATGAAAACGAAATGTTGCTGTGATGTTGCACTTTCGTTTCTAACAAGACAGAGTCATGCTAGAAAATATTACATGGCAAAGTAGCTTCAGCTAGCCCAACTGCCATCATTTTATTTAATCTGGGAAGAAGTAATCCAGCATGCTGTCAAACAAAAATCCTTCATTTACTATTTAGTATTTCTATTGCATTAATAATATAAAATGGACAGTAATGGAGAAAAATCATTCTGTCTGTAATGAAATAAACATGGTCCACATGAAGCCATCCTGAAAGATCTATTGTATGGTGGTTTTTTTTATTTTGATAGATCTACATGTAAAATGAGATGACCTGTGGAAGCTAGAAGAACATTTTTTACTTTCTAAAAATGAAAAAAACCCAGATATTAAATGGTTTACATAATTTCATTCCCATTCTGGAGTAGAAGAGACCAGAACCACATCTGCATCTGCCCTTCAGTGACAGGTATTCTCAAGTCAAGAGGATGGCTCTGACCATAGTTACAACCTGAGGGATTTGGTAGGATGTGTTCAAAAGTAGATTTGGTACATATTTGTGGGGGGAGGGTGTCTTTGTTTGTTTGTTTGTTTTTTAATGAGGATATGTTTGAGAGATTGGAGATGTGACTGACCAATAAACCCCTACAGTGGAATAAAGTTCACAGGAGATGGGCAAAGACAGTATGTCCATGAAGCTCAGAGAATAATGCAAAGCAGTTGACTCTGTCTCAACACAAAGAGGGCTTGAGGGGATCTTTGTCTTCGATAAATAGCTATCAACACTTGAGTGGATCAACTAGAGGTGTAAATGTCTCCCTGAGTTATTCAGATCAGTATGGGGGGAGTGAGCCCAATACAGAATATAAAAACTAAACAACTAACAAAAGAATTTTGAAAAGAACAATGGCTTGAAGTGGCTTCAACATGTTCATTCCTTCCTAGTACCTGGGGATGACCAGAGTCATGACAGTGAGTCACAGAATCAAATAATCATGGAATATCTCATATTGAAAGGGACCCATAAAGATCACCGAGCCCAACCCCCTGCTTCTCGCAGAACTACCTAAAACTAAACCATATAATTAAGAGTACTGTCTGGATGCTCCTTAAACTCTGTTCCAGGGACTTTCCACCATTTCTACAATCTCCTCATGTCCAACCTGAACTTCCCCTGACACAGCTAGTACAGTGAGCCTAATATAGAAACCAGTGATAGGAATTACATTGGTATTGTGACTGAATTGTGTATTGCAGTTGCTTTAATTAAAAGTATGATATACATTAGCATTGTGTTTTCAGTGTATTTTGTATCATTCTACTAAATCAGAAATCCTGTGTAACATAAAAATAACTAATTTGATATTAAACATTACTCCCTACATGTGTGAAATATCTAAAACAAGTTAGTCAGAGAGTATTGGACCCTACCAGGCAGATCATACCTTTTCTTTGAGCATAACAAAGACTGCAGCACCCTCTCTGAATTTGGGCTTAATTGTATCAGCTGCCAAGACGCGTGCACTCTTTAATCCCTAAGTCATACTAAATAGGGACCTGGGTTTCTAAGTCCCATATGTATTAACGTGGTCTCACCAGTGCCAAGGTATAGAGGTAAAATAACTTACCTGGTCCTCGTGGTCATACTATTCTTGATACAGGCCAAGATGGCATTGGACTTCTTGGCCACCTGAGCACACTGCTATCTCAGAACAATCTACTTATCTAGAAAACAAATGGAAAAAAGTGCTGCTGTACCATAGTAAAAAATGAGGAGTGGAGCCATAAGGCACCAGCTCACTTCCCTACCACATCACTTCTTACAACTCCTTGCCTGCTGTACAACTCATGTGAACAATACCAGACTTTTATGATAAACCCTTGATAATATCAACGATCAAATAATGGACTTCTTAAAAAAGCTATGTAGTTCAACATTCGTTCTTCCATTGAAAGGTGCAGCTTTCCTGCTTATGCAGATAATACTCACAGTGAATGTCACAAAATTTGATCTCCTGTTTCATTACTATCATATCCCAACAGTCCAATGGGAATGTTTTATTCAAAAATCTCTGTTATACCCATCTTTATTTTTTGTCTTCTTTTTCTGCATCAATTTTTTTCCCTTGTAAGAGAATAGGTATGTGTAAACAGTTTCTTAGCTGCTCCAGTGTTAAAAAGTGTTATTGTTCTTCCAGATTTGTAAGTATAACAAAAGGAATAGTAAAGACACAAAAATTAAAAATGTTTATTTTTTTAACTATCTATCTGAGGCTGACCAAATCAAGATTGGAAAACCTGTTACTGTGTACATGCATAATTCATGAGGCAGAAAAAGTTGCATCCTTAAGCTCTCACCATTTATACAAAGTGCAGAAAATATTTTGTAGGCAAGTCTACCTTGTTGATATCTTTGCTCCTTAGCCATGTTAAAAACTCATCCTCTAAAATCCTGTGAATTCTCTATTTTAAATTTTGTGCTATGTGGGAAAACGCACATAAATGACTGTAAAATCATCAGTTTTTCACTGTTTATCTTCCCCATACATGAATTCAGAGACATCTCTTCTTCCATTACAGATAATGGCAGATTGTTTTCTATGTTTTATTCCTTTTATCACTGAGGTCATACTGGTAAGATAGCTATACATCATTAACAGCATTACAAAGCCAAGCACAAGCTCCCACATAGAGTAGGAAGACAGAAGTACAAACTGGAGACAATGGGGTGACATAACTCAGGTATCTGAAATGAGAGTTTTGCCTGAGCAACATTTGTCCTGGAGCTGAGGAGGGTCAAGACAACAGAACTAGTTTAGCTTTCACTCTCCTTGTTGATTTTATAGCTCTGAATGTCAGAGAGAGCAGAGAGAGCTTCTTTCTTCACAAACTGGGAAGTTTTTGAATTAGAAATATGTGAGTACAGCAACACAAAATGCCAAGAAATCCCTTTAATCATTTTCTGATGAAAGCTGAACACTCCAAAGTTAGACCTGAGACTGTCCTTGTCATCACAATTCTCTCTGCTTCCAGAGATGATCCCATTTCTGAGCTGAGCAGAAGTGTCAGGCAATTTCATGGGCAGCTGACCTAGTGTAACATCTCACTTCCACTTAAAAAAAAAAGGCATTTCACTTTTCGTCTCTGTTCAAAGTCCTCTCCCTTCCCTATTTTCTACCAGGGTGCCTGGTTAAGTCAGTTCACAGAAGTGTCTGATGAGCCAGCACAAAGTAAACAGCAAGAAGGTGACCAGGAGTGATAGAGGAGGGTGGAGGAAGAAGGGACCTTACTCTTTCAGCAACAGTAAGATGTTATAATACTTGCTACCTCTTAGGAAACCACAGCCTAAATTAGATAGAAGAACTGGGCAGTACCTAACTTTTTCCACTGACTGTAGGCAGATCCTGGAGCACTGACTTAGCTCAGATATCCAGCTTTTAGACAGCTACCCTTAGGTGAGATCAATCCCCATCAGCAGTACTTGATCTGCCAAGGCAGGATGGATTTGCTTCTGTTTCACAGAATCATAGAATCAACCGGGCTGTAAAAGACCTCCAAGATCATCAAGTCCAACCCTTGATCCAACACTACTGTGGTTACTAGACCATGGCACGAAGTGCCACATCCAGTCTCATCCTAAAAACCTCCAGGGACAGTGAATCCACCACCTCTCTGGGCAGCCCATTCCAATGCCTGATTACTCTCTCCATAAAAAATTTCTTCCTAATATCCAACCTAAACTTCCCATGGCAGAGCTTAAGACCATGCTCTCTTGTCCTACTGCTGGTTGCCTGGGAGAAAAGACCAACCCCCATCTGCCTACAACCTCCTTTCAGGTAGTTGTAGAGAGTGATGAGGTCTCCCCTGCGCCTCCTCTTCTCCAGGCTGAACAACCCCAGCTCCCTCAGCCTCTCCTCATAGGACTGGTGCTCCAGTCCCTTCACCAGCCTCGTTGCTCTTCTCTGGACCTGCTCCAGCACCTCACCTGAACTGAGGGGCCCAGAACTGGACACAGTACTCAAAGTGTGGCCTCACCAGTGCTGAGCACAGCGGAAGAATCACTTCTCTGATCCTGCTGGCCTCACTGTTCCTGATACAGGCCAGGATGCCATTGGCCTTCTTGGCCACCTGAGCACACTGCTGGCTCTTGTTCAGCTTCCCATCAATCCAAACTCCCAGGTCCCTTTCTGCCTGGCTGCTCTCCAGCCACTCTGTGCCCAGCCTGTAGCGCTGCAGGGGGTTGTTGTGGTCAAAGTGGAGGACTCAGCACTTGGCCTTGTTGAACCTCATCCTGTTGGAATCAGACCATCTCTCCAGCTTGTCCAGGTCCCTCCGAAGAGCCCTCCTGCCTTCCAGCAGATCAACACTCCCTCCCAAACCTGCAAATTTGCTAATGGTACACTCAATCCTCTTATCCAGATCATCAATAAAGACATTAAATAGAACTGGGCCAAACACTGATCCCTGGGAGACACCACCAGTGACTGGCCACCAACTGGATGCAGCACCGTTCACCACCACTCTCTGGGCCCGGCCCTCCAGCCAGTTCCTAACCCAGCACAGAGTGCCCCCCTGTCCAAGCCGTGTGCTGCCAGCTTTTTCAGGAGAATGCTGTGGGAGTCAAAGGCTTTGCTGAAGTCCAGGTAGACACATCCACAGCCTTCCCCTCATCCACCAGGCGGGTCACCTGGTCATAAAAGGAGATCAGGTTGGTCAGACACGACCTACCCTTCCTAAACCCGTGCTGGCTGGGTCTGATCCCCTGTCCATCCTGAAGGTGGTGTGTGATTTCATCATGATTTGACCAGAGACACATCTTTAGGTCCTTTTTAACTTTTAGTCAGTAGCACTGCAGGGATGAAGTAAAGCGTAAAATATAAGCAAATATTTACAAAGGACCTTGGGATTTTAGCCTAATTTTGAAGCACTCTGTGTACAATGCAGGCATTCCCAGTACAGCGCATAGACGCCTGACTGTGAAGTCGAATTTAGTTTCACTTATTTCTATTTTCATTTATATTTTTATGGGAAAATCAAGTCTATACATTCAACAGAGCTGAACAAGATCAGAGGAACAAGTTCACTGTTTCAAAGGAGGAAAAGGCTAGTGTCAGGAATGAAAGTGTGCTGACTGGCAGACTGTGTGGTAAGGTCAGATGTTCAATAATATTTATGCACGGAAAGCAGGTGAGATAATCTGCAAGAGATGGAAAATTGTCTTTTCGACTGGTCCCTTCAAGACCACTGGTCTGTGTTCACTGATCTAAGTGAGATTTCTATCATAGTACTCATGGAAAATAAGGCAATGAAACACAGCATCTTTTGTAAATACATATTTGCATTATAGACTTGGATTTTCTAAAAAGGGAAGAAGAAAAAAGAACTACATGTCAAACCTGCACCTCTTGAAGCTGTCTCAGCATAACTGCCTCTAACTTGCTGAGCATCTTGGGACCTTGCACTCATAAAAAGATGTTCAAGGCATTTTTATGCTAACATAACTGTAGATCTACAAAAAGACCAGTGTGTCACACATGTGAAATGAAAAATACTGAGTTCAAATATGAAAGCAGGTGAGCAGAACCAGGAAAAAAATTATGTCCAGGAAATGCAATAAGTACATCTTGGAGAAATCAGTCTTCTTTTCTCTATGATCCAAGTTAGACTGACATTTTGAGGAGGTTGCCAGATACTACATTGGATTGTCCTGGAAAGCCTTGTGTGGTATTTTCTGTGACTCTTATACAAAAGGTACTTGAAATACACTGACTGAAAATCTCCAGTGCTGTGGAAGATAGTACCAGGGTTCCGCAATTCTGGTTGTATGTGCAAAAATATGTGTGATTACCTGAATCGAAGGGGGCCATTCTTTATTGAAACTATTTCATTTGTTGCTAATAAACCATTGATTTTGTTGAACACTGCAAATGTCTCTACCTTTTAAGCACAAGCCTTTAAAGGAACCGTTCACAACCTGCCTTGGTATGAGAGATTTTTCTTGGGTTTTCTTCAACCATTCTCACTAACATGCTGAGCTCTTCCATCCATTACCTTAGGAATAGGCAACATGCTTTAATCTAGAAGGTGTTTTCCTGTCCCTTCATTATCTGGTTCTTTAGCAAATCTTTCTGTGTTAAGCTTTGTTTTTATTACTAACTGACTACACTAGGACTTAAAAATTTTGAACAGCCAAAGTAGGTGTGGTACTATTTATAAATCAAGGGCAAGTTATGCAGTTTTCATAAGGTGGTTTATATTGCATATTTGAAATCTGGAGGTGTTTCAGGAATGTATCATAAAACCACCTTCCATAAACTGTCTCTCAGGAAACGGTAATGATAACAGAGGCAGACAGATCTCACTTTAAACAAGTTACCTTGCACCCTTGATATACTAAATTTCTGGAATTTTTTTTTACCAGATTGAAAATCTTTCCAGCTTTTTGAAGTCTTATCAGCTGAGTTTTCAGAAGATTCACTTTACTGCTAAGATTTCCAAACACTCAACAATGTAAGGCTATACAGCCATATAAATCTTGCCCCATAAGTTTTACAGATTTACAAAAACCCTAATTGTTTACCGTGTACTGGATAAAAGTAAAAATACTTCCATATATAAAATAATAAAAGTACACGTATTAATTAAGCTGCCAAAATGATGAACTTATAACTGCCAGAAAAAGATTTTACATCTGTGCATTTACTAAATGTGAGCTGTAACTTTTCTGGATTTAACCTCACTTATTATTTTCACAGAAAAAATGTGTACAAAGCTTCATGTCTGACAATGTGGGTGTCAGAAGCCTGAAAAGGGTGAAACAAATTGGAAAAGTAGAATGAAAATATATAAAAACCTGTAAAATTACTATGTTCCCTGACCGTAGGCAAGAGCTATATTTAGATCTGGTAACCATAATGGGATACTGGTCAGAAGATGAAGGACAAATTTCAATACACGTTCATTACTTTAAAGAAATTACACCTTTGAGTAAGCCTTTTATATTGAAAAAGTTCAGTAGTAAAAAAAAAAAATAGTTTTGTGCAGAAAGTAGTTTATTTAGCCTATATTATTCTGTGTTCATTTTGCTGTTGTTGAATGCAATTGTAAACAAAGAATGATTTTCACAGCTGAAATTCCCCATTTTTTCCATCCTTCAGTGAAGACAGTTCACAGCGTCATGACTGGTTCATATGCGAAGAAGCCCTGGGAAAGTTCTATTTTAATTTAACTGAGCTGAAATATTTTTCTTGCATGTTACATACCCAAGGTCTAATAAAACCTATTTACCATCTAACATTTATCTCAGTTGGTTTTTTTCTGGAGGGAGATCTTGACTGCCCAGAGGAATGGCTAGGACACCACAGATAAAACATAGATATTGATTTTTCACAAAGGAGCATTTCTTCCAACTGTTTCCTAAGTATTTGAGTTAATTGAAACACAGCATGCACGTACAGTACAAACTAATTTTATTCCTTTACACAATTCCCTCTTTTTACACCAGTATCTATTGGAAATCATCTGGATTTGTAATACTAAATACAAACAAATTCTTTCCATATTCTTTTACATATTCTTTTACAATGGACAGGAACTACCCCTTTGAGGAACTCTTTGTGTAACTGTTCAGAAAAATTACATTATGGACTTTAGATTATAGTGTATATATCAATACAGCTTGAAATTATTATGTCGTGAAAGAAGCCATGTCATAGCTGCAGAAAAACACATGTAATGAGATAGAAACATTAAAAAATAAAGCTTCACTGGGACTGAATCTGATTCAACAGGTTCAGTTTCCATCACGATGCACTTAATGTGGAGACAGAACAAGTAGTAAAATGTCCAAAAGGAGGTGGTTTATCTCCCCACCCCTCTCAGCCTGTCTCCCGTAGTCCAGCTTGGAGAGCTGGTTTAGTGAATTGATATGGAGAAGTCCGACAGGAGGCAAGAGCCAGCTCAAGGTAAAAGTCAGGAGTGGATGGCAAAGAGTGAGGTGGCAGCAAGGACCTTCAGTTCCTTTTGGGTAGGGCCTTTTGGGTAGGGTAGTCATCCTCCCCTGTGATATCCATCCTCCCCTGGGAAGCAATACCATCAACTCACTGACACAGTAACGCTGCTTACACAGTAGCCCTGGGCCTTCAGAGCTTGGTTCCAAAGTAAAATCACAAAAACTTCTGAATGTATAACTTCATGAAATTAAAATGCATTTTGGTCTCAATGTGCCTTACAAAGAATTTGGTAACCTTATACTTCCTTAGAAATGGGGAAAATAAGACACAAAAAAGTCACTAGGGTAGAGAAGGGACCAGAACTCACGTCACCCAAGAGCTACTTCTGTTCTCTGACTGCCAGGCCAGAGAGAGGTTTAGATTGGATATTAAGAAAAATTTCTTCACTGAAAGGGCTGTCAAGAATTGGAACAGGATGCCCAGGGAAGTGGTGGAGTCACTATCCCTGGAGGTGTTTAAAAGACACGTAGATGGGGCACTTAGAAATAGGGTGTAGTAGCGGAGTTGGCAGTGCTGGGCTAATGGTTGGTCACACAGGGACCAGGGTGTGACATAAGGCAGCTCTGTTATTACTGTAAAGAGAGAGAATGGTAGAAGCGTGTTGTAAAGTAGAAGTCAGGAGTATGTCAGCCTTCAGGTGTAGACCAAAGAACAAATATTGCCATTACCTGGAGTACTCAAACTCTCTCAAGTGAACAGTGGAGGGATTTCTTCACCAAAGATTTATTCCACCAGTCACAGCTGATCATGTTTTAGGTCTACAGAAAAGCTTTTCACAGAAATTAGCTTGGAAAGCAGAAGGAATGCTGGGTTTGAGCCTAAAGGACTAGTGAGGTCTTGAGTATACCATCCACCAGGCTTCACGTTTTGGTGGGACTGAAGGATGGATGGGACCCCAGGGACAGACATGACAAAAGACAGGAATGCTAAATGCCAGCCAGGGCCTATAAGACGGTGCTTTGCCATCTGATGGAGATTGTGAGTCATCAGGAAGATTTTGAGGAACCAAGTTTGGAATACTATCTACACCAAAGGGGATAGTGGGTGCATGGTCATCACAGCTATTTTGATTATTTATAAATGAAGGAGAAAAGGGGAAGACTCTCCAGAAACCACATCCAAGAAAAAAAAATAAAAATAAAAAAGTCTAATAAACACCTGAGAAGGATGCTTGGAGCAAGAGTGAAAAGAAGATACAGAAACACAAAAGCTCTCAGAATAACAAGGAGATTGTCAAAGTGAGATTGTCAAAGTTCGAGTTGAGTTTGACCTTGTAAAGAGAATGAAAGCAAATGGCAAAAAAAAAAATGTATTTCTATAGTAAAGAAGTGAAAATGAAGTAGTTGGCTATGCATTGACAGGACAGACTCTAAATCACTAAAGAGTCTACATATTTCCCAGATCTGTGTATCTTGTCTTCGTCTCAGTGCAGCTGACAGCACAGATCTGCTCCATGATGAAATGGGGAAAGGCATGTGGTCATCAAAGTGGTGGCCTCTACAAAGGACACGGTTCTGAGCACTGACAACACCCGTTGTTATTCACTTTGGAGCAGGCAGGGTGGAGAACCTGAAAATCAATCTTCTCCTAACATTTTCACTGTGCTGAGAAAACTGGAACATAAGAATGCAAACATTGCATGGGATTCCAGTAAATCCATCATACCAAAATGTCCAAGAAAGTAGAAAGCCCAGTTCTTAATGCGAAGGGGAAAGGATCTAGACACTGACAGTTTGAATTCAAAACCATGCACAACTTGAAAACAAAATGTCTCAAGGGAATAATTAAAGACATGGAGATAAATAGAAGATGGGATAAAAGGTTACCTAAAGTATCATACCAGATTCAAAAAAACTCTTGTTCTCAGAGACTAAATTAAAAAATAAATTTATGCAGGAGATGTAATCTTTACTTGTAAAATCTGTCTGGAATAAGTGGAGATTAATACAAGAATTGTAAGGTGCACCAGGAACAAACTAAAGACAACCAGCAAGCGGGGAAGTACCTTGCCACAAAAATGTTGGCTTGCTAAAGAAATTTTCTGATAACAGCAATTTGGAAAGCATTCTTATTAGGGAGGAGAATCCTAATAAACAGGAAGAACTAGATGACCTTAAGGAGTGAAGCAACTGAAACGGGATAATATTTAATGGTATCAAATAGCATGCTCTGTACCTAAAGATTTATAAAACAGATTTATGCAACAAACTAGGAGCACATTCATTGTAAATGTGAGGAGCACACCCTGAATGTGCTAACTACCCACAGGAACTATTGCCAACATAATGCAACTATAGTGCCAACATAATGCAACTACAGTGCAAACCTAAAAGCTACCAAGGGCCATTTCTAATACAGTTAGGAAAGTATCGGTGCTCTTGCTAAAATCCTGGGAGATCATGTTTGGGCTATTGTATACTGTCACAAGGCAAGTTTCCTCCACCCTAGATTAGGCATCTAAAAATTAAATATTTTAATATGAACAAGTCATCCATGACTCCATTATATATGGTGAAGAGAAATCCAGAAAGCCATTAATCTCAGCCTACAATAGTGTCTAATACAAGACTAAAACAGTGGCTTCTAGAGGTTTCTCTCATCTTTGAGTATAAGGTGTGAACACTTCAGATGTGTGAAAACAGATGAGGTAAATCCAGGTCAGGAAGAGAGGATAATGAGCACTGTCTGACCCTTTTCACCAAGAACAAAATATATAAATTCACTTGATAAAGCCTGAAAATAAAAAGATGCTTTATCACAGCCATGAGTGTTTACAGCCATGGTGAAAAAGATCTAGCAGATTTTAAGATGAAGGTCAGTGCCAAAGGAGACTAGCAAAGAAAGAAATGACATTGAATTGTTTCGTTCTGTCCCATGGTGCTACATTTAAACCTTGCTAGTTATCCACTTGTTTAACCACATTTATGCTTTTCCAGCTATTTAGAGATAGCCATTCAATAGTATAGACAACTTCATGACTTCACAGTACTTGCAGCATATTTATAGCGTACTCCTTCCTAAAGTAAAACACTGTGTATACAAAATTGTCCTAGACTAGCCTGTTCATATTTGTCAGTGGCTGGCAAACCACAGTGTTTGTCAGTTTGCTAAAGTCATCTTTGTTTTGCCATTATCTTTCTTTGTCTCTTCTCTAGACACAACTTGGCTAAGATTCTGGCTGAAGTTAAGTATCATTACTAAATTGTTGTGAAAAATACTGCTTAACACACACTAAACAGACATATTGCCCATGACAATAAACATAAATCTTTGAAAACATCCTGCAGAGTAAATGACAGAACTTCAAATAAAACTGTCCTGCTTGGTATAAGGTTATTCCATTATTATGAATTGTGTATCAGCACATATGTTTCTCAAATACTCTATGTTACTGCACATATGTTTCTCAAATACTCTATGTTTCTGCATTATTTTGCAGTCCTGTGACCTAGTCTAGCATTAAATCATAAAAAGTTTAGCATCTGAGTTTTATCCTTGCCTGTAGAGCACACATACCATTATTACTTCAAAAACAGGAATAAAACATTTAAACCCCCATGCTATGTATCTACATAGCCACTTACGATATCTAACATGTGACATTAAGAAGCATTAGATTCACGTAGCCTTTCAACATCTCATGATTTTCAGAAAGAATAAAAGGGGCCACACCCTACCCCAGCTCTAACCACAGAGCTGTCCTTCTTTGGCCAAAGAACTGGGACTGAATCGCTTACCTCTCGTACTTCTTTCTTGTTAATGCAAGCTGAGATACAAAACCAAGGACAAAGTCTTCTTTCTAGGTATACAGCAGAGCCCTTATGAAGACTCCAGTGAGACTGAAAACTCCCAGAAAACAGACAATGTATTTGCTGAGGTAGCTTCAGTATTCTGCCTGATGGTGCCCATGTGCCATCGTGCCTCCCTGAAATGGCTGACCCATAAAATGTGCGCCAAACAGTTACAACTGGTGGATAGTGGAGCTATTGCTTGACCTCAGCAGTAACAAACTGTAAGGTGTTTATTGTGGATTTTTTTTAGAAAATTAAGCATACATGTTTGGAGTGTTAGGCTCCCCTGGTAACTCCTGAAGCCACTGGCAAACTTTAGCCAAACCTGGAAGAGCTTCAAAAACAAATTAAGTTCCTGCAAGTCTGTGAGGGAGTGGTGGTGAGATAAAGCAGGGAGAGCCTCAAGGTTGTCCCTCTGGAAGGGGAAGGGCAGGATGGCACTGCAGGGAAGCTGCAGCATTTGGTACCATTTGCTGGGGAGCAGCAACCCCTAGATGGGTATTCTGGCATGCAAATTGCAGTACCATCTTTTACTCTTGGAAGCCAAATTCAGATTTGATCTGAAAAGATGCACAAGACCCAGTCAGCCAGTGGAATGATCTGCTTAACTAAAATCCCCTCTAGAAAACTCCAGCCCAAGCACAGCAGGCACCAGCACCTCCAGTGTGGCCTGTTTCTCCTCCTCAGCAGCAGTGGTAGAAGAGCAGTGAGCGACCTCCCTGTGCTAGCAGCATTCTTTGGTGTGGCCACCCAACTGAATCACAGCAGGATAAATGACCAGATAATATGAATACTACTTTCCTTTTCTTTAAAAGAAACAGAATTCATATCCTGATGATGTGTCCCCTCAAGAAATACCTCTCAGTCACTATGAAGATTGTAGTTTCTTCCAAAACTGACTTCAAATGCTATAATGTGTATCTGTAATATCATTTCAGTAATAGCAGTTGTAGAAGACTTCTGTAGAGTTCTCTAACAAAAAACAGGCAAAATCATCATAAGTCATCAAGGTCTAAATTCCAGTGTAAATAAATGAATACAGAAGGGAAATCTTTCTGTACTTCTGTTTTTAAAGAACAGTCACTCATCTTTCATCTTTTGTGAAACACTATGAGGCAGCTGAAATGGAAAAGTTGAACATCAGTTTTCAGAGAACAGGGTACAAGATTTTTGCTTGTTCAAGGCAACCCTGTCTTACAGTATCACCCATAAAATGAGCAGATTCCAAGGAATATTTGAAAGAAGGATTCTTAATTCTGTCTCCAGTTTAGCATGACCAGCTCTTGGATGCTTATGGGTGTGTTTAAATTAAGCAGAGTTCTTCAAACCCGCAGAAAAGGGAACGCTTCTGTGTCAGCTGGATTCTCATATGATCACACTCTCCATTGAAGGGGGCAAAAAGTTTTATCATTTTATGCAAATATTTCTTTCTGTGGAAACTAAACATAAATGGCTTAGCAGACTGAAATTGCTGTGAACACTTCCAGTTCAGAGTGGACTCCTGAAATTTATTACAAATACCAAAGGCCAATGGGGGATGAGTTGCACCTCAGAGGTGGAAGGAAAGAATCTCCCAAGTACAAGTCACAATTAACATGTCATCTAGGCAAATTAATATCCCTACTCCCAGACAGAGAATTTTTTTGAAAGGGAGAGAGGAGGGGTGCTATTTTGATTTATAGGAATACTTCAGAATTCAGGACTTAATTGCAATTCAGCCATGCAACCTTGTTTAAGATATCACTTCTTTCAAATATTTCAGACCTTCTTCCTTGAAAGTTCACATCTTCTTAATGGCATCTATTAATGCTTCATAAAGTACGTGAGAACCAACAGAGATAGAAGTCCAGACTGCAAACACTGAGATTAAGATCATTAACACAAAAAAAAAATCCATAAAGCAGGTTCCTCTCCCAAACAAAACACTTTTACATCTTACTTCCTGATTCGCTAATCAAAGATAACTGAGGGAAAACAACCAACAAAGTTTATACCTGCACACTGGATGCTGCCCTCTGAGCAAAGGCCTGGCACCTTCCCTCAGGTGCCACTTTCCTGGACCCATGTCAGACACTAGAAGTAAATAAGGAAACCCTTGGGGAGAGGTAGCAGAGGGCAAGGACAGGGCTGGTACCGGCAATGCTGGCTCTGCACCTGCCTCACACCCCAGCACCTCTCCCGCTCCCTGCCCTTTGTGCACCCAGGTGTGACAGGTTGGGGTGTTTCTCTGAGCAGGTCATATCATAAACTCTGGAGGCAGAGGGCTTTTTCTGCCGTGTGCTTGCACAGTACGTAGCAGACAGGGTCTGTATTTCAGTAGGGCTACCAGAATAAAAACTTGAAAAGAGTAAGTAGCATTGGAGCTGCAGACACCCATCCAGTGCATTTACCCTCTGGGGTTAGTGATGCTGAAAGTTCACTATGTTACCAGGGAGTTCCTCAAGTGTCACAGGTCCTTGCTCTGATAAATTAATGTCTAATCCTAAAGGTGGCTCATTGGTTTTCAGTTTTAGGCCCTTAATCTCCTTCCCTAGCTCAGGAATCTTCTCACCCTGCACCCAGAGAGATCATCAGTCATTCCTTTGCTCAGAGTTACCAAACAACATCCAATTTTTTAGTAAGATGTCAAAGTGTCTGTCTAAACATCTTCTGGTTTTGGCCTGAAACTGATATGGGTTGAAAGTCTCCAGCTCTTCCCTAAATCTTGACAGTTAGCTAACAACAAATAAAAAACAGCTCAGTGATTTACTGTGTCGATCTCGCATTGTTGTGCTCTGTGTTTCTTTAAGAAAGGTGCGAGTATATGTGTAAGAGTCTTGAAATACAGTGGTTGCCATGGCAATTATCTCTGTTTAGAGAGTGGAGGGGAGTAAAGTTCCATGTAAGTGGTCAGAGTAGAGTGCAAGTTAAACATGCCTCTTTGCAGGTCTAAATTATGTACTTTTCTCTCCCTGCCCCCCACCCCAAATATTTGTGAAAATATGCATAGATTGTCTGATGAGCTCCAAACTGTTCTTGCAACAATGTCAGCTCTTTTTTTTCCCCTACAATATTCCCACTTGCCTGTAAATCCTATGAGAATAAAGCATAAGACTTCAGAATTGCCCGACTGCGCTCCCTTCCCGGAGTTTGCTTATCTGGTTCATTTCTTCTTAATGAGACTGAGTGCATTACTCTTACAAAACTAACAGATCAAAAATATAGGTATTGCTAAATGGCTGTAAATTTAATGGGAAAGGAATGTTATATAAATCATCGGGACAAATATCCCTTAGCATTTATATTGTGCTTTACATTTTCTAACTACTCTGGAGATTTGTTGCTTTTGAAAAAATGTGCATTGTGCCTGGTGCTGGAACATCTATTCTCCATAAATCTTTGCCCTCATGGTCTCTCTTATTTTCATTTATCAACCTAGATTTTTCCCCCTTTCCTCACCTTCATGATAATGGTGTGATTCCCAGTCTCCACACATGCACAGAGGTTGTGTAGTTATTTGCCAGGTATTCCACTCTCAGTGCTGACTCTAAGGCCCTTCGTGGGGCTCTTTTGTTTTTGCGTATTCTAATGCTTAAGGACAGTGATCACAACAGAAATTGTATAGCTGATGGCTGCCTGCTCTGATTTCACAGGAATAGTATTCACCTCGGACTCCACAAAAATAAATGGCGATTTTCAAAGTATTCACAGGTGAATTCACATTCTGCCACCTCGTGCATGCAACTTCTCCCAAAAATGGGCTGTGTTGGTAATAGAATTACAACACAGACCTTGCAGTAGGCCTGCGTAAGGAGCAATGGTAACACTAGGAATAAGTAATTCTTTAATGCTTATTTAGAATTCACATACCACACTGATGCGCTCCACTTGAATATCTAGCAAATTCAGCAAAGGAATTGACACCATGACAGTTTGACATAGCTGCTCTTGAAAATGTGTTGCTAGAGGCTTCTTTAAATATTAATGGGTAAATTGCAAGATGAAAATACGTGATTAGGTACTTTGGAAAAAGTGGATCCTGAGGCTCTGCTGATTCTCAAGCAGCTATTAAGTAAAGGAACCATAGGTTCCAACAGCTCTGAACTAAGGACATGGAGCTCTATTTACTCCTAGATCCAGCAGTGCCATGTTGGATAACACTGAAGTCACTTCATCCCTCAGTTTCCCTCCTTTACAAGTGTTTTAAAAGTTACAGTAATCTTCCTCTGCAAAAGAATGGTGTGCTGGTTTATGGTTTTTTAAGTGAGGTCAGATCTAAGCTTTACAAAATAATCAAATTATTTGGCCCTTGCCTCACTGTGTTTAATCCAGTTTTACACGAGGCAATTAGTGACATGAATTAACAATTCAGTTGATGAGGCGAGGAAAGTCAAAGATTACCAAAATATCATCACAGTAATTAAAGTGTGTGACCAGGATGATACCTCCACAGCAAGGTGGGTTTTTTTGGTAAATATACTCCTTCTGGTAGGCAACATGGGAAGAGAGGCATTTTAGGAGGGATCTAGGCAAGAAGAGGGAGGGTGGTGAGCAGGTGGAGAATAGATGTGGGAAAGGTCTTTTGTGATTACGGTGTACTAATCATCATGGCAAGGCTTTGAGAACGAAGATTTAGGAAGGTTCTATCCACGTTTGTTACAGGCACGCTGGTGGCTTATGAGGCCAATACGACATTGACATATTCGATTACAAAAGGCACAGCAGAAAGACTCCTTAGATGGTGTATTCAGCAGGATACGATTCTTTCTGCGTTGTCTTTTCTCCTCGAGAGTGATCCTGCGTGCGTTTTCAAAGGAAACGGCAGTGTTGTAGATGGTGTGTCTCCAGGACTCCCGATTTGAGGTCAGAGTAGACCAGTTAAGATGATCAATGTGGCCGAGGTTGAGGTGCTGTACTGGCAAATTGTCTCGTTTGCCACTCTGCCAGGGACTGTGTTTCAAGACCCTGAAGAATGGCAGATCACAAGCATCACCCTAACTACTCTCTTGCAAAGAAAGAGCTGCAACCAGTATGAACTTCCCTCTGAGCTAAACTGATCCAGTAATACAACATGTCAATTGAAAGGCTCTCCCAAAACCACCATCTCAGAAAAATCAAATTTTACAAATAGGCAATGCACTCCCTTCCCTACCATCTGATTTACTGCTCAGTTATTGCTCTTTAGATTACTCTCTTTATATATCTAGCTGATTCAGTGGGCATGGGAGCATGCTGTAGACTTACTGGACAGTCTGATGAGGCTTGGTGGCATTGCTTAGAGTATCTCAGAGTACATTAGTTGCCTCTCAGGGTCGATAAAGACCCTGCCCCATAGATCCTGCTGCCTAATGGTTCTATAATTACAGTAACCTTTGTGAAAGCTTAGCAATAAATAGCATTTTCCATGAGGCTAGTTCTGTTTCAAAAAGTAATCACTTGCATATTTAGGGAATGAGTGTTTTCTCCATAAGCTGAAGTCACACCTTGTCCTCCACTTTGTTCCCATAGCAGTGTGCAGCAAGCAGCAGTACAGTAGTCTGTGGTTTAACCCACTTTCTGAGGACACGGGTTAAATCTGTATTGTTCTGCTCATGTATATGCACAGGGCCTGAAAGTATTCAAAGAAAAATGTGCAAGAGCATAAGATGGGTAGAAAAAGACAATGTGGCAGAGAATAAAACTGGAACACTGTCCTGGCTACCAGGCAGTCACCCCACCAGCTGGGGGTACCTCAGATTTACCAGATCCATTTTAATGAGGCAGGTGAGAAATGCAGAATATGTCTTGGAGAGGGAAAAACACCATCTCATCTCAAAAGTATTCTGCACACTGATGTGATTCATTGAAAACTTGTATGGTTAACTGTCCTCTTAGACTCAGGAAAGAGGGTTTATGAAACTCGCAGTGACCACGTTAGCACCAGAACACATGCCGTCTGGCCCCCTCCACCATGTGCCCCCCACGAACCCCACGCTGCCATGCTTGCCAGGACTATGGATCAATTTTAACTTTAGTTTACCCTCGCACTTTCTCAGCACACACAAACCAAGGATCAACCCTTCTGTGAAGTCCATGCTGGCAGTTAAAACCCTGCTGGATAGACCCAGTAGTTTCCTTTCTCATGGGGGAGTTTTAGGAGCACTATGTACAGGCAGTTCAGCCCTCCTTACCACATCAGACAGAGCTATGCACCACCCGAGTTTACCATTTACTGCTCTTTCATAGGCCTCAACAATACGGAAAATATTAGCTATTACAAAATAACCTGTAGATAAGATCACAACATAAAGAATCTCATATTATTTCACTAACTATCAGTTTTGTAAAGTCATGAGCATTTTGACCCAATCTTGAAAAATACCTACAGTGTGTTCTGCAAACATTTGCAGCCTTGCACAATAACTTCTCTTTTTTTCCAAGGCTCTTTGCATGCCTGCAAAGTGGTTTGCTGGATTGGGCCCCAGACACTTGGGTACTCTGTAGCTCATTCACATGCTATAATGAGGTAGTTTGTACTAGATTTTCAATTTAGTTGTAGAGCTTGGCCCATTTCAGTAAACTTTCTTTGTGGAATAGGTAATATAAACCTGGAAACATTATGATACCATGACCATGAAACACTGAGTTCCTGCATTTAGTCTACTTTAGAAAAGAAATAGCGTCTGTCATTTGTAAATTTTAAAATAAATTAAATGCAGGGAGGAAGGTATTAAAGAGAAACACCTCGAAACAAGTGGGGAAACTCAGTCTTTCATTCTGTGAAGAGAGTGTGACAGCATATGGTAGGTAGTGGGTGGTTGTTCTAAACATAACATGTATGTGTCCAACCTAAAATGTTTTATTGGTTCCTACTTATGAAAGCAGCAGCTAAAAATGACTGATGACTGTTCTTTCTATATCAGCAGTGTGTAAAGGCCCAAGGAAAAGAAAAATCAGACTTTAAATCCATAAACATTTTTAAACAACCACAAAACTCTGTTTAACATACTGTTTCTTTCAAGGTACCCCAAGTTTAATATTTCCTTTTTGTGAAACTATAAGACTACAATATTTTTAATTATTACTGTTATTTCCTAATAATCCTAAAATACACCCAGAAAAAAAGAGGAATAATCTTCCCTTCCCCCAGAGTTACCGTAGCTCTCACTGGGACAATGTCCTTTGAGAGTACAGGTATTTAGCACGCTATACCAAGGTTAGTTTAATAACAGGGAAAATGCAAATCATGACTACAAGCCTCCCAGATCTATAGGAGAAAACAACTTTTCCACATCATTATCACAACCAAGTATCTTACAAATGTGAAAGCTGCGCAGAGAGCAATGTCTTACCATTGTCCCTACCTTTTTCCCCTCTGAGAGTTATTATTACTGAAGGAACTGAGGCTGAAACTGGGAAATCTTACACTGTGCTCCAAATAAGTCCTGTTTGTTACTAACCTGTCCTCCTGTGGCAGCGATTTCTGCATCTGAGGGCAGCTGCCAAGTATGCTCCCTCTTCCTCCCACACAAGTTTCATCCTTGTGGTCAGCTGTTTCTTGGAAGCTGAGGAGCATAAGTGATATTGCAACTATCAAGCTGTGCACAGAAATGAGCTTACACAACTTTGTGAACATGCTTTTCTTGCCCTCTCCACCCACCCTCCTTTAAAGCTATGTATTTGTTGGTAAAAAACAGGATTCAGGTGTCAGTTATATGGGTGGAGCTCAGGTGTTTTTGTAGACATGTGTCCTAATCCCACTCTGGGGATCAGACTGTGTCCAGGTGACTATCTGCTTTGAGTGAGCTTAACCCAATGGCAGAAGAGGCCCTATCCTTTTGCCTTGCACCAACAGTAGCACTGACATTCATCCCTGCAAGGGACCTCTCAGCCTAAAGAGAGTCTCAGCAGGTAAACTGCTTGCTGGGAAACCAGGGAAGATGTTGAACATACACATTTTGAACCTGTCTCACCTCTGAATTTCACCTCCCATGTAGCTGAGTTCCTTTGGGTACCTGGGGTTCAGAAAGCTAAGTCTGCTTTGGCGGGTGTGGGATAATTCCCTAAAGTGCTGGCTGTGAAAAAGATGAAGCATATTTTGTGACTTTGTCCCAAAGCAGCATGGCAAATTTAGGACAGGGCCTGAGCTTTGGAACAAATTCAAAACTGCCTGGAGTTTGTGGCTGCTTTTGTGGGGTGTTTTTTTTAGTTGGGCGGGTGGGTTTGGGGTTTTTGGTTGGTTTTCATCAATATGACACAACTCCAAGCCTTTCCAATGAAAATACTAAAGAGCTGTTCATCAGACAGTGCCTCACCCTCAGTGGAACTGGCCTGAGAGCTGCACAAAAGGATTCTAGGGAAAAAATTCTGCTTTGTGTTTGCACAGTCTTACCCATGAGAAAGGAGAAAATTCACCCAACCTGCTGTAGTAATGACTTACACCAGAATTAGAGCATGAGAAAATCATTCGTGTCTATCCTTCCATAATTCGTCCAAGTTTGGAAAATGAAGCACTGCTGAGACACTGTCTTTTAGTCGTTATTCTTCTAAAAGCCTCAAATCTTTGTATTCGTAACTTAACATCTCCAGCCCCGCATGTGGAATTTTTATTAAAACAATTTTTTAATTATTAAATGTTGATCTTACAAAACCTTCAGATAGCTTGAGTTTTATGAATTCCATGCATACTAATTTCATTATTTATGATGTGTATAACCTCAAATGCTTGTGCGTGCTGCTTAAAATGCCTGCAAGATTCTTGCCCCAAAAGATCCTAATCTATGTAAGACACAAATCTCTGAATGAAGATATGGTGATTATTGTGGGGGAAAAGCAAAAGAAAAACAGTCACAGCAAAGACAAGTATGGAAATTTGGATGCAATAATATTCTGTGATCCCTGGTCATACACACATCATCTTATGTATTTTCCTCAAATGAATTAGATACAGTTAGTTTTATACAGCACCTTCAATTATTTTATTGATGACAAATATGTTTAGGCAAGGAATGTCTACAAAGGTATTTGGGACACTTTACATAGCATTGCAGTACACTGGGGAGATAAATCCTGAGTATACAGAGCCAGCATTATCCCCGCCTATGCAGAAACTGGGAAATCAAGTCACAATATAGAAGGAAGCACCAGGTCACAAAACACCTCAAAATACTGAGGAGAAAAGAAAGGTCTTCAAAGAGTATTCATCTTTTTAGAAACTAATTCTCCAGTTACATAAAATTCAGTGGTAGATAAAAGACTCTTCTCCTTATAAAATTCACTATACTTAGACGTATTGCATTACCAAGGTAATGCAATTATGAAAACAAACAGAATTCAGGCTCACTTTATTATAACTCAGAGTCATTAAGGTCAAAATTTCCAGTAGGGTTTTTTGAGAGTGTCTGTATTTCTGGCAAAGCGTTTGCTTCGGTGCTTTTCTTTAGTGGGATAAAAGGTGCTATTCTATGTTAAAAGTTTTATATTTTGATGGATATTAAAATTAAAATCACACATTAAATTATTGTAATATAGTAAATGTAATTAAATATGTTTTAAATTAAATGGTTTGGAAGGAAAATCTCCATAACCATTATCAAACAACATTCTCTTCAAAAGTATAATTGCAGTTTTAATACATGATTTTTTGCATATGAATTGACCAGTATTACTGTATTAAATTACCAAAGAAAACATAGAAACTATTCATGTGGAAAGCATTCTCTTTCTTTGATTTTAAAGTATTTTTGTCTAACTAGTTCAAATACTAATTTAACCTGAGAGAAAATCACTGAACATCTGTAAACAGAGGAGAACTTCACAGGTGACATTTACTGGATGTCCTCAATAAAGCACAATTATGTATTTTCAATGGAAAATGTTACCAATCAGCTTAAATTGCCCAACTGAATGCAGTTAGCTTCTCTTGAACCACTAACAGTGGATGAGGCCTGACATAAATGTTTTGTTTTCTTTTAATGGGTTTTTACAGGATCTAATCATGATTTGTTTAAAGCGGGAGTACTGACACAGTTACAATGAGAGAAAAATCATTTCACAGTTTTATTGAATGGACTTTATCAATAATGCTGGGAGAAACAAATTAATACAACAGGCATTTAAAAGCTAGTGATAACAAATCATGCATCAAATCACAAACTTAATGATTATTTAATGATAAACTGAACAAAGAAAATGTGTTGCATTTCCTCTGTCTGGTTTCCATTGAGGCACCTAGTGTAGTGCCACACTGGAGATGCTACATGGGTGGGGATGAGATGGGCAAAGAACAGACTCATGGAGGTGCCAGTGGGTTATGCAGGTCAAGGAAGCTGCAGACCCAAGGAAGATAAGGGGTGGAGCTTTGCAAGACCTGCTTTCAGGAAACATCTCTGTGCAGCAGTGCCAAGGTTTCCTTCAGCCAAGAGAGGAAAAGCATGTTAATGAAATTCACTGCTGGCATGATGCTGGGAGGCATCTCTCATGCATAGGAGAGGCTTTCTCCCTAAGTGGGCAGGGACCACTTAGAAGGTCTTGCCTCCAGCTGTGAGAAACATGGACACCAGCATTTATAGTGGGCATTGCGGCAGGGTCAGTGGCTCAGCACTTCCAGTGTATGGCTAACTACTGCCCTGGGAATGAGCTACTTCCTGCTTGTGCTTCTTTTCTTCTTTCTTTCTCCTACTTGAGCTTCTTCTTGTCATAGACTCTGACTATTACAACATCAATTATTCTTCTCATCTTTGCAGCCAGTTTGGTCAAAGAGCTCTCAGACACAACTGACAGGCACTTAGAGGACTGTTTGTGCCAGTACTTCCCAAGCCCTCTCCCTTATCAGGTACTCAGAGTGAAGCACATGCTTAAATATTTTACTGGATCCAGGCCCATTTTCACACATAAACCAGACAGGGACAACTAGAAGTGGTCAAGGAATGACAGGACAGTGCTCACCAGGAAAGCATGTGAATTGCCATTAAACAGGCAATAAATAGCAAGAATTCAAAAAACACCAGTGCCACAATCCAGCTGTTAAGTGACCAGGTTCCCAGTGTGCACACACTTCCAAGAAAAATTAAAATACGGACATGAGGCAAGCAGTTGCCTAGTGGACTGCTGAGTGCATGCGATTTATGTCTGAGTAGTTAGTATTATATTACACTCACAAAGTAGTATCCAAATATCAGCAGCTGTGTCTTGTATCCGCTATTTCCCTTCTCCCCCAGATATAAACCTTCCTCACCTTTTTAATTAGAAAAGCTGTTTATTGACTATGACATGGAAATATTTTACATGTTGTTGTCTAAAAATGCCATTATTAAATAAGCAGGAAAATATGTTTGGTGGTAAATAGAGGTGACCTTTAAAACAATGTCAAGCCCACACACCCTATCATTTGTGCGTTGCTATGTGTTACTTTAAGTCACTGTATATTACCAGTAACGTGACATAGAAAGCTGCTATAGAAAGTACCTTTGGTGAAAGACTGTAGGGCAAATAAATAATTTAAAAAGCTAAAATGCATAGCCAACTTACCTAGTAAACTACTACATTCAAACCTTTTCATGGGAGGACTGACTTTATATGCACATCAACATGTATAAAAATCAAATTTTTTTAATAATGAAAAATATTTTATAGCAGTTAATTGAGGTCAGGATATCTCTTATTTTCTTGGCTGACTAATGTATTACTTTAAAATCAGCCTTCTCATGCATAACAGAGGAGCACTGGTGTCATGCAAGGAGAGAAGTGGCACTGAGAAATGCAGAAGACTGATTTCACCTGTGTAATGTTATTTTTCAGAAAACATCTACAGAAGAAAACTCAATTAGGCAAGAGTGCACCCTAGCCTTTCCCCAGGCCATTCCAGTGAAATGCAAAGACTGTGTGGTGTTATTCCAGGAAATAAGCAAAGATTTTTGCAAGTTGGTGGTGGTGGTGCCATTTGTTTCAGTTTCATTTTATATTTAGAGAGGCAGAAGAAAAGACAGAGAAGGAAGAGCAGGATAAGTTGTCTTCAGGGCAGAACACTTACTTTGAGTGATAAATTATTTCATAAGTATTGTGAACCTTTTCCAAGAAGCCCCAGCAAGCTGCTTTAATATAGATGCAAATGAAACTGTGTAGGAGACCCTGAGTCTCATGTCTCATATGCTGGTGGCAATCCTGACTCTGTAAAATTTTTCCAGGAGTCACCACAAGGATATCCAGTCACAAGGTTGGTGCTGCTAGGCATCTCTGACAACATAAATTTCTATCATTGTCAAGAATATAGTCATGTAACTCTATAGGTCTTTTGTTAGCTGCAGTGGACAGTGCCTATTGTATTTGTTTTACTTAACATTTTTTTTTTAATCTGTGGCTGGTTGGGCAAAATAAGGCAGGTTTTTTCCTTAGATATTATGTGGGGCTCAGGTAAGGGAGGGGACTCTGTGCCTTTGCAGGACCATGAGCACATGGGGAAAGCATGGGGAAGAATGGAATTAGGCAGCCAGGAGGTCAGGAGAGCCACAGATTGGTATTTCTCATGTGTTGACACTTTGAAAAGCCCTGTTTGGGAAAGTGTTGCAAGCAACATAGAGCAGGCACCCACCTGGGATGGATGATGGATGGTTGGGCGGATGAATGGATGGATGGATAGATGGATGGATGAGGCTAACTGTTGTGACACAGAAAGGCTATGTGATATCACAGCACCTCCAAAAGTCACCAAGCTGGTGATATGCAGCCAAGTCTGGAGAACAAAGCTTTAAGCCTCATTTTTAATAATTTGCCTGTTACCAATCCTGTTCAAACCAAACTGGATTTTAAGAGCCCTTTCTATCATTCTGGTGTGTTCTATTTTAGTGAAGGTTTCAAGAAAGCCTGACCCAAAAGCTCTGCCCGAGGCAGGGTCTCACCACTATCATCCTCTATTGCAGATCCCCCTGGGCTGTGCACCTGTGCTCAAAAAGCACCGTAGGGCTGAAGACATGGGAAAGAAGATCAGACTGAGCTCCAGCACACCTGGGATTTAACCAGACCCTTATGTAAGGAAAGGAGTGCCAGGGTGTGCAGGTCTGTTTAGACAGACTTCGAGCTCAGTGGAACCATGACGTAACAGCTAAATGTTTTACAGGACACTTGCACCATGGGAACTGCACATGGAGAGCAAGGGTCAATAGGAAGAGGTAGCAAGATATAAATAAATAAATGTTCTTATTTAGTAAATGTGAGGAGTCTGTGGAGAGAGGGGCAGGAGGACTCTCTCATAAGAAATGACTGGAGGGCAGTGCAGGGCAGCCTTTCTCAGGTTCTTACCCAGAGATTTGGTGGAGAATTTTTCAACTGAGCAATTCTTTGCTGGAAAACAGTGATCCAGCAAAATCACTATTTTTCACAGAAACTTAGCCGTTCTCATTAAAGTTTACACAGAAAGGGGCTCTGAAGCACCAGGTGAAATCTGGGGACAGAGAAAGGGAAAGAGCCCTTGCAACATATTGGTATTCAAAGCATCCGGTTAGCAGGAAAAAAGGGTTTGACTTAGTCTAGAGCAGAAGTTCGACCATGAGTTTTCCTCCTCATGAGTGAGTCCAGTGACAACTATGAGATCCAGGAGAACTCTTTTTCTGTGCTTTTCCCAAGAAAAGCAGCAACATATCTTGAGGATATGTCAAACTGGAACTTCTTTTAAATCTCAGAGCTTCAGGGGATAAGATCATTTCCCAGCAAAGATATCCAATCCCTGGTAGTTTGCTTTTCACACTGCACTGTGAGAGTCTCTTTGACTAGGCACCCAAAAGCCACAAACAGACTGTTCCCATGAGAGAGCATGGTAGCTAAAGGGCTGCAGATATCCTCCTGAGGTGGGTGTCCCTAGGTCCCCACTACTCTCCAGATGCACATAGTGGCAGCAAATTTTCTGACAGCTCTACTTGGGCTGTTTTAAATGGCTGCAGGTCACAAGAGGCCAAGGAGGAAGAGTTTTAAACTCTAGTCTGCGTGTCAGCAGAGGGGATAGGAGAGCTGCTTGTACTACAATGCAAAATTGCTCCAACTTTCCCAAACTTAAGAAGAAAATTTGGAGGGGTGCTTTCTTGATTCCACAAATTACCTGCATTTTGAATTGCCTGGCTCTTTTGGTGGGCATCATGAACTACACTCAGATGCAGATGAGGTGAGCAGAAATGAGTCATAGGATGTGCTATGCCTCTCTTCTCCTGCTGAACCTCTGCTCCAGTGGGAAGTACCAGCTCAGGAAGGAGCAGAGAGCAAAGTCTGGAAGCAAAGGTCATACCCTCCAATGTAGAGCTAATGGGAAATTCAGCAGCAATCTAGGAGTAAATATTGAACCTTGACTTCCTCAACAGCATAAGCTGTGAACAACAACACACGGAGGACCGCCCATCCTCCTGGGTCTGTGTGGATATTATTCTCTCATTTACCTAATGAGTTTTAAGTAGTCCCATGGTCAGACCATCACGGCCTTCAGTTGATAAACAGAAAATTTAGAGATCCCACAAAATAGATTTAGAACATCAAAAACCAACAGGTCTGTAATTTTTCATTTGCTCCCCACTCAGACATTTTGTTCTTCATGATGTTTCTTGCCTCAGTCACACCAGAGATCCTGGACAACCCACCTGTGTCCCCCTATCACCTTTGTTGCCCTTGCTCAGGACCGTGCTCCCTCTGCCTCATACCCTGACACCCCAGCTGACTTCCAAACACCCCACTCTTGGTCATTCTTTTCAGCCTTCATTTCCCAGCAGAACAACAGCGGACCCCAGCCACTGAATGCCATTGCTTTTCTTCTAGAAAAACAACCTTCTCTTTAAGTTCTTCCTGTCTTAGTTTCTTCTCCACTGCTGCTTCCACACCTAAATTTTTTGCCTGTTTTGCCTCTGCCTGTGCTAAATTATACACTCTGCTGAGAACAAGACCTCATTTTATTTGCTTTGTAAAGCATCCACATACATTGATGGAGCTGTATAAATAATTAATACATGCCTTAATCTAAAGATTATGAAGAAGAAGGTGGTGATTGCTGCAGAAAGATTAATGTGCAAAAAATAACTCAACCACACTATAATTTTCTCTGGCGACCTATGAAAGAATTAACCCAAAGGAGGCCCCCTTAAGTACTTTTGCAGATAGTCCAATGAATTCCAGGTATGGCTTCACTTTGCATTCTTCATTTTCCTCTTTCTTCCAAGATATATCTGCCTATCTTACAAGCAAGCACACACATATCCTTGCCTGTTCCTTTGTGGATAGTTTCTCCATGCCATTTCATGCTGCAGCTACTGCTAAATAGTATAATTCCTTTTACAGTGCAGGCAGGGTAGCTAAAGGGCTCTTGCAGACAACTCAAGCTGTATAGCTCTTAAAACAAGGTCTCTGAGCTGCAAGCTGGAAGCAGAAATGCTTGTTGGTCCTAGACTTCTTATCTTCTAAATGTATCCTCAACCCCTAAACTCAGTTCCTGCTGGGAGGTAGGCCAGGCAGATAAGCACAGGCAAAGTCTGTGAACAAGTGGCACAGACCCCTCCAGAGCAATTTGGTTGCCCAGAGTTCTAGTCAAGCTAATGAATCTTGGAGAGGGACCGGACTCATTAACAATCAGTAGCCAGCCAAGCTACGCTACTTCCCAGATCACAAACTCAGTACTTCTATACCTACAACCTTACTTGTGTTCAGCTCGGATCTGCTAGGCCCTTAGGAGACTTGAGGAGTCTCAAGTGGGTGGGACCTGTGTGTGTATCAGAGAGTGGAGATATTTTGCCCCCCAACCAGGAAAACTCCAAGAACTCCTGGCATGACTGTTCAGTGACCACTGGCAGCAGAAGTCCCAGCCTTGCTTTTTTTTTGTGGGGTCAGCCCAGTGTTTCTTCTGTACAAGAAGCTCAAAGATCAGAGGCTGGATGAGCTGAGGGGACTGTGAAGAGGGAGAGGACACAGAAAGGAAGCACCTCCAGCTGGGGCAGTCAAATCCAGCCAGTCCAACACAGCCTGGAGGGGAAAGGTATGTTGTCACCCTTCAGTCTTTCCAGCAATGCCTTACAGGGAAAAAGTAATTTTATGATGGCTGGAGCTTTCCAATGCCAAAGGAGAATGAAGGAAAGTTACTTAAAAGCCAAAATCAGGCTTGCACCAGACATCATGGTAGCAGCAGCCGAGTAGAGGATGTATACTTTCTACCCATAGTAAAGCCTTCATGCTGAGCAGGACAGAAGTGGTCTGGGCTCTCAGGGCTGGCAAAAGAATACATACAAGCCTGAGGTTTTATGCCTAGGATGGGATGTTAGTCCTGGTAAGGACTGTAGGGTGGGAACTTGGGGAGAGCATACACAGCTGAATTAGATATCTCAGTGAGAGGCAGTTGTGCCTTGTCTGGTGACAGTGCCAAAAGGTAGAGGAGAGGTGAAGCTGGCACAGAGAAGGGCCAAGTCTGGAAGGTTTCCAGGCATCCCAGCAAGCCCTTGCACCCATTCTCCTCTGGGTCCCTACATGAGCACATCACTGCCAGTTCCTGCTTTCCTTCTCTTGGTGCCAGCTTGCTCCTGGTGGAACAGTAAAACTTGAAATTAGATGCAATAGGGAAGGACACAGAATAATGCAAAGCACTGGGGGCTGCTTTCAGCTTCACTAAAATTCATTTCTCTGTTTTCTGGGTGAGACGTCCTGCAAACTCTACCACATGCACACATGTGGCACTCACACACCTTCCTGGGCAGAACAGGGGAGCAGATCTTGCTCTAGGGAGCAGGGATGGGTGACACCTGCCCACATCCTGGAGACATCATCATGGCAAATTTGCCCCTTTCTGTCTTTTGTGAGGATGGGAGGAAGCCCAGAGACCTCACAGTGTGGTCCCTCACAGTGTGGTCCCTCACAGTGTGGTCCCTCAGTGGTCCCACTGAGCTCTCATTGCTCCAGTGTCACAGCTTGCTTTTTTTCTCTTACCGGATTTTAATCTTTCTTCCAGATCTTTCTGGAACTTACCTCTAATGTCACAAAATAACCTTCAGTATTTTGAATACAATAAATCACCTAAGCCTGCTGACTCCACTTCTTGCATTCAACTTTTGATTTCAGTGAGAGCTGAGAAGATTCAGTGCTTTGCAAGATCAAACCTTAAAAGCAGGCTTAATGGTAGTGTCTGAAGCTCAGCTTTCTCCTTTGGTTTACATCAAGTGATAATTACCATTTGTTCTCTTTTCTATAAATTTGCAAATCTTCAGCAAAGATACTGATTTCCTTGATGGTGTAATCTATTCCATTCCATTTATCAACCTATTAAAAAAAAAAGATGGGTACCGTAATTTCTTATGTGGATTAGGTGTTTCAGATAATTCCCAGATACTGCTTTTCTATTTTGCTGATTTCTGTGCTCACCTGCAAACTTTCCTTGATCCTTTCCTCTGCTTGGCTCCTGCACATAAAAAGGGAGACTCAATTGCCCAAACACACATTCCTCAGTAACAGTTTACATTAACGTCTCTCTGCTTATCCTGTAATTGCAGTGTATGTACTGTGGCCTTTTGCATTCGTGTTTGTGGAAGAAGATGTATCTCGTGTGTACCTGTTTTATCTATCATAACACCAAGAAAACAGAGACACTTTGAAGTACACTTTTGGAAAGTGCACAACCAAACTGTTCATAAATATGATGGCTAATCACTTCATCCATGGGTGAAAAATGCTGCCTTGAGAAATGTTTGGTGAACAGGGCATTCTGTGTTACTACTTTTCAAGATCCAGAAGACAGATTAAGCTGTGAAGATTGTTCTTACGTATAATTTTTGGCCTTTTGGTTTACAATCAATGCCAGTGTTTGGGATACAAAAGAGTCACCAGCAGTAAGTAACAGTTTCTGATCACACAATTAAGTTCTCATGGCTACACAATAACTGAACCGTGTTGCAGTTTCAATTAACATGATGGTCTCTGTCTCCAGTCCAAATATGTTGTCTAAATCATGGTGCATTAAGTTAACTAAATTGAATAAATAGATAATGGCATTAAATAACTGCTAGGGTGAATAAAATGCCTTTTAAATGAAATGAGAGGATCAATGCTCCCTATGTGCTTGGCTATACTGTGCATTATAGCATGCCTATAGAACAGTTTAGGATAGAAAGGTTCAGCCCTGCAATGTGCTACATGTTCTGGATGCTCTCCAGACAAACCCTAAGCAGAGTCTTGATTTCAACTAAATTAATAAGCCCCCAAAAAATACGGCTATGTGTGTACTCTTAGGGATGTAAACCATGGTTACCACAACATTGTAGGATCTAGCCCTTGACAAGGCAAATTTCAATATTTTAGCAATAAGCACCGCAGGCTAACATCCTGAGCCAGGGAGCAGGAGGGAGGGAGGGAGAAAGGGACCTGCTCCCAGGGACAGTCCATGCACAGGCTCCTGTAGAAGTCAGTGATTCAGGATCAGATCAAAAGAGATTTAAGCTATAGCTGAAAAACAGATGGGGAGTTGGTGAGGTGGAAAGAGAGAGAATGCAATTAATCCAGACAGCTGGCACGGCAGAAAGGCGGGCCTGACTACCAGCAGTGGAAGGGAGCTAGAGGAGAGCCAAGGGGTGGCTGCATGGGAGATGCTGGGTAGCACCAGTGAACTTGCATGAGTGCACAAGGCATGGGCGCAAGAGGCTTCAAAGCATGATTCTTAGAGTAGAAAATGAAATTGCCGAAGCTCATACTAATTCTGAAGACCTTATCGTGCTGGAGATGGGAACCTCAGATCTCAGTGATCCTCTTAGCTAACGTGGGCACCCCTGCTTGTGTGAACAGCAAGGGACTCAGCAGCATCTGCAGCAGCCTGGCATTTGTGAGGCTCTGGAAAACTGCCCGGGAAGGAGCAGGAGTTAGGAAAGCATGAAATGCTCAGCATTCAAACAAGTGATCATCAGAGCATACATTAAAACTAGAGAGCAAGATCTGCAGAAAGGCAACTTGCCTTGTACAAAACAAGATGTCAGTCAAAGAATTCTCCTGCAACCTGTGTGCAGTATCTTGTACAAGAGCAACTGATACTGCAGCAGGGACATAAAAGCAGAATATATCCTAAGTCCATGCTGACATGGGGATACAAACCACTGTGAGAAAAACCATATGCAAGAAGCTCTCTGCCCACAGGGAGCTGTCTGGTGTGCCAGGAAGCCTGTAGGCTTTCCTGACTTTCCTGGGATAAGCTTTACCTCCTGACACAATGAATAGATCTTACACAGCAGAGTTTCAGCCATTACTTTTGTAAAGCAGACTGGGGCCCTGCTGATTACAGAGAAAAGCTAGAAAACTCTGAATCAAAAGCTTCAGAATCCCAGCCAAAAAATGGCCATATTTTCTTGCATTTGATGATGTTTATGGGGCTTGTGGTGGCTTGGGAGTGCTGGGGACAGGCAATACAGCAGCAGCAGACAGGAGGCTGAACCACAACCTCCTACCACAGGTATGTGGGCAGCACGGCTGTGCTCCAGGGATGGTGCCTGGTCATCTGTGCACAACATGAGCCTGCAAAGCAGCTCCTGTCTTTGGCTGTCCAGGGCAACAGAGCAAGCTCTGATTAATCACATTTTAGTGGGTGGAATGATAGTTTCCACTATTCAGTAAATATTAAATTCAATCAGCATGAACTTAAGGGTTTTTTCCCCCTCTCCTTTTAATCGGGAAAGTACATGCCATACAATTAGTCTGAATTCAATATCAAAGGCCCTGCAGAGTGAAGGAGGCTTTCTGAAGACTTATGAAGGGGACCCTGTGATGTGCCTGTGGTAGCAAAGACTTAGAGGTCCCATTGGCCGTGTCTATTCCTTTCTCCCTCTGTACCTCCCTTCATTCTGGGGTATTTAATTTTTAAATACAAATTCCAAATAAGTTTTTGTGCAACACTTAAAACCTGCTGAAAATGTATGGAACCACAGATTGTGATCTAATTTGTGAACTGGACTTCAAAATATGCACATCCCATCATCTGATCCACTAGTCAACTCCAGTCCTTCAGCAGTAGCAGCAGAGCACTATGATACTGTAAGAACATTAAAAGGTATCTTCTTGCCTAATAAAACAACAAGCCAAGACTAGAGAGAATTGGGAGACAACAGTACTGTGAGGATACAGTTAAATGTGCTTTCACCTCTCCAGTATTTATTGCAGCAATGCTATAACGCATGTTAGCTCAAAAACTTCAGCAAAATCAAACCAAACTACCTCTTCAAGCTTCTGTTTTAATATGATTGCTTTTGATGAAACTCTCTAGAATTTCAGGATCCAAACACAGCTAATTCCATTCTAACTATGGTTTTTACTGGCTGAAACTCACCATATAAATTTAAATTTTTGCTTACATGTTATTTTAGCATTCTACAATAAAAATTATTTTTTTGGAAATAAACAAAACAAACCCTGTGAGTCTAAATTATTAATGCTTTATGACAGTAAGATTGCTGAAAGCAGTATAATTAATCAAATTTTCACCAGTTGTATGATGTGAAGTAAAGCAGGTATTCTCAGCTGTTAAATCCTTTTTAATACTATAAAAATTAAACTTAAGCAAACTTTCTTTTGTGCCACCTTGATTTAGAAATGTTCATTTTAAATTAAAGCAGTTAAACTCAACGCTGAAGGGGTTTTGATATGTAACTTAATTCTAATAAATTTTAATGGCTGTTACTTTTCATACATAGCATGTGGAACTCGTTAATTAAAAGCTACTTCCTTGTGTTAGGTCTTGATCACATTCCAGCATCTTATACTTACTGTGTTATTAAAATCCCTCTTTGACAACCCAGACCTGGGAGGCACTGAATACCATCAACTCCCAGTGAACTTTCTAGGTTGCTTTGTACTTTTGAGGTTTTGCATGGTTTAAAAGTCAGGCTGGACTGTTATGATTGTCCTAGCTGGATGAACACCTACTTCTTGGCTCTCCATATCCCCAAAGGGCTAAAGTTCAGGGCTGTTCCCTCACCAGTATTAAATTTTGAGTAGTTAGGAGCAGACATAGAGTACACACATATTAGTCACACTTACGTGATGGCTCACCAGTTTTGCTCTTGTGCTCCCAAAGGAAGAACTGCAAATACTGAAATCAGACCTCAGATCTTTTGGAAATAAAAGTATTATTTTATCAGCTATAGGGAAAAGTTTTGGAGGAAACGGGCTAAAAAGAACTGTGGTTCTCTTACCTTCCTCCACCAGTAGCTTGATGACATTTATATCCTTTGACTCCTGCAGTGGCTTATCTTGGTCACATGTAGACCCCCAAAGTATGGTCCTCTTCTGCAGACAGAGGAGCTCACTGGTCAGAATGTCTTGTCCTTGGCATTCAGATTTAAGTCCTGACTGCACAAGTCTCAGCATAAAACCTAGCCAGGTTCCCAAGATACCTCTACCTCCGTGCTGCTTTTCTAGCACTCATTGTTGCTTCTGCTCTTTTTGCACTCTTTCCTTTTATCTAGAGAGAGAGGTGAAGTCAGGCTCAGGTATTAGCTCAGGTCAGTGTATGGCATTCCCAGACCATGCTAGAGCAGCCCCAGCTCTAATGCATTGGACGTGTAGCTGGAATCCCTTTGTAAAGCTCAGCACAGAATTTACCCTGATGATTCCTCAGTTAAAAGCAATATCTTCCTAGGGAGACCACAGGTAGCATTTTAAGGTTTCTAGTCTTGATTTAAAGCTTTCAATTGAACCCTTTCAAATGATTAATTGCCCATGCCAATAAGGTGCTCATCACATAATCATAGGATCATATAATTGTTTGAATTGGAAGAGACCCTAAAGATCATCTAGTTCCAACACCCCTGCCATGAATAGGGACACCTTTCACTAAATCAAGTTGCTCATGTGTATGTGTTGTTTTAACAGGCTTCATCTTTCTATTTCTCAATTATGCAACCTTAATTTTTCTAGTGTATTTTTTTACATTACTTCCTTGCCTTTTGAAAAAGGAAAATCAAGTAGTTCTTTATCTTGTGATGCTTCTTGCACTTCTCATTTACCCTTGTGGGTTTTTATTCTTGGTCCTCTCTGCTGACCCTCAGTGATTCCCACTTCATTATCCCAACCAGGTTTCACTGTGAATCTAGTCCTCCCATCCTCAGGCCCCATCTTGGACTTACAGATACCACCACTAGTGCAGTGAGCACTTCATGTACAGACATCTGAAATACCACTTTCCAGCTCTGTTTCCTTCAGCCACTCTAACCTGCAAGATCTAGTTATTCCTTGGCATGAAGAACAGTGGTTATGACTCTGCAACTTGGGTCATCAAAAGCACTGAAAGCCAGATTCCGTTTCTGTTCCTGTGGTACTTAATATGAAACTGTGGAATAATGAAACAGAAATTCAGGTCTTAATCTCAAATCTCTTCCTGCACAGGTAAATTGCTTCCTCTCTAAGGAAACAAATGCAGCATGAAACCTCCTTTAATTAATTCAAACTTGGAGGAAACCTCAATTCATACTAAGGACTGAATTAAAGACTCTTTGCCCTTGCAATCTGAGGAGAGGGTGTGGATCAACATCTACAGTCTGCCTATGTGCCTCCCTCCATCATTCCTGACTTTCCTCACTTCTGAGCAGTTTGGCTTTGCTTAGTCAGATACTCACAGAGCTGGAAGACCAGCAGCACCTGCTGCAGCCAGATACATTTTGTGGAAGCCCGGCTCTGAAGAGTAGTCCTTGGCAGTCATCACCATCCCCAGGTCGGTGCCTGCCGGCCTCTGTGCAGTTCAGTGAGGACTCCGCTGAAATGAACCTTTTTGAGGCAAACCTGTGGGTGAGTGCTAAAGGTCAGAATGCTGGCAGGGAAGATATGTATCAAAGCATAAAGGAGCTTTTCTGCGGAAGTGCTCTTGGACAAATATACTTAGTTCTGAGGAAATGCCAGACTAGGCAGCCAGGGGATTGAAAGTTGTCCCATTAACCAGGGAAGAGACAGCAGATTCCCGCATGCCTGTTGCCCAACCATCCCTGCTCTGGCAGCACCTGGCAGGGCCACCTGAGCAGCGGGACACCCAGCTGTATGGCCGCATTGGCCTAAGGATAAAAACTATTAGGAGAGCTTGAAAGTGCTGGTGGGATCATTGGAAATGTGCTAACAAGTGAGCTCCCAGCATGGACTCATTTTCCTACAGCCACTTAGCAAGTGTCGTCAGCTAGCGATATTTGCTTACTACTGAGCTGCACTGGATTCAAACCCTCTTCCCAGTGACGGGGGGGCTTTCTGACACCCAAAATCTATTTTTTTTAATGGAAAGTAGTTACCAAGATGTATTACACGTGGCAGGTTAAGATCAATGCTATCATTTTTACAAACAAATAGCCATGCATTGCAAAAGGTCAATAAACTGGCAAAGGAAAATGTACAGCTAGTCATAAAGAAGCTTTTCTGTGGATGTGTTCTTGGATAAATAAACATGAGTTCTTGCAAACACTGTGTACTTTCCAGATGCAAATATTCCAAAGGTGTACTGAAAAAGCCTGAGATGGTTTCAGCTCAGCATTTTATTGGTAGAAGATGGTGAATTTTTGGTCAGATATTAAGTACAACTTAATGTGAAAAAATGTTTTTTTGCCTCACCAGACTTACTGCTTACACCAAGATGTTGATGAGAGTATTCAGAACAGAAAAAGATACTTTGGATGTTTGAAAACACCTTATGCAATGTAGTGAGATTAGATATAGAGCAGGTTGCAGGACACAGGTTGGAAGGGAGAACAACAGGGGAGCAGTTTACAGAGCTCAAACAAGGGTAGGACAGGTATCATTGGTATCATTAGAAAATTATAGGCTAATTTTGTGCTTTTTCCTTCTAAATTTTATCTTTACTTAAGCCTGGGAGTTGTTTGAACCCAGGATTTATACTTGCTGTGTGAAAGATGGAAAATACATTCACAGGACAGTGACCCTGCTGGACTGGGAGGGTGAGGTGAGATGTTCTAGTGTTTAGGAGCGCACCTGAGGGGACAGGTTTAAAACCTCTGGGCTGTTCCAAGGGCATAGAGGCAGTCTGAGGCATCATCGGAACATACCAGTCCCTGCCACCAAAGCAGACATCTCTCAAGGTCTGGCACCCTCGCCACAGCCCCATGGGGAATTTCAGGGCAGAGACACTGTCCCGTGGGCAGCTGGGCAGTCCAAGCTTATTAAACCCAGTGGTTGTTTTCCTATCTTGCCCTCAGAGTCTTAATTACTGTTGCTCCAAGCACACCACCGCCCTTCTTCCATGAAAGCTGGACAGAAAGCACCTGCTGGGGTTAGGCAGTTCACCTCCCTCCTGGTTTGGGATTACTCCTACTGTATACTTCCTGGCTTTTATTTTCCCCCAGAATAACATCAAAACCTCTAAGCAGCACATCTTCTGCCCCCTCCTCCGCAAACCTGACACTAGAGTCTGGGAGAGGACATGGCTCTTCTCTCGCCATTCAGAAGCTGGAATTGCTCATTCTCTATCCTCTCAGCTCAAAAAGAGGAGTTTGGTTTGCATCTTGATGGAGATTATGCAAAAGTAACTAAACGTGTTTAGCCTCCAAACCAGCATAAGATACACATCATACAGTGGTCATCTGCAGTCTGGGGCTTAAACACAGGATGTGTGTAATAATGGCCAGTCTTCGCGAGCGAAGATTTGGGAAAGGTCATTGACCCTTCGAGCCTGCGCAGTGGATTTTTTAGGTGAGACACAGCATGCGCTGAACTGAGCCCACCCTTTAATCCTGAGGTTCATCTGCCGGGGCCGAGTGAAACTCGGACAGTGGCAGTGAGGGTCTCAGAACGTAGGTTTGTTTAGAGTGACCTTCTCTTAGATGGATTGCCTCACAGGGCTAACGAGCTCCATCTGCCCGGGGGGCCGGGAATCGAACCCAGGTCGCAGTGGTGAGAGTCCTGCACCCTAACCACTAGACCACCAGAGGCCCCAGGATGTGTGTAAGCAAAACAGAAATGCATCACAGCATTGTCATGCAAACCACACTGACATCCATGTATGGCCTTTCGTCAGGTTTCCTTCTGCAGCAGGAGGAATTTGATGCACGTGACACTGGGCTCACCCTGGGACCTGAAGCCTACTTTTCCCAGCACGAAGCAGCACACAGTGTTTCCCAGCAAAGGCACTGCCAAAGGTCTGAGACTCACTGCAATTGGTGGGGGCGGGGGGGGGGGGGGGGGTTTGAACCCCTGCAGAGAGTCCAGCTGTGCACAGAGTTCCTTGGGGAGAGTCCAGCTCTGCACAAAGCCCTTTAAAGGGGGCTGGATCGGGTGTCATATAGCAATACATCCCAAGGCAACTGCTGGAATGTTTTTGTCCCCTCTGCTCTGGCCCCAGTTGTAGCCATTTCCCAAGCCACTCATAAGTCTTCTGCTGACCAGAAATAGAGGTCATTACCCTGCGCTGTAGAAGGCTCAGACAAAAGACCACCACAGTGTGTAATCCAGCCCCAAAGACCAACCAGAGCAAGACTCTGAAAATGAGGCTCTGGCACTCTCAGTGCTCACTCTCTGGTTTGGTTCCTGCCAGCATTGAGTGGTGCCATAGTCCTGCTGCTCCTGCAGCAGCAGCTTCCAACTTTCTGCCTCAGGCCCCCTGCTCCTGTCCATGTCCTGCCTCACATCCCAACACATCTCACATCACTCGTCCCATAGCCATGCCAGGACAGAGCTAAACAGCAGCAGTCTCCCTGCAGAGCTCCCCGCAGAGCTCTCAGGTACTGGATGCTGTGCTGCTGGGGGCATTGCACCCCAAAACCATCAACACCTGGATGAGTGCTGCTCCTTCAGCTTGTTAGGGGAGGTGTGCTTCGTTGCTGCTCTATTTGCTGAAAAACAGGGAAAGAGGAAACTAGCACCATTTTAGTCACAGTGTAAATAGTTTTGCAGTGTTCCTTTGGAGCCCAGGAATTTTCCCCAAACACGCTTCACAGAGAAGTCCAGGAGAGAGGTGAGAAAAGCATGTCTGTGAGACAGGAGGCTGAGTTGGCCACTTGTTCAGCAGCCTGGGATCCCCATCCTGGATGCTAGAGGAGACACAAGGACCCACGCCAGGCATCAAGTGTCCAGTGGGAAGACCAGGGATCCCTGCACACAAAGTCCTTGGCTACCAGCCCCATTTGGTGCTGTGATAGAGCTGGGTGGATCCAGGATACCCAAAACTGCTGCAAAGGCCATGTTCTTGCTCTAAAAGGTCTAAAAACATCTTCTACATCTACTGCGTAGGCCATGTTTCTGTCGCAGTGATGGTTGACCTTGGAGGACGGAAGTAGGAGCAAAACTTGATAGACATGAGAGCAGCTTGCTTTTCTTCTTACCATGTACCAGAGTGACTTTTTATATTTTTAAATCCGTTTTGATATCAACCATTTCCCTACTGATTCTCTGCTGTAAGAAAAAGCTCATTTCCTTTCTTCTTTTAGTCAGACTAAAAATACTCACAAAACTCTAAGAAACTCACTGTACTGTTTGATAGAAAGGCCTTATCTTTAACCTATGAAGGGTCATGCTACCAGGTGTCCCTCTTAAACATAAGATGAATGTTTTATAGTGTTCCATTTGTTCCAAAATTTGTTCCCAAGATGTAAGGCTTTCATCCTAAAAGCAGGCTTAGTACAAGAAACTGCTGAAAAATGAAAACATCTATTTCGATCTGTGGATTTTACAGATTTGCACAATTCCTCTTTCATTCACAAACTCACATTTGAATCAAAATGAATTCTTCCTATCTCTTTTCCAGGATTAAAGTTAAACTTAGAGAAACCCTAAAGCAAAAATATAAAATGGAATAAGCAAAAGCACAGAAAGTGCAGTCCTCACAAAGAACAGCAAAAGTAGGAGAGTAAAACTGTTCATTTCTGAAAGCCAGGTAGCCCTCATGCACTGGTTGTACATCCAGTCCTTTTTTAGACAGCTGCCTCCATGCAGCTCACAGTTTTTCACCACCCACTTGAACATTATCCTCCCCCTCGATCTGGGGGACTCTCCATCTCCTCCTTCCCAGCACAGTTATGTGACCTTTCATTACCAGGACAAGCTGTCTTCCTCCATCTCACTGCAGGTAAAAATCACCAGGGATACTATCCATTAGCCCAGTCTCTCCTCCCCTCCTCCTCCTCAGAAACCTGGCAGAGGTTGCTGTCTCAATCCTTTTCTCCAAAGAAAGGCTGTCCTCCAGAAAGTGTCTGCACCTCACTTCAGGCATGCTCTTGAGGTACCTGCCTGAAGCAGACTGAATTGTACCTCAGTTTGAAGCCTGACATAGCCTGAAGCAGACAACATGAACCACCTCCCTCCTATTTTTTCCCCCAGATCATATACTGGTAAACTCCAGACATCCCTTATTATACTACTTTAAATCATAGTATTCAAGACTTTTTAGTTTATTGACTAGTGCCACAAATTCTTTATATATTGTGACATAAGAGGCAGTTTTTGGCTCATTCCTCACTTCTTTATGTTTAGAGCAGAGAAACAAAGGAAGGGGAGGGTGGAGTAGTCTTACACTGTCTATTTAAAGGCAGTGATGGCTGCATGCAAACCAAAGCACACAGCAGTGGGAATCACAAGGCTGGAGAAAACAGTTGGATGGGTGTCTTCTATGATGATTTTTTCCTAATGCACAGTGAAGAAAAAGAGGTGCAGAATTCACACCATGCAAACTACAAAAATTGTTGAGAATGTACTAATGAGAATTAAGTGCTGGTAGGTGCTCTCAGATGTCATCTGAGAAACTGAAGTGGTGAGTACCAGAAATAGGTTGCCAGCTGTCTCTGGTCATATTCTTTGTACAAGAATGCTAACAGTTTCCCCCTCCTATACACCCAGGGACAAACTCTGCCATCGTGTAAATCCATGCAAGCTTCAAGCTTCTCCAAGACTGCACAGCTGTAAAAGGAATCTCACAGTTTTATTAAAGGCTGAGAAAAAACATTTGGCAGTGCTGCCTGCTGTCAGCTACCACCTTTTGGGAAGCTCTAGCAGTCCTGCCTGACTTGCAGCATCTCACCACCCATAGCAGGCTCAGCAGATTCAGCACATCAGGAGGACAGTATTTTAGCTCACCACACTGTGGGCAAAAATGAGATGGGACCAGGTGTATTGAATGTAAGTCAGCCAGGTTACTCGCAATTGCATTTTTCCCTGTGTTTGCCTCTCTCTGGGTGGTGCAGCCTTCTCCATGCTGCACTGAAGCTCTACTGGGCTTTGCTGCTGCATGGGGAAATCCATCCTGGTGTGACAGAATGCAGACCTCACTGCTGCCATCTCCACAGTGCCCGGAGTGGATGGAGCTGTTTTGAGGTGTGAATCCTCAGGACCTGCATCCACATGCATGTGAGAAAGTTATTTCCAAAAGCCCCATTTGTTCTCAGGGAGGTGGTGCCAGTTCAATTTTCTCTATGACAGGCCACATATTTAATTTTGGAAATGAAGGCTGGACACCATGTCTTCTTACAAACTTACAAATTTCTCCCCGTAATTGTATCTCTGGTTTGAAAATTGCCTCGCTGAAATATCCTCTGCCCCTAGCTTGGTCCAAATCCTCCTCTGTGCACTAAAGATACAGGGATGTTTTTCAATTTTATTTTATGATTAACAGTTACTGGAAAAAATCCCCCTTTCTCTCCTGTAGATTCACCAGTTATTTCTGCTTCACACCACATTTCTAAATAATTTGTCACCTCTGAATATCCCCTTTCCCTCCACTGTTCCTTAGTACACAGAGTTTTTGCAACTTGACTAATTAGCCAAATTTCAGTGTCCTCCCTACATGTTGTTTTCATTGGGAAGAGAACAATGCAAACAATAATTTATTTTATTTTTTGCTGCAATTCTGTTATTTAAAGACTGTACATAAAGACCTTCTGCCCTGAACCCAGCAGGACTCAAATCTCAAGAGATGATTTCTTTGCTCACTGACCGAGTGATTATTCCATCCCTCAAGGCACCCCAAAATATTTCAAAGGCTTCCCCACTCACCTACAGACCTTGACCCCTTCTCCACCAACTCCCCTCCAGTTTCCACTCCTTGCCTCACACAGGCAGCTACCATAACATAGGTTTGCATCCACAGGCTTCCTGAGCAACTCCTTCCCATCAGCCCAACAGGTATGTTAAGCCTCTTTGGTAGCTCCTAGTGTTTTGACAACCTGTAAAGTAAAAGCCACTTCATTCTCACTTTAAGCTCGAATTGCACCTTGTTACATCCACCAGGAGCAATGAAGTTTCTCCCAGGTTATCAATTCAAAAAACACTATCTATATTTTATTGTTGACCTGTCTTTTTCCGATGGCTGTGTTTATTGGAACTGTAATGAAGTTCTCCATACGTCAGTATTAATGTCAAAAGGGACAACATTACCACATCTGGGTACAGCCCAGCAATCTGGATGCTGTGTCTGCTCCCATGGAGTCAATCTGACGTTTTTAAGCCCGTGAAGGAAGCTTGTACTGTGCGCAATGAGCAGGAACCTTTTCTATAATAAAAACCTCTAACAAATGGGAATTGGAAAAACCATTGCTGAGATGTTCTTTTGAAGGTGGAAAATGCTGCCTCTTAAAATGAAATCACACAAAGCCGGACAAAGAAAGATAACAAACCAAGTGCCAGACAAACTGCCACTCAGCTAATACATTACTTTCTAAATATAAAAACAACCTACTGCTTACACTGACAGTTCAGCACATAAGCAAGAAGGGAATGATGTATAACACCATGCTGAGCTGAGCCTGCAGAAGCACATATTCATCTTAGTTTCCTTTCTGTAATTGTTTATGAAAGAGTGCTGGGGAGAGGGGAAAACATGTCCAGAGAAGAGTAGCAGCAGCACAGAGGTTGCTCAGCGGAGCCACTTTTATCCACAGGGGTTGTCCAAACTGACAGCTGACACCAGTGTCAGAGGGACTCCTACCCCCTTTCCCTCTCAAGACAATCTGTTGCTCTGTTCCTTATGCAGCTGCTTAGAAACCCTTCTAAAAAATGTCTGTAAGCAAATGCAATAGTTTCTGGTATGCTTGACCACCCAGACAACTCTAAGGCTGTTTCCAAATTTATCCTGAAACCCATTTCTGGGGAAAAGCAAGACAGGAAATGTTCATATTTTCTTACCCTTATCATCCCACTCTGTTCATTCAGTACTGCAGATAACCTTCTTCAGTCTCAACCAATGCTCAGTAGAGGACACTCTGCAGATTTCTCATTTTATTCCAATTCCCTAGTCTCATGCAGACAAAGAGTAATATAGTGAGAAAAAGAAAGGAGTAGATAATTTTCTTACTCATAGTTCTGTAACCTCTTATTTCTCATTTGGCCAGCCCCACCAGAACACTGTTCCTAATCTGCACTTTCCTTTCCTTTTTAAATTATAATAAAATCAATTCACTTGTGTATGAAATTATTTTTAGATCTAGTTAAAAAAAAAAATCCATCCATAACAGTTCATTGTAGTTAAATTTTTAAAAAACAGCTTTCTGAGAGACCATGACTCATAATACTGAAGCTCACATAAAATCCTATTGATTACCTAAAAGCTTATGGAATTACATGCACTTTTGTTTGAAATTTAAAGCAAAAATCCAGATCTTGGGAAACCCTGAAGATCTCTGATCAGCTATAAGTATGTTGACGCAAAATTAAATCCTTTTCCTTTAGGGGACAAAATGGATTCATTTTGGTCAGTAATTCACGAACTACTAGATTTTACCCTCATGCTGCTCCAGCATCAGCATTCTACCTCCTCCTTCGGGTCTCCATATATTTTCAAGGCTGCACTCTGAAACTCTGAGAACTAAAAGCATCATGGTCAGTCATCAGCTCCAGTACCTGCTTTGGCAGCTAAAACTGGGTTAAACCAAGAACAGGAGCTGAGAAAACTGAGCAAGCTGGGAATAGTCCTACTTTAAAGTGTATGCTCTTAAAAAAGGAAAGTAATACATTAAAGTAGACTTTACTTGGTGCTGAATTTTAGCATTATAAAAATTGATAGTTCACAAAACTGTAATTACAAAGGTTCCTATTTGTCTTGTTTTGTGTCCCTAAGCAAGCCAAACCCAAAACCACAGGTTACTATGAACCTGAAGGAAGCTGAACATGAAAGCTCTGGCCATGCCTGCATTTCAGTGGCCATTTGCACAGACAGGTTCTGCCTGCAGCAAGGTCTCAGTGAAGCCACCTGAGTTTGGAGGGAGAAGAAATATAGCAGCTTTCTGAATATTTGTCTCTCTAAATTCCAAGAAATTGTTGATATTTGACAAAATGTAACATGGCAAAAATATTAAGAAGTTATTTTGATCAATTAGGTATCTCCTGCATTTTGTGGCTTAGCATTTCATGACCTGTCTGGGCTAGAAATATTTTGGTACATCAGGATGGGTAACTTGAGGATCAGTTTTGTCAGAGCACAAATGAAACACCTGCAGCACTGACTTTCTAGAACCTTTTCTAGTGAACAAGTCTGAAAAAAAAAGTGAGTTTGGTTCACAGTTCCTTTCAGCAGCTGGATCCCCCACCAGCATGGATTTCAAACCCCTGCATCATGATTCTAGCATGTTCCTATGCCAAGTGGTTTCCACTAAATTAACAAACAAAAGTACTCAACCCCATGCTGCAAATCTATTCACATACCAAAGGACTTGAGTAAATGGGCACCGGGCGGTCATTCGCATACTCTGTCTAGCAAAACAATGTTCCCAGCTTACTTACACAGAGCAAAAGTGTTCTAGGAATTTGCAAGTGTGGTGTTCTTAGAAACAGTGACCTGCGGCCACTTCTCTTGAAAGCATAACACTTACTGGTGGTTTGAGGACAGATACTACTCATGGGGAACATTTGCACTGGAAAGGTCAAACAACGAAGGGGGGAAGAGATTCAGAAGAGCCATAGTGCTGCTCTTCCACTGGGGGATATCTCAGTGTTGTTAGCATAGCTCTGGATGCAGGATCATTCATATCGGGATGTCCTCAGATGTCCATCTTTCTGTCCATCTAGCTGGAGGCTGCAGTTGAACAAGGGTAAAACTTGAACATCCCATAGAGGAAATACCATATCTATACTAATAGTAAGAAGAATAGATAATAAGGTCAGATGGAAAATAGGACAAATCAGACTCAGTATGAAGCTGTCAGGAATGAACCTTTTGTAACACTGAGCCTTTTGTGTAACTAAGATTCCAGACATGTAAGTATCAGCTCCCTGCATTTCCTCTTTTTGCAACTGAAATCACATCAAAGTAGGACACATCAGATACACTCCAGCCACATTCAGACGGTTTCCACCTTGACATGACTGCTCAGTCTGCGAGGGGGAAATGTCACCTCCTGTTTCCTTCAGTTTTAAAGTAATGTCACATCAAACAGTAACTCACAAATTTGCTCTTTCTGGTCTGCCATAAGAATAACAAAACAGTTCAACATTTAGCAACTCAGTTCTTTAGACCTCCTTGTGGATTACAGGAACTTCCAAAATCCCCCTTTGAATTTCCTCATCTTGTTTTGTCCCCTGTGGAAGAGAAAGGTTTGAAAAATGGAAGTAGCATGCCTGGCCTTCCATGAGCTCAGATTCCAGTCTTACTGAAAATGTCTAACTTGAATATTGCCAAATGTTGCATATCCGAAATATATTTTTCAGACAGGACTTTCCTCATAAATTGTCTAGCTGAGCTGAAGTTTTCTCAGAGAAGATTTTTATTATTATTGTTCTTCCACTGGTAGCAAGTAAGGATTCCTATGCCTCTGAGATGTAGTCTTTTCAATTTAGAGGGTTTTTAAATATTAAAAATCCAGTAAGAAATAATCCTAGTTGTTGAACAATGTCCTTAGAAGTGGGGTTGGGGTTTTTTGTTGGTTTTGGGGTTTTTTTTCACATTTATGGTACATGTTTTCAGATATAGTGTGTCAAGTTAGAAAAAAATACACACTGGTTTGAAATGACAGTGATCTGCATATACATTTCTAATTAAACTGCTTGGTAGAGTAACTTGTATATCTTCTCTCTCTTTAGATACAAAAAAAAGAGAAACTCAGGCCTTGCTGAAGCCAACAGCAAAACTCTGATAGGCACAAAACAGCAACAGGCACTTACCCATAATATATGTCATAAAACTATAATTAGCCATCTCCTTTAGGACTAAAGTAAGACGAATGTTGTAGGTCAGGATGAAGGTGTATTTGCAGCCTGCATAGTTTCTGTACACATTAATAGTCCTTCATGAGTATTATGTTCACATTTTTCAGAATGCATTTGTAGCATTTTATTTGCTAAAGCCTGGTCGGGTGGTCGCTACTGTCCGAGGCACACAATTATGACAGTCTCTGGCCTAATCAACAAAACCAGAGTCTGAGCTTGCCCAGGTTGTTCGATAAGCCATACACTGGTTGGGAGCAGAACTGCTCTTTTGAGTGTCTTTATCTGTCTGAGTTAGAATTAGAAGAAAAAAATCTCTTTAGGAAGGATGAGAAACACTGAAAGCACATGGTATCTACAGCAGCAGAACTGTACAGCTTCCTTGCCTTTTTTAATGCCCCAGTAGGAGAGAAAGCTGAGTTTGCAGAATGACAACTACCTAACCACAGGGAACTTGCTTAGCCAAACCCTGACTCATGCTGCTGGTCTTCCCTGGAGTCAGGAGCTGCCCCTTTGCTTACTCACTGCAGCAGCAAAGAAAATCAAAGCTGGCACAGTAGACAAGACCCAGTGTTATGCCTGGCAGCTGCCATAATGTTTGACTTTCAGGACCAAATCGTCAGCCTAGGTAAGTACTTTTTGGTGGCAAAAAGAAAGGCATGCAAAGGGTGCCTTAAGGAGGAGCTGAGCTGAAGCCCATCTCCAAGCCTGCAGGACCCTTTCCAGTATTTCTGAGATGCCCCAGATGCATTCTTACTGCTAAAGCTATTGTCTTTGCCTCTGTGGTCCTCCCGGCCTTCAGATACTGCTGGTTCAGAGGGGCTGGGTGTCAAGGACCACTTTGTAGGCTGGCCTAAAGCCTCAGGCTTCCCTGCGTATGGATGAGCCTGTTTCACACAGGCAGGCTCTGAGAGCAGCAGCAGTTGCCCACCTTAATGGGCTGTGGCACTGCCCACCTCTGTGCCACAGGCTCACAGGTACTGCCTCCCCACTAGCTGCAATGTGGAGTGAGCAGGTTTCTGTAGCACTAAAGCAATAAATACCACATGAAGGCATTTATTATATTTTGACCTATTCCTCTGTACTTCGCTTTTCAGCCACCTTTTCATGCCATTCAGATAGGTCAGTCCAAAAACTGGCAGTTCAAAAACTCCAGTAAAGCCAAGGCATGTGAAACAAAATAGGAAAAATACCCCTAAAATTCCCCTGATCCCGTTTCCAGGGTAAGTACAGACTCTTTTTTCAACTGCTTCTCCTCAAATACGTGTTGTCATGAACACAAATTAAAACCAAGGCTGCTAGCTGCAGAGTAATTAACATACCAAATGAATGGGTTTTTGCTTTCAGAGAAAAGATTTTGCTACCAAGGTCACTTTCTTCTGGAGGAGCCGGGAAGAACACACTCTGCTGCATCACACTCTGCTACATCACACACTGCAGTGAGTGCAGAGATTTAGCCCTGTCAACCAAGCACTTCTAGCAGATCTCCACTTTTTGATATGCTTAAATATTTGGACATGATGCTCTACTCTAATACTTTAAAGCAGGGACAAAGAAGAAGATAAGGGTTCAATACTTGCATCTCATGGTATGAAAGGAACTTTTCTCATTGGAGCCCCTTTATTTTTAATAAAGGAGATCAGACAAGTCTGCAGTGTGTAAAAAATGGAAAATACTGTGCCCAGTTTTGCACCACACACAGTACAAGAAGGATAGCAAGAAAAAAGAAGGTCTAACCCGGAGATTTACCAAGATAGTTACAACAAAGGACCTGCAAGGGTAAATGAACATCCTAAAGCTACCTGAAGGACAGGGATGATGAGACCTGAACTAAGATAGAAGCAGAAAATAAATAGAGGGGAAGCCAATGGGCTTCCAGGACTATGTAAATAAATAGCTTCTTAGTGAGCCAAAGGGTCCAACTGGCAGAACCAGTGCCATATTTCTGCTTCTGCTCACCATTAAGTAGCTATACATTTCACTGGTTGCTGTTTTAAGTCACTTTTCCAATGACTTAAAGACTTCAGGAGCAAGAGAGGTAAGGGGTTTTGTCCAAAAATTACAACACAAATTGAAGTATTGGCTCATCAACTGCTGTTTCAGTCCTCTTGCAATGATGTTGTTTGTGCAGCTTATTTCCAAAACTGCTGTATAACTTATTTGTCACAAAGTGGGAACTACTTGTGTGTTTTCACATTTTTTGGAGATACCCTCATCCATGTCTTCTCAGAGCAAATGACCTCCTCGAGGAGGGATGGAGCAGGCAATTGCATATGGTTTTAACTAGGAAGAGTAAAATGAAAAGAGGAAAAAACTCGTTGATCCATAAGCTTGCTTGATAGCTTGAAAAAATAATACTGGAGTATAAATTTTCCCATTTATCTTGATCAAACCATAACTCTAGGAGAAAAACTCATTTTTAAACCAGATGTTAATTCTGAAATCCAAGAAGCTTTTGCTGAGAGAGAGCTCAGGGACTGATGCCAGCACTGGAATGGCTTTGGTCCTGCACACCATGCCACAGTTTGAGTGCATGGAGGCTGGAAGAGGTGGTCCCTCCTTGGCTCCCCTGAAGCAGAGGGCCACCACATCCCTCCTGTACCAGAGCCCCTCCTCCCAGCACACCAAGAGGGGTGAGTTAGGGGCAGGGACAGTGCCCCATCAGGTACTGTGCACCCTGCCTGCTGCTGCCTGCAGAGACAAGCATCAGGTCCTGGGGACAACAGTGGTGGAAGAAGCCTGAGGTTACCAAATTGCCCTATTTCAGGTGTTGGATTTTTGGTTTAGGCCAATCTGGAAGCAAATGTATTTTGTTTTCTTGTTATTTTCACTCTATATGATGTTGACAATGTTGTTTTCATGCTACGTACTTATTCCTACAGCAGGCTATAGTTCCAGTAATCATACATCCTAACTGGCTTTTGGAGACAAATCAGTGAATTGGAGTGACTGTAGCAAGAGGAATACCTCTACAAAAATCATTGATTCATGTCTGGGACGAGCAGCACTATGGAAGAGAGGAAAACTTCAAGGCTATCCTACCTCCTCTCACTATTCAGCCTGATTCTTTAGTTGCATAATTATACTGATCCCACAGATTTTAATTTCCTCCAAGCCAGGGCTTAGCTTTAGACTCATTTATGTGAAGACAAATTAGGAACAAATTGACTGCATCTTCAGTAGCTGCCTGTGGCCACCTGAGAATTTTGGAAAGAACAAACACAGATATCTCCTAGCTCCAGGCATGGCCCTTGCTCAGCAGACACCTTTGCTGTCCCCACCATAGCCCAGCACACACCTCAGCAGACCAGGCTCTGCAGCATCCACTCATGTCAACAGCAAGGCTACCACAGACCTCAGTATATGGAGGAGAGTCCCCTCACCCCAAACCAAACCCTCTTCTCTGGTCTGAATCCTTTTAGCACCACTTGCATTATGGAACTAGCCCTTGAGATGGATCACTCATTGAAGATGTGCAAGGCATGATCTTCTAAAGTTGCTAAGAAGGATCAGTTACTTGAACTCTTGATAGCTGGAAAGTGAAGAAGAGAGGGTATACTTAGGGGGGGAAAGGGCAGCACACAAGCAAAGCAGGGAGAAGAAGAAACATTTGTGTTTCTGTGCTATGTATGTCTCTGTCCCTGCTTTCAGACTCTGATAATTTCCCCCTGGCACACCCAGGAACTTCCTTGTACCCCTTCTTAGATGAACCCTGTTTTTTCCACATCTCTCTTTGTTGCGTCTCTCTCCTCCCCTCAGGGACATCACTTCCCCTGTTTCAGAGAGACCTTCCTTGCAGCACAGAGAAGCATCTCAGTCTGCCTGAGTGAGCACTTTGCCTTGGTGAAAGTTAACCCTGGAGCTGGACAACAGCAGCTGAGGGGGAGGTTTAACAGGCATCTGTAGCAGGTGGGTAGTAAGCACTGTTATTACGGATTAGAGGCTTCACATACCCATGTAACAGCTGAACGTGGTCTCCAAGACTACATTTCTGTGAACAAATCACATTTTCCATCAAGAAAGAGATGGGTGTTCAGTTGCACACTACTTCATGAGCTGTGGAGCACTTACCTATTATCACAACTGAAAATATGACTACAAGTAACATGGCTTTGAATTGAAAATTTCAACTCAAGAGTATCTTGGCTGATTTTTAATTGATTATTTAAGCACTGCAAGAGAGGAACTGGAAATAAACTGGTTCACGTGTGCTCTCAAGCCTGTTGTTCATCTAGTTTGGGGGTTTTTTAACGTGTCACAGCCACCAAATTTATATAGCAAAGACAGTTGTTGGCAAATGAGGCAAGAACTTTGCCTGTTTTCCGTGATGCTGCTATGGAAGAGATACTCCTGGTATTAGTACCCTACCTTAAGTTAACCAAGCAGGTCTGTTTGTCTTACAGAGAAGGAAAGCTATGAGATGCTTCTAGCAGAGTACCTGTGTGTGTATGTACCAACACAAAGACAGTACAGGAGGAAAACACCAGTCTGCTCAGAACAGCCTTCTGGCATACACCAGCATTGCAATTTTCAGATAGATAATAAGGCCATAAAAATAGAAACATTAATTAAGTGCATGGAATATGGGCCGAGTGGGAATGATAAGAGGTGCAAATTCTACTGAAGTCAAGCATGAAATCCTTCATGTGGTCCTGGAACAAGGAAGATAGTCTCTTCCTGAGGGAACTCTTTGTGCAGTATAATAAACCAAAAGACAGCAGCTTCCTTTCTAAGCCAAGCAGCAACCTGGCAGGCACGTTATTACAGAGGATGAAACAAGCAGAGGATATTCAGCTTGGGAAAGAGCAGGCTGATTTCAAGAAACAGAAAATGTCAGTGGCTATGGCAGTGTGTAAGAACATCCTCTTAGCAGAACATTCATGGAGTTCATTTTACATCAACTTCATAGACATCGAGAAAAGTTTTTGCTAGGATGACAGATAATATCAACTGGAAAGTAATGAGACATTACAGAACCCCAGAAATACAGTTAAGACTATGAAAATCTCTTAACAGGGATCTTAGCATGAGCAAGTTCACATTAGGTCTCCTTCAAACCCACTTGAGACAAGGGGTAGCAACATGTAGTTTTCTTTTCCTTCATTATTTCTTCCAAATTTTTTTACTGGATAAAGACTAGCTTGATTAGAAATGAGATTACATTGGACTCAGTCACAGTTACAAAATACAGGTTTCATTGACAGTATCTGCCTCATAAAAATGCCACAAAATTATACGAGGAAGATTAGGGTGATAGGAAGAAGCAGTTAAAAAATACTGGTTGGAAGAGAGGGGATTTTATTAAGAGTTAATAGAGGAGAGCAGGCCATTTGGGAGCAATTTCCACGCACACTGAAGAGGCCAAAAGAAGTGCTTTCTTCTGAAGGACAGTGAGGTGGACTGATGCCAGTGAGGAAAACGTCCTTAATGAAACTGGGGACTTGTACGTGACTTTCATTCTTCAGAGAACAGTTCAGGTCTTACAACAAAAGGGATTGACACTTAAACTGCGCATCTTTAACACGCATGTCAAATCTTTATAATTCAACGAGTTGCCAACACAAAGTAATACAAAGTGGCTGATCAAGAGATTTCAATCAATAGGGTGATGTCTACAATGGAGTTTAGATATTAACTGATCTTAAAGGATAGTATGCAAAGGCTTTCACAGAACACTCTGTGAAAAGAGAAATAGAAATGGATATACCGTGTCTGAATAAACTGACATTATATATTGAACACCCTTCTAATAAACATGTTAGGGACACAGTGAGATAAAGACCCAAACCATTCTGAACAGGAAGATGTAAGCACTGATTTCATCTGGAATCAAACCAAACAACGTCTCAAAGATGAAAATGCACAGAGGACTGTTACCAGCAATTATTCTGCATCCCTGGAATGAAGATAAGATGGACACACAGTCTTACCATGCACGCTCTTTGTGAAGGTTTCTGAAATGAACTACAGTCTATGAATAAAAAGGATGGACTGTGGCAGAAGGAAGAGAAAAGGAAAAACAAGAGTCCTAGCTGAGAAGATACTACCTTGCCTGCCAAAACACAAGATGTCCAGAAAGAGAAAATTGGCTTAACCAAAGAAGACAGAGATACATAAATTGGCTGCAACTTCTTCAGTGTATGGACATTCATAACAAGCATAAAGGTTTCTAAAAAGCAATAGAAATCATACTACATAAGAAATATGAAAGAAAGAAGTATGCATTCAAAAGCACAGCTGTGAGGGAGTATTTCAAGATACTGTTTCAATATTTACATCTACTTTCTCAACAAGGGTAAAAAAAACAATAATAATTTCAACTAAAACTACTATTTACAGGGCAAGGGGGAGGCTGTCAATAAAATGAATGAGTTCCAACATTACAGAAATGCTCTTTTCACCTAGACTTACTGCCTCCAACAGTAAGATATACATAAATCCAGGCCCTCTGCACATGGAAAAAAAAATCTATAGGGCATATTTTGCATATCACCATAATTTGGGGGTCTGTGATTTCTCAAGAAAACAGATATGTGAGAAACATTTTGACAGTTCAGTCTAATTCCAGACTTCTTTTGACTACGTAGTAGTTGCTACTTGTGAGTGGTGCACATAAAAATTACTTTCCTTGACCTCAAGAAAAGTGATTGTTGGGTTTTTTTGATACAAGGTAAAATCCCTCTGCATAACTAAGCAACATGTAGTAAGCTNGATCTCCATGATAGGATATTTGTGAGCGAGTGTTCAAGAGACAGTTGAGGTTTAAAAGAGCTGGCATGACTTGAGGATCATTTAAAAAGACCTCTTCTATAATAACAGCAACATACCAAATATTAAGGAATAAATAATGTTGTTGTCCTCCATGTGATAGCTACGGTAAGACAAGGACTATGGCAGCTACTCTGAGCACAACAGCAGCATCTTTGCAAAGCATGTGATCCCCTATCCTAACCCAGGATCACACAGTAATTTTCCTGCTCCAGGGTTTAGACAAGAATAACTCTGAAAAATTATATAAAGAGAGCTGGACTTCAGAAATCATGAATGAAAAATAAAAGAATCTTTTCCAATATCACTGAGTAGAAGAAAACACACACACAAGCTAGTAAAGATAAGAAACCATCAGGGAAAAAGACTGGGTTTTATAAATTATTTTGCAGGTGGAGCTTGCTTATTATTCTCATTTAAAATTTCCTGAACATCAATAAACATTTTCTGCTTTCAAATTTCTTGCAACTCAGCTGGGAAGACACATTGCACAATAGCATTTTTTGTTTATAATCACTAGATGTCTTTCTTATCCCTAACAGATAAATTTTTTCAGACCTAAATTTAAGATGCCAATTAGCCATGCTCTGCACACTTCACAGTGCCAAAGTGTTCAGCAACAAACTCTAGGGCAGGTTGTTCCAGCTTCTTGACAAGAGGAGATGAGGTTTTGCTACTGGTACTTGCTTAGGGTCCAGATGGCAAAACCAACTTGTAGTGTTATGGTAAGTTGAAAGATAACAAGGCAGGACAGAACTGACCGGAGAACAACCCATGGAGAGTTCTAACAGCTTAGGAACAGAGATAAAATTCTGGAAAACAGAAGTCTTCTGGTTTTTATTGTCAGATCAGTAAATGATATGCCATGTGGAATGAAATACTGAGGATGACGTGGTTGATTACTTCTTTCCCCAGATTCTCTACCTACAAATACAGCTCCCTACATATATACAGCTACATCAGTAATGGGGTTGAGTTTCCAAGATTTCATCAAAATTTTAAAGAATCTGGAGCCTCACAATTTCTGCAAAACAAACTGCAGTTGTAAGTAGCGTGGTCAAATCTCAAGGTTCGCTACTGTACCTCATAGGGACCCTGTGAGAGTTTACTAGCTGGGACAGGAGTTCACACAAAAAGGCATTCAGCACAGTTCACAACCCATCTATTTCTACTCCTATAATCATGAGTAACAGAGCCAGACCTTATAGTCACTTTTTCACTTGATATAAGAGGCAGAGCAGAGCATAAGCTATGCTGATACAAGGGACTCTGAAAGACATGCTGCAGAAGCATCTTCTCTTGCCTCCTGCCATATTCTGTCTCCCAAGAAACTTAGAGATTGCCTCAGAAGCTGTCTCTCCAACTCACTCCTATTTTTATGTTTATTAAACACATATTTCTCTTTTATTCAGGCGGACAATAGCAACACTTGACTTCTTAGACCAGAGTCTTATCTCCAGCCTCCACATCTTACACCCAGGCATTTATACAAGACACCTTTTTTTTCCATCCAGTTAGCAGGCAGTTTAAGTTCAGCACTGACTGGAGACAATTTAATGCAATTTTCCTAGAATTTTTCTCTTTCCACTCTCTGCACTGCCCAGTTCTCCCAGGTTTAACCCACTCTACTCAAGTTTGGGAGGGGGCCTGACACATTAGCAGATGCAGCTCAAAATCAGCCCATAACATAACATTGGTCTGGATCTCCATCACCTTTCTGCCCATGCTGCTTGCCCAGACACATCTGCTTCAGGTGAAATGATAATACAATTCTTGACAAAAATATATTTCCCTGCTTTTTTCCAATTTAGCAAAAAGACAGAAAATATTGATGACTTTTGCCTTCTGGGGATATTCTCACACACTTTCTAGGAATAAGCAAGTACATCTTTTTGCCATCACATTATCACACATGTGCATGGTTATAAGAAAATGTTCTGAAGGGACATGAAGCAAATAATACCAATTTGCAAAATTCTATAGCAATATATTTATAGGAATTACAGAATTCTGTATGTATTTACACACCATTACAGAATATCAAGTAAATAACATGAATTGTTCTTTTCTTTTTCCCTCAGATTTTTCTTCAAGTGAATTTTAGTGCTCAAGCAAGGTGCCAGATGGACAGCACTAGAAAATGAAGACTTCTGTTTGTCCACAGCACAGGAGGAGAGGCACCGCAAGCCTCCCTGCTTTGCCACGTCAGCTCTCTCCAGCCCTGTTTTAGCAGGACCACATAAGGAGCAGGAGGGCATCCATACCCCTTCATACCTTGGCAAAGGAGCAAAGCAGCACCCAGGTGACAATGGTTTTGCCCATCCCCCACCAGAAAACAAACAGAAATAACTCATTTTACACCAGTGACTGAACAGAATCTGTTGTTCGCTACCTGAAACAGGCCAAATTTGACCCAGTGAACCTGCAGGGAGTGGCAAACTGCCAACTCCTAGGCCTTCCAGTCTTGCAATAATGCCTAAGTTAAATTACATGTTTCTATATTTACATAAAGTCAGTATTTACACACCATTACAGGTTATTCGAGTAAATGGGTTACAGTTTATTTATATGGACTGCCATAAACTCATAACATTTTTCTTGAGTTTAATCCTTTCTTTAGAAAAATACAAAAAAAATAAATTAAATAAAACATGTTAACTAGTAGTAATGATTTGCCTATGACTAAAAATCCAAGTCGATTTAACATTAAGACTCTAACCATGGCCTAGTATTGTGGCCTCAACTCAGAGTATTTTTAACCCTTGCAAATAATTTCCCTGTGTATGCCAGATTTACTGAAACAGCAGAGAGTTGTAACCTCTCTTCCTTGTGGTAGGATTGATCCATTTAACACTGAGCAATGAGTTCTCTCTGGAGTTCTCTCCAGAAGCTCCCTTTCTTCTCCTACGGTCTTTGCATTGCCCAGACAAACAATTCCGAATCCAATTGACCCACAGCAGCCAAAATATCTGTAGATCTCAGTAGCCCCAAAGGGTCAGAGACAAACACATGGGCTGCAGTTGAAGGCTATAAATTCCCAGGCAATAACAGTCCCTAGACAAGTATGTCTAACTGTATCCTACAAATCCACTAATGTAATTTACATATCTTTATCATTCATAAACAATTACAACAAAATGCCATGTTTTATTTAAGATTACTGATATCGCCATTTGAGACATGGCCCCTTCCACCTGCTTGAGGGCAGAAAGGGCATGTTTGCTCAGGACACCGAGCCAGAGGTTATTCCAGAACAGAAATAAGTTTCAAATAATGTAAATCAGATAAATAAGAGTGCCTTAGAGCAAAAATTTCTGAATTATGAATAGGCTACGAACATATGTATTGCTCCTCCAAAACCCATCTGCGCTCAGCCCCTGTGCCTCTGCGGACAGCCAGGGTGTCAGGACCAGCCCTGCTCCTGACATATCCAATGGCAAAGGGTACACTTAGTGGCACTGGATTAAAATCCTAAGGGGCACAACAGCTACAAAATGCATTCTTCATATGGACCTTAACATGACATTTGTCTCTATTTTTTTCTTCAAGGTACTGGGGAAAAAAATGCGTCTTGCTAAGGGCTAATTTCCAAATGATAACTGCTAATCAATGTGTTTGTGTATTTAACATAAAATGCTACATACCGTTAAACATTACATACTGTTACCTCACTTAAGGTTCATGAATATTAGAACATACTTTAGGAAAAACAGTAAAAATAAGTCTAATACTGTCCCCCTCATTGTCATTATTGATAGAGATTTATTAGTTTCATTTTGCAAGTTTTACTTTAGGAAGGGTGCTAATATCATGTATTATGACAGTTCACACTGAAAGCAATTTTCCATAAAAGATATTACAATGACCCCTATGGAACTTGTATAATTTCACAGTAGATAGTCAAGTGCACAAATAAACATGTTTACAAGAGTGATCCTGTTAACCTGGTTCTTGCCCTCTGAAATCTTTATGTGCTCTTTGTGGAATCTTAAAATTAGTACAAATGTTGTTGGTATTATGTTGTTTCTGGCATTCTCTTTAGGAAAAAAAAAGCATATTTATCACTTAGCTTTGGTATAATCTGCAATAGGTTTTAACAAGTAGAATATATTCCAACCCCTATATTTTTCACAGCTGTGAAATTTACAATGATGTAAGAAGTCATTTTATCAGAGAGGAAATATTACAGACACATAAAAAAAAGTTGAAGACCCAGTTTTCTCTTTAATCCTCTGGGGTAAGCTATGAAACAAGCAGTCAGAAGAGTGAGGACTCAGTGTCATGAGTGGTGTGCATAATTGTACAATAATATGGGCACAAAAGAGATTGTCGCCTTTAGTACATGAGGGTCACTAGAATTTATTATTATTGTCATTACCTTTTTATTGTTGTTTTTTTTATCCATGCACCTTTATATTTACTTGCATGAATTCACCACAGGTTCATAGTGGCCTTTGCCATTTTAATGCTTACAGAGCCTAAAGCTTCCAAAATGCCTATCTGGCCTGTACATATTTCATTAAAAATAAACTCTATATAATAAATAAATATATAAAATAAATAAAATGTTGCCTTTGGAATTTCTATAAATAAATTTAACTTTTTATTTTTATTTTTTTTACTAAGAGGTCTTTGCTTTAAACTCAGTGGGGTGAGACCCAGAGAGCGATTAACTGAAAAGTCTCTTGTTTAAGTAAGACTGCACCCTCCATGCCTTTGTAAATGCAGCGTACACTTGAGCAGGCCACCAGCCAAAAATCCTGATGAATCAAAGTATGGCAGCTATGCTGATATATGACGAAGTACAACTGATCAAAAATTTAAAAGCGTGTCTATTCCCCAGCATGCATCAGGCCTTCCTCCTCCTCACCCTCCTCCTCCTCCCCTTGGTTCCTCTCTCTCGCGCTCTCACTCCCATTCATGCTCTCCCTTTCTCTCTCTCTCTCTCTCTCTTTCTCTCTCTCTCTCTCTCACACTCACTCTCTCGCGCTCCCTCTCGTACTAAATCAAGCGAGTGGGCATAGGCTCTCCTCCAGGAGGACAAACCTTTAAGTGCAGAACAAAATCAGCATGTTCCATCCAAGCCTCCATCATACATTATGCATGCGACAAAGTTTGGCAACAGTGGAGCTGATGTGATGACACAGCTAATCAATAAGAACCCACCGCATGAAACCTTTATAGTGGTTACTTTTTAAGGGCTCAAGTGAAGGAATTGTCTTTGTCAACTTTGGCTTAAAATATCCTTATATAGTTCCGGTACTTTCTCAGGGTCCACTGGTCTAGGTAAAAAATGTGTAAATTTTTGATGCCGTTTAGTCCTAGTCCCTTCTCTTGGAGTCCCATCTTTATTTAACGCAACATAGTATCGTCTTCCAGTGTCCACATGTTTATATAGATTTGATGAATATGTGTTATACCAGTTTTCTTCAAATTGCTCTCTGAATACACACTCCTGGGTTAATTTTTCCTGTGGAAAGAAAAGAAAAAGCAGTAAGGAGATAGCCACTAAAATAAGCTACTTGTTAAAGAACTACTGTTTCCATAGCTTGAAATCAGTACCTCCTTGCTAAATTGTGAAATTAAACATTTCAATACTCCTAGTTTTAGCTATGTAAAGCTGTATTGCTGGCTATTTCAGTAGGCAGTCACGGGGTGGATAACTCTATGTAAAGCAAAAATGATTCTCCCAAAGTCTCATTGCCCAAATCAATACAGAAACTACAAAGCTGAAAACAGATATTTTCGATTTTGATCATTCCCAAGCAGATCACAAGACCTTACTGGACTTGTATAACTAATTGCTTTAATCATAAGTGCAGGCATTCAAACAAACAGATATAAGTAAAGAAAACTAGAACGGGTTCGCAGGACTCTAACAAAATTTATGGTCTTAAAATCTCAATGTCTTCTCATTGCATGGAGAACTCAATGCATTTCATTAATTTAAAAAGATATAATTTACTACCCTTCGTTTGTTTTATTATTTGCATCATGGAACCACGACCCAATAGAGATTTGAACAGGAACACAAACCCTGTGTGCTGAGATGAAGTTAGGCAAGGAAATGTCCTCCAGACTTGCCTTACCAGGGTTGTCCTTGTGTCCTGTCCTACTGACTTGACCCACTGAAGACATCAACTGTTCATGAGATCCCCAGCAACAGAATTTCACTCCTTCCAATTGACCCACTTATTCAATCTGTGTGTATCCCTCTACAACCTTTTGGTCTAAATAGGTGGGGTTTGCTTAAAATGCAGCCACCTGATAACAGGATTTATTTTAGGAAGGACTCACACAAATGACTGAGCAAGAACACTGAAAAAAAGGCAATGAGCTCTAGCATGGGAGAGCTGATGGAAAGCTGGGAAAAATAAGCCTGAAAATAGTCTTTTCAGCTGGCACAAAAAATATAATGATAGTTCGATACATTTTTTTGTAACAAGGTTCTCACTTCAGTAACACCATATCAACCAAACCAAGCTTCCAGATGAGGATCAATTTCTAATTACTACAAAGTTCCATACAATGCATGTGTTTTACAGACATGAAATCTTAAAAAAGTCCTTTTAGATAGAGGCACAGAGAAGGAAAAATAGAGACCGAGAACTAGATGCAGCAAAGCATATGTGACACCTATGCCATAAATGTGCAACCGAATACAAGAAAGGAGCCACAGCTCAAGCTCCAGTGCCCTCAAGAAGCCACCTTCCATGACTTAATACAGAAGCTTCCCAAAGTCCACCATCACCGAAGCTTGCATCTTGCCCTGGGGCTGCAGGTGCATTTGGGGCCACCTCTGCTGCTTGAGACTCAGGTCACAACCCTTTCCCAAAGCAATGTGTTTTGGCCCAGATGTTTCACTGCTGATTTGCATGGCAAGCACTCTGCTCCCAGGTTAGAGCTCTGCAGCTCACTAGGATTGAGGACTGGGGTCCCAGTCAGGTCCAAGGAGCCTTACACACCTTACAGGAGCCACCCAGTAAACATCCCATGTGGGAAAAGCAAACCACATTCAAGTGGGGAAAGAAAGCCAGCACCCCTCTACACCTGTACAAACTGGGTACTGAGCTGCAAAGCCAGGGTCCTCCTCAGTGCCTAAAGGTTTGGGATTTTAAGGTTTCTTCTAAATTCAACATGTGGCAACTCCAGTAGGCAAGAAAGGCAGCAAGGGAGCAGCTTCTGATTTCTGACTGAATGAGTACTGGGTACCTCATTACTACTCAGTAAGGAGAAATCCCTGACAGGACCAGGGATGTTAAACACTTGAGAATTCACTGTGGCAGCAACTGTATCCCTGTGTGGATATAATAACTTATTTTAGAGGCATTTCTGACTATGACATTTTTAATGTTCTAAGTAGCTCAAACACAGCAACACTCTATACTGGTGATAGGCAAAAGAAGCACAAATTTGTCAAGTTAAACCCTTATCTATGGGCCAGACCTTGCAACCTCCAGTTGATAATTGTCTCTATGTCCTTTGCTAGCTCAAAAATGCAGCTGCAATGAGTACTACTGGACCAGCAGCAGCTGCGAGTTACACCCATTGCAGTATCCCCCTTGTACAGCCTCAAAAGTACAAACTACTATGAAAAATATTCAGCTGCAATAAAGATTATCTGTAAGTATAGGTTTCATTAGTGTTTTATTTTGCATGAGGTTTAAAATCACTTTTTTTGCTTTAAGACAGAAGCAGATGCTAAGGGATATTATATGCTGGGCCTATATAGGTCCATGGGGAAAGAGAAGCCAATTCAAATTGTTTTCCTGCTCTCAGAAGGCAGTAGGATCACATGACAAGCACTGCAGAAGCACTCCCTGCTAAAAATAGCGGCATTTTAGGAAGATATTTCAGTCCTGTCTTGAATTCATTAATTATTCACTTCATCTGCATTTTTTTTAGCATCATCATAAATTTCTATCTTTGCAAGAACAGTACTTCCCCATGCCCTGAAGGAGAAATTTTAAAATAGCCTCTCTTTATCTGGCAGGTTTGATGGATCATGACAGTGCTGTGGCACACATAACTAGCAGACCTTGAATCAGGGGGTTTGCACTGTACTGCACTTGAGATGAGTTAAATGGATTTCAAGCTTACAAATTCAATCTTTATTTTACCAGCCTATCCTGGTTTTACTTTCTATTCACTCACAACACAGCTACATCTCTTTTGTCCTTCAAAAATTGCAGAAATTCATGTATAAACAGTAGGCAAATACTTCGTCATGAACTTGACAGAGCAGTCAGGATTTAGGATCAGATATGTAGGGACACTAACAATCAGCCTTTCAGAGAAGTGAAATAATTTCTTTATAAATTCATCAAACCTTTTCCTTCTAGGACACCTAGAAGTTCTGGCTGTAGTCAGAAAGCTCTGGAGCAAGTTGGTGTCAGTGACTTTGGATCAGGTTCTGTAAGTATTGTGGGACACTAAAATCCCATAATACCCTTCTTCCCATGCCCTGCAAGGTTATTACAATAATGGCTCATCTAGTACCAAGAGAGAGAGAAATCAACACCCACCAGGATAGTCATCTGTGTAGAATCATAAAGTCATTTAGGTTGGAAAATACCTTTAAGATCGTCGAGTCCAACCATGAACCTAACACTGCCGAGTCCACCACCAAGCCATGTACTACCACCAGCCTGCACAGCATTACTAGCTTACACTCATGTTTTAAGTATGCACTCCATTATTCAAGCCAGAAACGAGCACAATGCAGGGGTGAGGCTGGTCCGTCCGACCAATACCACCTTCTTGCCCCACCAGCTTAGGATGGGAAAGTCTTGATGAAAGCCAACTCTTCCAGTATGGAAAGGATACAATGTTTCCTGATCATAAGTAGCTTGCATTTCTCCTTCTGGCTGTGACTTTTAGAAAGTCCCTCTATTCATAGTTGAAAGCAAGATTTAGCCCTAGAGTACAGCAATTTTTGCATACTTCTATTCTAGCAACAGACTTCTCTATCAATTTTCTAGTGCAAACATTTCCTTGCACCATACTTAAAGTTGCTAGATGTCTTGGTCGAAAGCTGACACAAATACCAAACATACCCAACTGGAACAGCTATGGAAAGTAACCTGCATTCCTGTGAAAGGGGAGGCTGCCTGCCTTGCTCAAATAATTTAGTTCAGGGCCAAATAAGGAGGTGACCTCAAAATTATATCAATCAGATGTTCCACCACATTCCACGTGTTTTCTGTGAGGACTGTTCATAGAGCATTCAATTCAAAGTAATTGATTTTCATTTCACTACATTTCCACTCTTCACCTGTTAATTTTTTTAACTCGGAATGTTCAAATAATTGAATTGTACGAAGATGCACATATCACAAGCACAAACCTCCAAGACAGATTCAATTCAGAAGTCTGCTAATGCCTGGTCAATTAGCAAGCACAGGACCCCTTTCCCTTCCTACATTCTCTACCACCTAACAAAGGAGAAAAATAATTATGTTTTCCTATTTCCAGGCAGACCAATTAAAAGTGGCATTGTAAATTATTAAAGTACATAGTTACAGCCATCACAATGAAAGTTTTGCTAGCTTGTTTAAGAATAGCTATTCCTGTGAAGTAGTTCATTATAAATAAGTGAAAATACACAAAACACACGTACACTGCTCAGAGCATGGTTTCATGACTCTAAAGAACATAAGATATTTGTGCTGCTTAGTAGTTGAAAGAACAGTGTAGGGTCCTATACAAAACACTTTAATATTCTTTCTTTTTTCTTTTAAATAACCCTATGGATCTAAAACTCTCATTAATTTTGTAATCTGACAGAAGGAAGCCTCTTCAGACCACCATTCCTAAAATCACAATACCTTTCATGCCTAGCAAATTATTCTGTTCTATATCATGTATCATTTTCCCTTTTGCAAACTGCTACAGTGATTCATAAGAGACAAGAAAACATCTAACCCAGAATTCCAAACAACTATTAACAAGAAATATATCTGATGTAGTCAGCACTTCCTATATACCTGCTGCACGTCATCACCATGTTAATCCATTCTGTCTTAATAAAATCATGTTCGAATATATAATCTCCTAAATAATTTCATGGAAATCCCTCATTATGGCTACATGGCACTAATAAAAACTGCGTATGTAGCGAAGAGAAACAACAAAAAACCCCTATTCTTTTCTGAAGTGGTTTGCTCTGCTGTTCTGCCTACCAACACACACATTTTACATGCCGTTGGCCCTTCCCATGCTGTAATGCAAACAGCCTCTAGAACATACTATGTTCAGCTAATAATTAACACTCATCCAGAGCCGTCATAAATAAAAGTCTAGTTTAGCATTTGCTGTGGTATTGTCTGAACTCCCATGCTAAGCCTGTTAGTCTCTGGCTGGGTGAACAAACTCCAGCCACAATGAGAAGCCAAATACCAGGGTCCAAGCAGCTCCACTTTCTTTTCCAAATTAGACCACAGTGTGAGGCAAACTCTGCACACTGAGTGTCTGACTTTGTGAGTGTCACAGAGCTTTCTTTGATGAGTTTCTCCAAGCAGTGTTTTTTTCAGAATGCTTTGTTTGATAATTTGACAGAACATGAAAAAGAAAAAAAGAGAAGGAAAAAAAGTCTATCAAAAGGACCAGCTGACTGGTTTTTTGTGTTTGCGTCAGTACTTCTCCACAAGCCTTTCAGACAGAAACCTTACAGGGCCAGAGGAGAGATGGGGCGAATAGTCAGGCACCCATGTTGCCACTCATACACATTTCATATTTCACAGCACTTCTAATGAGATGAGGGAAATCAGACAATGTGTCCTGGCAAAACCACAGTTAGGCAATTGCGTTCTCCCTACCTGAGGTCACCTTGTACTGTCACAGAGATGGAGCACTCATCTTCCTTTCTTCTCCTAAGCCACTTAGTTACAGTTCTTTTTATATATAAATCCCCACTTACAAAATAAATAAAAAAAATGTGTGACTGTTCTGTGCTGCTGCCATGGAGTAGTTATGACAGTGCTTAAAGATTAATATTTTTCATACAAAACATCCCAAGACCCAAGAGAACCTAGTCCCCTTGGTATCATGATTGCCAAAAGCCACAATACCTACACAGATACACACCCTGTGGTGATTCCATGTCCCTATGCAGGTGACAGAAAGGCAGAGCTTCCTGAACAAAGCAAGCAGACTCCAGCATCAACAGTAAAATCCCAGGAGACTGTCAGTGCAGGAGGGATTTCATTCCTTCATTCCTTTACCCTGTTGCCCCACTTCTCCCACTCCCTTGCTTTCCACACTATCACAGACCTTCTCTGGAGGGACCAGACTGGGATAGGTACTACACTATCCCAGGGCTGTTTATGGAGTTCTGACATGAGCTGCAGGAGGATGAGATGCCAATTAGGCTTCAATCCATTTTTGCCACTGCCAGCTCCTCAGCTCTTGGTTTTGCTGATATCCACCCCTTTGAGAGTCTTCTTTGCAGCATCTGTCAAGCTTTAAGCATGCCCTCCCTGGACATGAAATCATTATAAGACGAGCAACCCCACTGTGCCTGAGCTTGCACCTGTCAGCATAGGCTGCACATCAGCAGCCATGTTCCTGTTTATAAAGGCTTGATTTAGATCTGTCCAGCTAAGTGCATGAGATGAAAACTCATTTCCACCTAAATACCCAGGGTCTGCTCATGATGCTTTTGGAAGTCATGACAAAACTTCAGGGACAAGTCTCGGGCTACATAAGCTGTCACAGTGTCATTTCTCTGGAAGCTAACAAGCTTCCTTCTCCACACCACAGTGGAGTAGTACCAAGACAAAGTCAACTCTTACAAAACAAACAAACAAACAAACAAACAAACAAAAAAACGTGTTCCCCTACATTCCAAGCCAGCAGGAATTGGCCCACACTGTGTCATTTACTAGTCACACTTCTGACCTCTATTTTATTTTTGGTTCCCCCAGCACAATCAAGAACTGCAGTCATCAATGTTATCTAAGTATCTAATTTATAACGCTTGGCTGAACCCTTCCAGGAATCAGAAAGCAAGGTGGTATGCAATCTGATACAGGGGTCAGAGCCAATTTTTAAAGAAGACAAGGGAAGAGTTCCCACCAGCTTAAATGGAACATGGATCAGGCTTGCAATGATAAAAAGGCAACAAATATTTTAAGACACTAAAAGAACCATTTCAGGCATGCTCAGATTTACTGAAAGCTGTAACTTGACCTACCCCAGCTCCCCACTCCACAAATTCTCTTCTGTCAGAAGACAACATATATATCAAACTAGGGCTGCTATCCTACAGCTACACACACATACTCTTTAGCCTGAATACTACTTAAGCTTTTAACTGAATGGACATTTTTAAATAAAACATGCTTTCCTTAAATCTAACCAAGACGGAACATAGCACAAAAGTGTTTTGTCAGTATTTTTTACTTTGTTATGTGGTTCTCTAAGCACAGAACACAGGCTTAAAGGAAAGATGGCCCTCTTTCAGCAGAAAGTGCTGCCTCTTGCAGGAGCAGCAAAACTCATATGCTGAAAAACATTGTAAAGTGGGGGATAAAAGGCACTTAATCTGCGTGAATCTCTACATTCAGTGAGTACCCCCCAAACTGGATTTATCCATCATAAGAGAAGCATTTCATCTCTCAGCTACAAGGTGTCACCATAAAACCAGCAGAATGCTCAGTGCCTCTCATAAAACACTTTTGCCACAGGGACCAAATAATTATTATACGTAAATGTACACTAAAATACTTCATGTTTTATTCTTTCAGCAAAACGATTTGGTCAAGGACTGATGAACAAAAGCCTGTCTCTGTATTTTGCTATTAATTTTATGCAAAGCTACCTGCTAGGTACTAGCTCAGAGGACAAGGACAGTACTGACCACATTGTCATTCTGGATGACAAACAAACACAGCATCACAGGCTATCACAGTTTCGAAAGGTCCAGCCCACCTCAATGAAATGCCACACATCCACCGGAGTCTTGGAAATCAACAAACTTGCCAGAGAGATTTTAAAATCTACGGTGCTTTGGTGGGCACTATAGCAAAGAGTTGGCACTCTAAAATCTTTACCTGGCAGGATTCAATAGCATATTCAGTTTAAGTTGTTTAAAAATGAGGCCTTTTAATTTCCCACCTCTTTTGGACAGGAAGGAAGGCCAGCATTTCAAAGAGCTGCTGCTGAAGAAAAGATGTTCACATTTCCCCTTTCAGACAGCAGTGCTCCTCCATTGACAAACACTTCTCATAAATGATCTCTCCAGAGATGACTCTTCAGACACTTCCCCCATTCCTTTTCCCAGAGGCAATTCCTCCATAAAGTCATGGATTTAGATACGTAATTTTTAGTATTTCACTTTCTGAGTAGAACAAAAAGTATTTCCTTAATATTTTTCGGGAAATTCCCTCATCTTTGGTGTTGCTATGCCCTGCCTTAGGGAAATGCTGGAAGTCAGGTGGCTCTGCTCCTCCATGAGACCCCTACTCCTCACATACACATGCACGCCAGTGGACCTGTCTTTCAATGGGTCAGACTTCAGTCATGCAGTTAATTTCAGCTTTGATGAAAGAAGTTGTCATTCTGTCTGAAAAAAAACAAGATATATATATATATATATATATATATATAATAACAACTTGAACAGAACTGGTGACTGAAGAGCTCAAAGACCAGGCTGTTGGTCTACTAGGTACCTGCAACACATGGACTTTCCAAAGAATTCAGGTTTTTAGAGTATAAGGAAAAAAAGAACTCGGTTTTTTGTTTAAACTTTACAACATTTTTATATTCTAAAATAACTCAAAATATTTTCTTGAAGTCTTCCCTAAAGAGTTTCCTATTCTGAGTCTGACTACAATAGATGCTGTCCTAACAAAGGCATCAGCAGGCCAAAATCCCCCTTGCTATGCAAAACTATACACGCTAAAAGACTGTCTCTAAATTGCAAACTCTCACAGGCAGGAACCTTGTCTAGATTTACATTTTTAAAATTATGAATACAACAGAGTTCTTATCTTGATTGGGATCTGCTGACACAACCATAAAATTAATTGGTGGGTTTACAGGAGCAGGTTTGATTCTGATTCCACTGAGGTCAACAGTATTTCAACCATAATAGAATCAAGTCAGAATTTCTCCTGAGTCACAGTTGCCTCTTATAATTGTGTTAAATTTGAAGAGCAAAGTTTAGCAGATTAAAGATGCATGGCCTAGGCCAGACCTCAAAAGTATGCAGCATCCACACCTGAAGACAAGTTTTACCTCAGCAGCAGCATGTGGTACCCAGATATAAAATCTTATCTTCAAATCAAAAGTAGTGGCAGAGGTCTGCCTTTATAAAAGGAATGAAAAGGAAACAAAGGGGCTTTATAAAGGGGAAAATATGGATTTGCACTGTAACAAGCTTTATTTCTCAAGCTTTTTGAATGCAACACAAATGAATTGCATTACTGCCCATCACCAAATCAGCCGGAGCACATTCAAACCCCAAAGCAAATCTCAACTTAGACAAAATCCCTAATGAAGTCCCTGCAGGGTGGACTTTGTCTACTCTGTCTTTGAAAACGATGAATGGCAAAGTGGGAGAGAGTGCCACATTCACATCTCCCTGGGTCCTGAATCAGAAACAGAGAACATCAGATCTTTATCTGACGCAGTGAATAATCCCCAAGCACATCTCAGTGTGTCACTGCTGCTGATGCTCTTTTAGCAGGTCACTTCAACAGAGTGTTCTCAGATCAGCCGAAGACACTGAACCTTTTCACAGCTCTGGATAGTTAACACAGCTAGCTCCAGAAATGTTCAGGCTGCAGTGACTGGGAGCAACAAAATTGCAAAGAAAAGAATCTGAAGATGTCCCACTCTTGCTTGCTGGGTAGGATTTGGGTTTGTGACGTAGTTATGCCAACTTCAACAACTACCTGCTTTCAGAAGCACAGTGCTCAACCCTTCTCCCATTCCACATTGCACCTGATTCCCCCACTGAGCACTAGTGCTTGCCCAAACAGGCAGCAAGCCAGTTTCAGGAAGCTAAACCAGAAGTGAAGCAACCCTTCCAAAAAAAAAAAAAAAAAGGCAAGTTTTTTGGGTTTTTCTGTGGCTTTAGATCCCTAAAATGACCTCCTGACATGTTGGACAAGTGTCAGTGTAGCAGCAAGAAAGAAAGAAATACACAATAGAAAGAGGGAATCTCTAATCTCCTATTTTCATAAGAACATAAAATTCCAGACATCTTTAGCCAGGGGAAAGCAAATCATCAAACTAATGTTTGAGTAAAATCTTGCTTAACAAAGCTTAGCTTTATATATATGTACACACACACACACATATATAGTACATAATTTATGTAGAAGATACTCTAATCCTGTCCCAGGCATGTAGTGAGAGTCCAAGATCAGCAGTGAACTACAGACCAAGGTAACGAGGTCATTGAAGGTTTTCTCTCATATAAAATTATCTTCAGACCTAGTAAGCATCTGAAATTAAGTCCTCTGAGGAATATCAAAGATCTGAGGAAAAGTGTAGTATCTATCTCATAGACACTATTATTAGTCTTCAGTGACAGGTGTTATAGTCTGTGAAATTCTGATTTAAAAAGTACTGAAGCCATAGTTTAAAAAGAACCACAACAGTTACAGTTTCTCACAAAGCTTTCTTGCTGTGTCAAGCTTATTAATTGAACTTTCAATTCTTCCTAAACCAGTACCCACATCTCAAAAGACCTTTCTTTTCTACTGAGTCCTTCATACCTTGCTGAGTGGACTGCAGTTTCTGCTCTCATCCCCAGTGCTGGTACCTGTGGAGAACATCATTTAACAACACCCAGCTTCCAGCAAAGCTGCTCATCCAAATTCCAAGAGAGACTGTCTGCAAAGGTGAAGTAGATGAGGTAGCTCAAGTTTCAGGGGTTTTCTCAGACTTATGCCCTCCACAAATGTCCACAATCGCAGAGCTGTTTCCTACTGTACAGTGCAGAGAAAGCATTTATGCTTAATCTCCCAGCTCCCCGCAAAATTCCCTCTGGCCAGCTCAAAATCTTGCTTCCTCACAACCTGAAACTTCACCATTATCCAGCCTAAGCTTTCTTGTGACCCATTCAAACCAATCCATCCTTGTACTCTATTTCAAGGACTTTTTTTTTCCTCCCTGGTGTTAAACTTCAACATATTTACAGAGAGCAAGAGCATACCCTCTCAGTTTTCATTCTGCAGGCTAAGTCAAAATCTTTAGACTCCATTTGATAGCCTTTTCATCCCCCTGATCATCCCAGTAAGCCCTTTCTGCACCTGTTTTGGTTTCAATCCATCTTCTTTAACACAAGTGACCAACTGCATTGTGCATTTAGACTGAACCCTCCCAGTGCTGTATGTAGCGGCACTGACAGAGCTCTCCCTGAGCCTCACAGGCAAATATTTTAGGTACTTTAAGTCACCAGAGCCCTTCTGTGAGGTTGCCTCCTGTGCTGCAAATACTTCCCAGCTTAGCAAAAATTTCAATAATACATCACTACCTTTTTATGGTGAGATGTTTAATGTCCCTAATAAAAACAGGGAATACAATCAGTCCAAGGACCAATCCATAAAAACTCCACTAATAGCTTCACTCCAGTCTAACACCTTTCAGCACTCCCCATTGCTGTCTTCTCCTCAGAGTTTTCACCATCTATCATACAAGTCTTCTATTAACACTAATTTTACCCACTGTAACAAATGCTCTCTTCTGTGGGTCATACCTAACACAGCCCTGCAGATTAGCACAATTTCCCATTTCCAGAAAAAGAAATTCCTACCAAAAATAAAATACGAGGTTTGCCTGAAACAATTTATTTAATTTAATTATTTAATTGCGTGTACTTCCAGGTCCTCCTCTACTGTTTCATTTAGAAGCATGTTTCTATGCCCCAAGCACAACCCAAGTCAGACTGACAGCCCTTCAGCCAAACATAAACCACGCAGCCAGAGGTACACACACACTTGAGGATGGAAAACACCTGCACTGCCTTGGAGAGAAGCAAACACTCCCTCACCAGGGCTTGCTCCCACCTTTGTGCTACACCTTCTGGTGACTTGGGAAGGAACCACTGTGGCTGAAGACCTTCTGCTTGTCCAGATTTGTTTTCCAGTTTCCTGCTTCAATTCCCCAGGCAGCAAAGAAACCCTTGTGCCAGGAAAAGGGAGCGGATGGAGGGTTGGAGGGAAAGCAGTCGCTTCTTTTAGCAGTGCTATTGGCTGCCCCTGCTCCCTTTGTTCATCCCATGACAGGGAATTCCCCAGACCCATGTTTCCACCCCAAGGAATATATCAGAAATAGGGCTAGCCCACTTAGCATCCACACTCAGACTGTATTCCATTTACAGTCCCACCTGAGCACACCATGTTGGCAAAGACTCCTGTTCCTTTTCATTTAATAGCTTAAAAAGATTTCGCTTTATATCTTAGTATATGTTTCAGGACCCAAATCAGCTTTATTGCACGAATTGCCATTTTATCCCCATGCTTCTACATCTCTAAGACACAGGTTTTTCTGCAACTTGCCCTTCTCCCATTCCTCACAGACCCTCTGCTAAGCACCCACAGCCTTTTAGTCTCCAAATCCTTGCTTGCAGTTTCACCCTTTCTGGGATAGTGTTTCCACAGGATTTTTGCATTTCTGACAAAGTTTCAAGTTTCCTTTACATTCAGAGCCATAATCACCTTTTTGAACTGGGCCTCTTCAGATCTCAGAGTCTGCCCATCAAATTACCTACAGGCCTGCTTCTTGCAGTCTCCTGCTTAAAGCAGATTTACTCAGAAAGACACGAATCACTGTTTTTGCTAAAACACACCAACAGGTTTTTGATCACGAGAGTGCCAGCTTTTCCTGAGCAATGCTGCTTGTGAGGAAAACCTGACCACTCCTTGCAAGTCAGCTGCCATAGAAACTGCCTTCTGTCTCTCCACCATTTATACTGTTTATCAAAAGGCACTTTATTATTGTAAATAATAATAACAACACAAGCAGAAGGGTTTTTAATCCGGTGCTGCAGCCATTACCCCTCCTGGGATTTGACCACTCAGCCTAGAAGTCTGTGCCTTCACTCAAGGAAATTGCATTTAATTCTCCTTCCAAAAATTGTGCATTGCAACTGTGCTGTTTCCAGGCTCACCTCAGCCATGGTACCTCTGATGAACACTGATGAACATATAATCCAGATTATTATTAAAAATTAAAAAAAAAATCTCTCTGAAGCGTATGGAAAAGCTTTAGATCAGAGGTGCTTAACACTAAAAGGAAAGTGTGATGACACTGCAGGGTAATTTATTTAAATGCTTGTAGTGATCATATACTTGGCCCAAATGCTGTTCCCAACATGCACTTTCAACCTGTTTTTTTCTTGATGTTGTTTCCGTGCACCTTGACCTAACCTTTGAAGGGCTGAACGATTCCCTTCCCTTATTTGCATGGGAACGTAAAAGATATTTTTAGAATGCAGCCAAACAAATCCATGCCTACATCAAGCAATTTTCAGTAAACTATGACAAACCTTTTTTGCCAAAAAAAATTCTGTTCATCTGCCTTTGTAGCTGCATAGCCCTTCCAGGACTGTGGGGACCCAAACAAAAGCATAAAGCACTGCAGGTGCAGCCCTGCTTGGACAACAAAGAAGCGTATCGTCACCTCCCTGCACACTTGCTGGGAAAACATGCTCCTTCAAGGACAATTCTCTCTCCCTCTATCTTCCTCCACCCTCTGCCTAGTGTTTTAGGAGCAAAAGGCAAGTTTGGTATCCCAAAACAAGCTTTCAGTTAATTTTTTGAAGGACAGCAATTTATTACTCTGTTAAAAGCGTTCCTAAATATCACCTTGCAGCACACACACTCTAAGTCAAACCCAGAGGTGTGTAGTTCCCTCTCTGGTTCCCAGTCTGGGCTCTTCAGCTCTGTCCCAGCTGCTCTGTGGCGACATGAAACTTCTCTCTTTACTCTCCCCTGGCCTCTCCTTCTATACACTCCTAGCTCTTTCCCCCTTCTCCAGAAGTCCACCATCTCCACTCCTGCCTTCCTCCTTCCCTCTGCACAGCTCCCTGATAGCTGCTCCAGATCTTCCAACTACCAGTATTCCTCCTGACCATCCAACCTGAGCTGTCTTTTGCGACCTGCCAAGGACACAAGGAGCAATGGAGGCACCAGCATTTCACAGAATCATAGAATGGTTTGAGTTTAAAGGAACCTTTACAGCTCATTTAGTCCAAACCCCTTGCAATGAGCAAGGACATCTTCAACTGCATCAGGTTGCTCAGAGCCCCAGTTAACCTGACTTTGAATGTTTCTAGTGATGGGGCATCCACAATGTGTCTTGGCAACCTGTTTTAGTGTCTCACCACCCTCATTGTAAAAAATTTTTTTCCTTATATCTAGTCTGAGAAGAGGAGTGGGGCGAGTCCATGTTCTTGGGAGATTGGTGGGGCAAGGATGTCAGGAGTGGGATGTAGCACAGCTCTCTACTGCAGAAGAGCCCAGGACAACCAGAGCACCTGAGGTGAGGGTGTTCCATGGTCTTGCTGTGCTTGAGATAGCATAGGACTGCCTCAGAGGACAGCCCGCAGGGGGAACAAGAGGTACCCCATGGCATGGGTACACATCACTATCTGCCACGTAGGTGCCACCTTTTAATATGCCCAAGGGCAGCACAACGATGGGAACAGCCCACAAAAGCATGAAGGTCTTGAGACTGATCAGAGAGACCTCCCTCACTCCATGGCATGGCCCTGAGGAGCACAGCTAAGACACGTTTGCTAATGTTCTTGTCAGAGGTGTTGGCAAGAGCTGTTTGGCACTTGGGAAGGAAACAGTCTTTGAATCTTCTCTTAACACCCTTAGGGTCCTGCCTGTAGTTTGTATTTTTCCTCTTCTCCAGTGACAAGCACAGTAGATGTTGTAAAACCTGATGAGTCATAGCTGCAGGCTGCAAGGGAAAGACAAGGTAAAAGGAGAGCAGGGACAGACAAGACAGAAAGCTGCTGTCACTAACCAGCTTCCAAGTCATTGCCATGTAGCTACCAATGGTTTCTCTGCAGTATCACATACATACATCTTCAGCTTTCCCTGGCTGAATCCATGGCTTGAGGAAGAACTTGAGAACAGCCACACTATGTTACACATACCTGCCTAAGAGCAGCATAAGAATCACTGTGCCCTTCTGACCAGAAAGTGCAGTCAGAACTGCCCACTGTAACAGTGGGACTTTGGGAAGAGTTTGTCAGGCAGCTAATCTAGAAGAAAAGCAGAACTTTGAGAAGGACAAGAGTAACGTGTTTTGATCAAGATATGCTGAAACTGCCTTTACTGTTGTCTTTCATGAAAACTGGCAGCGGTCACCAACCCTGGCTGCTCTGCTTTGCCATATGTCCCATCTCCAGTGGTACCACAAATACACTGGGAAAAATCTTCCTGTGACAAATGTTTCAAACTCAAACATAGAAGGATAGAAGTCTTTTAGGTCACTGATTTGATTCACACCTAATATATTTTTCATGCAGTAATTTGAATATGAATATGGTAGTGTCATAGACAAAGGACACCTGTTCCAATAGTGTTCAGTACTGAATGCCTTACAAGTGGTAGATCTAAGCACCTACTTAGATCCACAACGCTAATGTGGAGCAATACCAAGTATTTCTTAGGTTGCTATTCAGTTGTGTGTAGGAAACAGTTTTCCCACTGTAGGAAACACATTCACAGTGTCATAAGTGTACCTACTCCATGAAAAAGCTGGTGTTATTCATGGCCTTTAGAAAAGAAACCAAGACAGAGGGATCCAGCTCCCAGCGCAGCAGCACAAGGACAACTTACTGGTGCAACAGAACAGTTCCACTCAAGTGACTGCTCTGCTTAATGCAGGTGAACAACTGAATTATTTTTTTTGCAGTCTATCACATATCAGTCTCAAAACTAATCTTGCTTAAACTAGTCTTCTACTTCACCAGAGAGATAATTCTGTGCTGGATTGTGCCTTGCTTCTAGTTCAAGCTGTAATATTTATTCCCTCAGAGAACTTACTTTTCAATTAAGTGGATTTTTTCACCAAAACCAAAAATGAAACGTTGTCACTTAAAAATGTCCAGCCAATTCTACACAAAAATCTGATCTGAGGCATGCTTATCTCAGTGTTTCTAAGAGAGCTGACAGTTGTTGAAATATAGGCACTAGGATTGCTAGTGTTGACAAGGCTTTAAAGCATCATCACATTGAGTAGCCATTAGAGGTTATATTTCATTGGAAGTAATGTAATTCAATTACCATCACTCTTTAGTATGTCCCATCTCTGGAGGCTGACAACAAGCCGTATCATCCATCAGATTTTAACCTGAACTTTGCATTCTAGCCTCACAGATTGCCAGTTCTCCATTATGAATGGCTTCATATTTTTAGTGTCCTTTCTTAGGGAAAAGAGGCTATCCAATTATATTGCACATCCATCTGCCTGCCTGTCTCTCTTTCCTTGGCTTTTCAACTAGTTTCAATCAGGAGGCAAAGGTCTTCAAGAAAATTAGGTTCCTATCAGTTTTTCAACTAATCAGAGGCATGGTAAAGAAGAGAAATCATTTGCACATCCCACTTGGGAGTGGTAAACTATGTAATCCCTGCAAACTGACAATCTGGTGAGCATGGACAGCTAATACTGTCTCTTTCTCCATACAAGAAACACAAAAGGCTGAGGAATTTGTGCTATTGCAGGGACAGAAGGTCAGGGAGACCCATGTCTTGTCCTGTGAGACACAAACCCCTAGGAAAGCAGACTCTTTTAGAACTGCTGTTCATGGAACAACTATTTTATAAATGCAGTGAGCTTAGTAATTTACAAAGAATTTCTTGTGCGTATTTCTTCCGCAAAGAATGTTTTGAGTAATTCACTCTGACAGTCAAACATATTGCAAATAGAAAATATAAATTACACAGAAAAGCAAGGTAACATTTGTTTTCCCAAGTCTATGCATTTAAGCTCTATCAATAAGCACATTTTCTTTCTCAGAATATCTGAAATGCAGAGTAACTGATTCACTATGTTTGTAAGTTTAAATGATTACTCTTACTGATGATTATCAACATTACTGATTCATATTACTGTTGTTGTTCTGCCTTTTTGCTGCCTAACTGAACCATAAAAGTACTCATGACTTTGCTAGTTCTTAATCACATTCATCAACTGCACAACAATTGTGATTTATGACAGCTTATTCCTCAAAGGCAACCTGTTTACATCTGTCATTGTGTCCATTCCCTTTCTCACTCCCTCTCCATCCTTCCAAACTTTACCTCCTCTGTATTACTATTTATGCTAAATCCCTTTTCTTTGGCCTTTCCCACTTCACTGGCTCTCACCAGCTCTATATCTCACCTTCTCCCATGTCCACACATCCTCCATCCCAGTCTTGCCCCTCATTCTACTACCTCTTTTTCTGCCTCCCACATACACTGTCATTATCTGTATTTTCTGGCTTCCTCCCCTAGCCTGCTCTTTGCTCAGGAGATAGTTCCCTTCCCCTCGCTCACACAAAACTTTACTAGAAAGAGAACGGTGAACCTGGACACCCTTATAAAAACACTTCTGCTGGACTTTTCTGGTTTCGCTTCCCTATACTTCTCCATGGATCACATTCATGGAAGCTGCATTTCCCTCTTACTCTTTCTGTTCCACCTGCCCATTCACCACCAAAATCTCACGTTTTCTCCCACTCTCATTGTGGCCCCCACCTTTTCCCACTTAGTGCTGCTCCTTGTGACACAGTTATCTTCAGCTACACCCAAAGCTACACACTCTATCACTTTAACTTCTTTTTGAGTGTTTCTCTGCAACATTTACTCTATCAGTTGACCATTGTCATCTTCTCTTCTGCTTCTAATGACTCCCTGTGAATACACAGCTTCACTTTCCTTTAGACATTTGCTTACCCTTCAATATTTCCATCCTCTTCCTCAAAGACAACTGCCCCTCTAGTCCTTGTAAACCTCGGAGGTTGACATTTTACTGCTAGAAGAGTTTGCCTTCTACCATTTGGGGAGTTACCTGATCCATTTCAGATGCCCCCTGCCCACAGTCTACACAGTGTGAACTCCAGCATACATCATTCCCAGATAAGGGTCACGTCCTACATACACACACACACACAAACACACACACACACTCTCCTCTGCTGGAAGACAGCCCATGCTGCTGAGAACAGTCACCCATCAGCTGCAGGTAGGCTGGCAAACTCCCACGTCCGAAATACCAAGTTTTACTCCTCCCTCATACCCATTACTCACTCCTGCTGCCATTCCTTAGGGAGCACCAGCGGAACATTCAGGACAAGACCACCAAGCCTCTTGCCCTCGTTCCCATACTTTTTATAACTTTTGTCACACTTCTGTTTCTCATTTTCTCATCTACATATGCCGTCCTTTCCCTCACGCTCTACCTTATTTTGTCAATTCCTAGAAAGCTCTCTGCCTACGCACAAAAGGAAGCCACTCCGTCTAAGTTTCTACTAAAAAGACACATTCACAGATCTTACAGTCTTCACAAATCTTTTAGTCTTCAATGACCAGCTCTGGCCATCAGTCTCTATTGCTTGTATCTAAATTGCCATTCATGTCCATTATTACTCTTTCCTAATTTTGTCACCTTTTCCCTCTCCCATATTCATTATGTCACCCACAGGGTCTTGTTTCAAATTAGACTGCAAGATGTTTAGAGCAGAAAGAGTGCTCATACAGCATATACACCTAGTGCAACAGGAGCTTGTAGAAGCTAGTGTTTCCCCCATAGAATACAAGTATCATAACTGCCCAAGGCTAGTGGGAACTTACCGAGCCGTACAGTTCCCCTTTCTCATTCATTCCAAGGTAAAGTCCACTGTCGACCCCTCGGATGCTGACCAAGCCCACTGCTATACTGATAAATTCCAGTATACCTATAAAATGCAGGAAAAAAACAAACAATGCATATATTGTTTCCATTGAAAGATTTTTTTTTTTCAGATGTGACTGATCCCTGAGTGTCAAGCAGCTATTTTCAAGGCTGTTTTCCCATTTTCTGTGTTGTTTGGAGGAACATAAGGAACAAACAAATATACAATACTTAAAGTCCTTTGAGTGCCAGTTAGAATGATGAATTACAAACAGCATTAATGTACCAAATGAAAAGATTACTCTTAATCTTTCTCATCATTTCCAAACACAAACTCAATTATACTCTGATCTGCACAGCAGATAGTACATTCAGAGAAAAAAAAAAGTGTTTAGAGTGTCCGAATTAGTAGAAGTGAGGAACCTATGAGATTTGTCTTGCAAAATAAATTCTGAAAAAATACGATTTAATCAGAATTGTGAGATAAAACAATGTTACACATGGAACCAAAAGATCTACTTCCAGCCATCAATGAACCAGGAATACAGGGAAAGATTTACTCACAGTGTGATCTTCCAGAGGCTTGAGAAATTAAAATCCTTAGTATAGTCCACTTTCATTCATTTCTGTTTAGATAGTAACAATTTTCCCTGATATGTTATTATTTATTCATCTCAAATTCAAAAATTAAAATATCCTACACCTAAGTAATAGTGTACACAGGATTAACTCTTCCCATGCACGTAAGAACAAGCTCACACAGACATTTGTGCATGTAGAAATAATATTTTGCCAAGAAGCACTGCTTCTGCAAAGCTCCCAGGTTCAGCATCCACGTGCACAGTACAGCAAGTATCTGTATCAAGTATTGGCTCATCTGGTTCTGGGGGTTTGGGGATTTTCTGGCAGCCTTCCCTGCAAATTGCTTACCTCTTCAATGAGGATGCTACCAGCCAAGCCTTGCACAAACCTAGAAGTCTTGTGTGAAAAATGGAAATTGCTTTCTATTTGGGAGTGCTCATCTTAGATTGTAATGATCTCACAGGAGTTATCCAGCAGCATTCAGAAGCATGCTGCTGTGTTACTTTCTGAGTCACAAAATAAAGCACAGAGTAGCATTTTCAATATATTTTGTGAATTTTCATGCCTAAGCCCACCATATAACTATTTTTAAAGCTCATGGGAAACTATATGTATATGAAATAATAAAATAAGGGTATAGTATGTGTTGAGCCTCATGCGGCAAATAAAAAAGCACTTTCATGGATTTTTCTAACAATTAATTTGGCATCTCCCACAAAATAGTTGTGCACTAATCAATAACAGGCATGAATCACAAATCTAACATGGCACAAGTTGAAGTCAATAGGGAAAATTTATAGCCAAGCTAATGTGAAGATGAAAAGTATTCCCTGTAAGGGACTATTGATCATTACCTTATATATTATTCAGTACTACAAACACCATAGTCTTACTGTTTTGATAATCCTGTTTTAAGGCCTGAGTATCTTAAACTATTCTCTACATATGCACAAATAAAAATATTTAGTAATTTTGGATTCTTTTAAGTAATATAAAGTGGCAGTATGCTGTTTATCTGGTGTATGTAGTATCTCAGATACAATTGATCCATGGAAACAATTTAAACATTCCTATTATATCTGGACATGTAGTACTTCCAGATTTCTTACTAAGGTTTTTTCTATAAAGCTTTTACCAAAATATCGTGTTACTTGGTACATGTTACCAAGCAATTTTAATTGAAGTTAAAATCTTACATTAAGTGTGTATTATACAATACTGTAGCTAAGTTAGTGAGTCTGGCATCTTTCACAACAGTCTAAATGTAGTCTTTAATTGCTGTTCTAATTTCAAATATTTGGGTGCATGCTGCCTAGTGCATAAAAAGAACAAAAAACACTGTCACATCCTATCGTAAGTGTAGAAGATGAATTTAAGGTACTGTGGCAAAGAACATCCACATATTTGAAGTCAGAATAGAGATTTCTTCATTTGAAATATTCAAAAGCCTATTCACAGCAAGTTTTATGTGCCATATTAAGTCCTTCAAGAGATTATCTGGGGTGAAACATACAGTCTTACAGAAGCCTTGTCAGTTTAAGGATTTCATGATTTGCCCCTACAGTTCTGTGAATATTTTCACTGTATAGTTTCTATAATATATGGATAGTACTTAGGACCTGAACCAGATATTAAAATAGATAATCCTCCTCAAAATGAGGCTGGATCAAATGGAAATCAGGGCATCTCCAAACTTTAAAAGCTAGGGGCCTATTTATAGCTAAAAACGGGGAAGGGAAGCTTTGAGGAAATAACTGACTCAGTACATGGGGTACTGAATTTCTTTTCACCAGACTCTGAGCATTTTCTTTAATGAAACCACTTCACAAGAAGTTTAGGAAGAAAGTTTTGGGGAAGTTATTTATTCCTGACACATCAGCCCTTCATGCACCTTCTTCTACATGATCCAACTTTGACCATGCTGAACAGCAGCAGGACACCAGCCTGACATAAAGGCTGGTCATGCTCTCCTGTCAGGCTCACAGGTGAGAGGGGGTAGATCGTTCACAAACGCGAAATTTTAACTTCCATCTAGCTTAGCTCTGGTGAAGAACGGGCCTACAGAAAAATTTCCCTTGGTTTTTAAGCAATGAACACCTCTGGAACTACGCGGTCTTTTTGTTGTTGCCGCTTTGCCCTTTGCACATTTTTGTCTTTGGTTACATATAGGCTTTCTTTGTATTGATGGGTTGAAGCAATTTAGTTTCCCCTTAGCACTCTAACACACCGAAGACAACAACGAAGACGGTAAACTCTGCCAGCCAGTTCTTTGTAGGGCTTCCAAGGGAAGCGAAAAGCAGGGGAGGGTGAGGGACCGTCCGGACCCTGCTCTCCCCGGGCTGCTGCGCGTCCAGCGATCGCCCACTCCGGGAGGGGCGAGGGAAGCAGAGCCCTTCGTGGCTAAGAAGCCGCCGGGAGGACAGCCTGGTGACGGGGTGAGGGAAGGAACTTCCCCGGAGCCCCTCAGCTTCCGGCGCCCCCCTCCCTTGCTCCCGGCCGCCGGCCGAGGCTGCGGCGCGGGGCTGCGCGGAGAGGCGCGGGGCTGAGCGCTCCGTCGGGATGCGTCCCGCCTGTCGCAGCTGTCACCGCTCCGCCCGCTCCCCCACATGATGCCAATTAAAAGACGGGAGGGGAAGACACAGCCCCCCCAGGCAGCAGGGCCCTGCTTCAGTTTCAGGCTCTTATAGCGCCCTTGCCCTCTTCCCCTCATCCCCTCCCCTTGCAACACTCAATAGCGGGGAAGACTGTCGAGGCCGCTCGGCGCCCTTCCCTCCCCCTAAAACCTGGCCCACGCTTCACAGTCCCGGGGGCCAGAGCCCTCCCCGCATGCATCGCCTTGCTCCCGCCCCGTGCCGTCTCTGGGGAGAGCCAGCAGACCGGGGCGGGGGGCAGGCCCGCCCCGCCGCATACAGCAGCAGAAGAGGCGGGCAGCCGCAGGGACCCCCCGTCCGTAGCCGCCCCCGCGCCCTCCCGGCGCTGAACCTGCCCCGCCAGCCCAGCGCCGGAGCAGGCAGGGCGGGCCGGGAAGGCGGGAGGGCGGGCGGCTGAGCGGCTCCCGCAGATGATGAACGCAGCGGTTCCTTGTAGCAGCAGGTCCCGAGGAGCGGAGGTCACCTGCTGACAAGCTTTTTTTTTTTTCCTTTTCCTGCATGCTCCTATTTTTTTAATGCTGTGCATGCAGTACTTGTGCTGACGCACAGAGGCACGCCTCTCCGCTGTTACAGAGTTCCTGAATTTACAATGACTCTAGTGTCTAGTCAATGCCCTAGACTAAAGGAGACTGCATCAAAAAAAAAATTCTTTTGTGACCCAGGAGAGATAAGGCTTTGATCACCTGAGATCGCATTACGGGGGGGACCGAGCCGGACTCTCCCGGGGAGCTTTTCTTTCAGAGATGGACATCTTGCTGCAGGAATTGCGAAATGCCAGGGCTCCCAGAACCGGGCGAGTATAGACACACAATATGGCTCGGTTTACTGTATGCAATAGGCACACATCCAACATAGCATCACAAAAGAATTACTCTTATCTGATGTCTCTCCAGAGGTGTGTGCGTGTGTGTATGTGTGCGGGGAGGGGGATTCCCACAGGGCAGAGCCCAGAGAGGAGTTTACGCGCAGCCCCTAATGTTTTCTCTTTGTCCGCCTTATTCCTGAAAGAAAACTTCCTTCTGACGCGTACCCCCACATTGACACGCACACGCGCGCAGGTTTCCCTGCACGCGCTCGGAGGAGACCATGTAAACCCGCTCTCCCCCGGGCAGCTCCTGAGATGGGATGCAGACCTCCCCAGTATCATCACAAGACTTTACAATCACCAAAACCCAAAGAGCATCTGCTATTCGGTGACCTTCCCGCAAACACAACAGCAATCTCACAGCACCGATACAAAAGCACTGAGATCCTCTTCCCTCCCCCCAGAGAAGCCGGGAGCCCCAACACATCTCATGGGTTCGCCGTGCCCGCTCTACCCGACCCTGGAGCGAGCAGGGGCATCACCGGCGCGCTCTATGGGAGAAGAGTTGTCACTGGGGCGCGTCCTGCGGGGGGGAGAGGGAGATCAAACCGACAAGGACAAAAAACCCAATCTATTTAAAGCCAAGGCGCTGCGAGGAGGTGAAAGAGCTGCCCCTCGGAATTGTCAGCTTCCTAAACTGCGGCTGGATAGCCATTTTTAAAAACAGACGCCGCGAGTAATGTGGTCACCGCCGCCTTGCAAAGGGGAACAGCTGGCGGCCCTCCTCTGGGGGCGGCGGGGCCCCGCGGGCCGCCAACCCCACACCGCCCTGGCTGCCGGTGCGCAGCGCCCTACACCTGCTGCGGCCCCGCACCGCGCCTCCCTCGCCGGCTCCACACAGCGCCGCGCCCGCCGCTCTCTGCCCGCACCGCAGCGGGCTAGGGGAACCTGCGGCGGTAGCTCAGCAGCCACGCACGGCGTCTGCCTGTGCCAAGGAAAACGCCTAGCTGCAGAATTCCCCTCACTCCGCGGCTGCCTGAAACACTTTCAGCACTTTTTCTCGCCAGCAAGCGTGGATGTTGTGCCCCGGGGATAGCCGCGACGCTCCCCCTCGCCCTGCACCCACCCCCGTGGACCCCGGGCGGGTGGGCGGCGTGGGAGGGAGGCAGAGCCCGTAAGCAGCACGAGAGTATCAGGGAGCAGCGGATGCCGGGGGATGGAGGATGAACCTGCGACCATGCGAGAGCCTCAGTCCTCTCCTCCTCCGTCGTCCCCCCCCCCCCGCTTCCCTTCTGAGCCCTTTGGAGATCATCTCCTGCAACACCAGCATTATCTAAACAGCTTCACAAAGCAATAAAATAAAGCTTAGATATCGTTCAACATCTGGCATTAAAATACAAAGAGAGAAAAAAATCACCACAGGACTTTGTTTTTACGACCGAATTTAAGTGCTGTCAGGTTAGTTCACTCACAAGTTAACTCCTTCCAACAGCTGGGAGCGTGGTGAGCTAACCTGGCGTATTTTCCTCACCCCTCCTTAAGAAAAAAACCAAAGAATCAGCTCATCCAGGCTGTTTTAGTTACTTTCATGCATTCAATCTGCCAAGCCTTTAACAGACTCCCTGACAGCAGAGAAGCTCCAGGCCCACTGGACTCGCGTGTGCATGTGCATGTGTGGATGTGTGCGCGTGTGCATGCACAGGCTCTCCGGAGCGGCCGGGGCCATCAGCCCTTCAGCCCTCGCTGCTGAGTCACAAATAGCGTCCCTGGAAAGGAAATCCATGGAATGCTATTTCAAATTCGCTGCCAGCCTGACACGCCACACAGCTCGGGAAAGGCAGATTTTGGCGCAGGATTCCCGGCGGGTTCCGGACCCCACCTGCGCTCCCTCCTTCCCGGGCCGCCGGCCACCGGCAACGCCGCACAGCTGCGGGTGCGGGCTCGGGCGGGCGGCGAGCACCGCTGCGGGTCGGCGGGCGCTGCCGGTGAATCCTCGCCGAGCAGCGAATCAGACTGGGTGTGCAGTTCGGGCAGTTACTAGGGCAGGTAATCGGCAGAGAAAACGAAAGAAAAGCCCTCGTCAATTTGCGTATAGGACGAGAGCCACTCCCTCCAGGAAACTCGGTGAATTTTAAATTGTCGTGGTTAATGATTAAAAACCCTTTAAACTCTCGAAATCAAATCATTCAGCAGAAACGTCCCGAACAAAAATTCCACCACCGCCACCACCACCTCCCAGTACGCGTCTGCTCTTAAGCAGAACTTGAGGCTACACAAACATCGCTACTAAACACCCGGCGACTTCGGCGAGGGCTCCTGCTCCGCCGCGGTGGTGCCGCTCTTGTACATCTGCAACCCTGGACACAACTCATTTTTCCCCTCGGCAGATCAGTCATCAGCACAAACCCCCCTTCCCGCCCGCCTCGAACCCCCCCACCGTCCCCCCGCCCGCAGTTCTGCCCCATTATTTCATCACATGACCACTAAAGGGTTAAGGATAATACCTACCAAATCTGCTGTGGTCTTGCCTGGTTCCCTGGATAGTACCATTGGGGAAGATTTCTAAATGAAATCCAGTCCTGCAGTATAGCTGTCTCCGCCTGAGGATCCCCTTTAAATGGTCCAAGTCCGTGACCGCAGGCCCCCTGGGTAGCCCACCTGCCTCAGACTGACCCAGGTGGTCACTTAACAAAACCGGACTATCCACCGGCAAAACGGGCACATTCCCAAAGGGTACTGCATCCTGCACACCGAAATAGTTCCCAACTTCACCTAAGGGAGCCATCAGAAGATTCTGCTTTTAGAGAATGAGAATAAACAATAATGATGGTGCCAAACCCAGGAGATATAAGATTAGGTATATTCCACTCCTCTCCCCTCCCTAGCGCAGTTACAGAGAAAATGTTCTTTCTTCAATCCATTAAATGCATAAATAAAAGTAATATTCTCTTTTGACTGGTACAGGTTCAAGGTCAAACCAGTTAGTCTAAGAAACCACCACTTTATACTCACACACTGACATATTTATAAACATATAGATGTGTATATCTATATAAATGCATATATCCCCAGCTCTTAGCAAGCAATACGGTCTTCAGCCCATCCAACTGTAATAAAGAAAAAAAATCCGTAGTTTCTCCATTTGGTTTAAGATAAGAATGATCATAGCAACTTAAATACCTAGGCGTTATAGGGATTTTTTTTTAAGATGCACAGGCTACGTCAGGATTTATGGATTCTGATTCCAGAAAGGCATGCGCTGTTTTTACTCTATAACAGACTGCATACATCAGCATGAATCCTGCAAAGGGGGAGGGGGGAAATCTCACGTTGTTGGCTGAGATAAATCCAAAAAAAAAAAAAAAAGAAAAAAAAAAAAAAGAAAAAAAAAACTTTTGACGTCCAAATCTATTATCCAGAATTCTCAGGAGGCTCAGCAGATGTCCACTGGTTTAGGATTATTGACGATCCACAAGCAAAGCAGCAACATACAAGTGCTTGTGTCTTTCTTGGCTGGCTCGAAACAGGTGTTGCTTCTGCAGGGCTCCCTGTGAAATGTTGTACTCCAGCACTGAGCTGCAGCTCTTGACTGTGGATCTCCATCCAGCACGCAGAGTGGCGCAGGAAGAGGCATTGGGCTGGGTTTAAGGTAGTCCTGATTGCTGCTGGAAGGATTCTCCGAGGTCCTAGCGCTCAGCTCTACCTGCTGCAATACCAAGCCGCTTCCAGGGCTCGGCACGGCGCGGAGCGGCTCTTGCCGCTCTGCGGCAGCGCGGCGCTCGCCGGCAAATAAATAAATAAGTGGGCGAAACTTTGGGGGAGGAATAAAGCGACGCGATGCTAAATATACCGCGCCCGCCCGCTGCGGGGAGCGGGCTCCTCGGGAGATGCCCGCATAGCCCGAGTCCCCCCTGACATTGGCGGGGGGAGCGGGGCGGGCAGCGCCCTGCCTGCCCAGCCCGAGCCCGGCCCGGTGCCCGGCCCCGCCGCAGGGGAGGCGGAGGCGAGGCCGCCCCGCACCGCACCGCAGCCGCGGCCCCGGCCCGCTCTGCCGCAGGTAACCGGGCTGCCGCTGTCCCAGGCGGGGTTCAAACTCGGCTCCGGCGGGACGCGTCAAGTTCGGGAGCTGGGGCTGGTCTGGGGGGTCCTTATCGCCCACGCCGCATTTCTTGCCTTCTCCACTCTGGCCCCCAGCCCCGGCAGCCCGCAGCACTCTCGCCCTGCCTCTGCTCTGCCGGAGGGGCAGTTTCGGGAATACCGGTGCGGGTAAGCGCCAGGGCCCTGTCACCGTCCGGAGCGCTCCGGGGGCGAACCGGGTCTCCCCGCGCCCGGGCTCGGCCTCAGTATTTAAGAACCCGGTGGAGGAAGGGAAGAGAGGGCCAGGAGGTGGCATGGGGTGAAGCGGGGGTGCGATGCGAAGTACGTGTTCTCCTTTCACCCCAACAGCCACCCCCCCCCCCGAAAAAAAAAAGTTATTTAAAACTGTCGGGAGACACCCGGCGAGGGGAGAGAGAATTTCTGCTTTTCTTATGATGTTGAGGATTGGTGTTATTGTGGTTTTGCCCTTAGAAAACAGCTGTGTTAACCAGCAACGGAACAGAGGGTCTCCTGCCTTTGCAGAATTCTTGAGCAGAGCTCAAGGACCTGGCACGATGCAGAGCCTTGCACGTGGGAGAGGACGCTCCGGCAGCCCCTTGAATTGAGTGCAAAACCTGAACATAGGCTCTTCTGGGAATGTTGGGGAGAGAGAGAGGCAGGGAGAAAAGGAGAAGAAACTTAATATCTTGGGGGCTGAGGGGAGAGTTTGCCTGGTGTGAATGATGATGTGCACCACTGAGGTAGCGGGGTTTGGGAAGGTCATTGGTGGAGCCTGGAAACAGAATTCTAGAGAAGGAGAATTTTGCTAGGGGCTTAATTAAAAATAATCGACTCTGCACGTCCTCCTGCTCAGTGGGCATGCGGTGGAGGGGGCAGCTCTCCTTGCCTTCCCCACCACAAAAGCTAACAATCCAAATCTGACTGGTGCAGCCTTTCTGCATCCCCCCACTTGCCAATGTGACTAAACACAAGAGGAGGGAGGGAGAGAGACTAGTTTTCAAATCTAGCAGGGAAACTGCTTCAGGGAAAAGCTGTGTCCTGAATCCCCATGGACCTTTAGGGAACTGATACCCGCCAATGGCGCGTGAGCCACCCCCTTTTATTTGACAGTCTTTATTGCAATTTGAAGGACGGGATGTAGAAGCTTCAGAGCAGGGTCACATCACTCTAGTTCTGTACAAACCCACAAAAAGAAACAGTTGCTGCATGTCAGTCCATGCATTTTGACGTGCAAGAGCAGAAAAACCCCTAACAACAAAACAGGAAAGTCATTGCTCTCTGGCAAATAGTTCCAAAGCATTTACCCTGTATATCAGGTTTAAGGACAGTGCTCTCACACACACACTGCTTATATCAGCATGAACAACTGCAGAATGACTTGGGAAAAACTGCAGAACTCACCATGTCAAAAATCATTATTCTTTATCAACTCGATCATGGCAGTACCCAGAGGCCCCATTCAGGGCTCACAGTCCCATTGTGTCGGATACTGTAGACACATGTAATAAGAGAGATGGTCTATGCCCAAAGAGCTTATGATCTTAACCCATGATGAAAGACAACAGGTGTATAGGACAGACCCATGGGGGGAAGGATAAGGGAAAAACAGCCTTGAGAATAAAAAGCAACAGGCCTGGCCAGTGACAAGTGTTTGGTGTCAGAAGAAGGTTTTAAGGAGATTTGAAGGAGAACAATAAAGGAGCTTTACGGTTATTATTGGGGAGATTTTTTTCATGCATAATGGCTAACTTGGAAGAGAACATAAAATTGCTTATTAGGAAATTGGACTGCTGAAGAGTGAAGGTTTGTGCCACTGGCAGAGCAAAGGGAATGTTGCCGAGAGACCAAAAAGCCTGGTATCTGGTGTGCTCTCAGTCTAGAAGCAACAGGGAAAGAGGCTCCCAGCAGCTTTCCAGTGCTTTAAAATTTACATTTCTAGTCCCAGTGAAAAGTATTATGTGTATTTTTTTCTCTAGTTCAGGCTTCAGTATTTTTTAGCTTGTACTTCACACAAGCATACCTTGTGAAAAATATCTGACAGTAAAGAAAAAAGTATTGGTATAGTTACCTTTTTTTTATGGAACTTAAATGAAAGGCCACAGGTTATTTGCTATAGGAAGTTTAGTGTTATAAAAGTGTTATCTAAGTTGAGGCTTTGATGTCTGAATTACTCATAAGTATCAAAGCCACACATGAATTATGCAGGACATCCCCAAAATTATACCCATCTGTGAGTAGGTGGTGTTCCAACCCTGCTTCACATAAAATGTATGTGTGATGTGTAATGTCAAACTTACTCCTTACAGAAGTTTGGCATTGCTAATAGCTGGGGCTGTATTAAAAACCTACACTTTTATCCCCGAGACACTGAGGCAGGAACATCCCTAGCTCCCCTCTACTCGAGATTCACACCCACTTCCCTTATACCCTCCTGGAATTAAAGACTGCATCTGCCACAGTGAGTCATCAAGAGCTTACTCATCAGCTTTATGCAGGATTTTAACTCTTGAGAGCAGAGTTGGTCAGAAGGATCTTGCATGTCTTGAGGAGTTCCTGGCACACAGTGTCCTCACATGTACCACACTAATGTGACACCTCAGCCAAGTTTTAGATATTACGACTTTTTTTAAATAAAACTGTTTCACCCGTAGTCTGCCAACAGTTCAGTTTTAAATTATCTTTTTACATATCAATTTTGGAGTGTCATTTAAAAAATAAATTAGCTTGCCTGGTTTTTCTTGGTTTGTGTTTTCTTTTTTCATTCTTCCAAATTGCATAATTTCACCGAGAGTACAGAATCTTATTCTGGACCTTTAATGTATCTAACTAAATTATTTCCCAACCTTGCAGACAGACAACTGAAAGAATTACATTATTAAAAAGAGAAGTGTTACAACTTTCCCATGAAATGCATGGCATTCGCCATTTTAACTAAAATTGAGGTAGAAAACTTTCAAAAGCTTTCTACAAATGGAGAAAAATATAAAAATATAAAAAGTAATCCTATTTTCAGTTTTCTTGACAAATAAGGATTTTTAGGGTATTTTGAAGCATGATATAAACCTGGATATAAGACTATTAAGTAATCTCATTTCACTCGAGGCTGCTAGAATGGAGACATCAAGATACAAACTACTTGTTCTTTAACATAGATAAATAGGAGCAATTTTAGGGCACAAATCATCTGACCTATTTCAGGCGTCTACTTTAGGATGACATGACTCATGCTCTAAAGATGCTTAGTTCTTCCTCGTGTATGAAGGGAGCCTATATTAGATGTAGACTTCTACATGACAGAGGTCTAGATAGGACTGGATGGATCCCACCTGCTGCATTATACATGTGATTGAGAATTTCCCCAGCATGGGTGGTGAGAGCACCAAACTATTAATATAGGTGCACAAATTCACACTCCAAAGAAAACTCAAGTCACCTCAGCAAAGAAAAATTACTGGAAGTCATGATTATGAAACATTAGATTGCCTGGAAATAAACAATGTTTGTGAAAATAATAATAATAAAAAAAACCAAACCAAAACAAACAAATAAACAAAAAACCACAGTGTAAGTCAGGTTAATTGGATTAACATAAGAAATGCCTACAAGTTTAGAAAACTTGAGCTAGAGGAATGTATTTGCTTTCTCATTTCAGTGACTGTAGAAAAAATAGCAGTATTTATAACCAAAAAGATTCCTATAAGAATTCCAGAAGACAACAGAAAAGGGCTTGTTCCCAGTTCATCAAATTTTCACACTAGAGGAGTGTAAAATATGCAGTTTAGATGGAACACTCCAAGAAAATATCAGTGTCAATGTCACAGTGACCGTGGGATATCTGACGTGGATTTTTCATGGTGTTATGGTATTTTGCTTTGTACAGGAATTAGTGAATTCACATAAATAAACACTGGCAGAATACGACCATCCTAGGGAGGGAGTTATCATGGTCCATGTTTTAAAACACCTTAATTTAAGCACAAAAGTAAAAATATCACTATCAGTCAGATACAGTCAAGTGCATTGACACAGATGTCAATATAGTGTTTTGGAATGTGTGTCATTGTTGGTGCTACTTGAAGATATAGAGGATGATGTAAGCATGAAAGCTGCCAAATATGTTTGAAATTTCTGTGATGTGTTTATTTGTACCTGGCTTGTATCTGTTGTTTTTAGTAATAAATTGATTTTCCATGATGTTGCAAGTCCTGCCAGGTCAAGAGCCAAAGTGTCACTGATTGGAAGGAGAAAAGGGAAGGCAGTCAGTTGCCATGTGTGCAGGTGACTGCAGAGGCCTCCACATGGCACTCAATTTCTGCAGCATGGCTCACAGAACTGCTCACTGTGAGAACGTTTGCCACTGCCAGTGCTTTTCCTTGTGCGCCTTTCCGGCCCAAGCACACACAGAGTCTAATCAGAGGTTTCTACCGCCTTCATGCTCTGATGCTGTCAGTGCTCATCTGTGGATGCAGATTCAGCAGGGTTTGTCAGCAGGCTACAGAGCATCTCTGAGGCTCTTTTGGCTGATACACTTCCTTTGTAGATAGTTCACCACCTGAAGGATGAGGCAGCATTCGTACACCAACCAAGGCCCAGAGCTTGACCATAGCTGGATGCTACTTACCAGTGCTAGACTGGAGCTGCAGCCGCCGATCAGGTCGTCGTCACCTTCCCGGGGCAGGGAGAAGGTGCCTTTCGGCACCTGCCCAGCTCGGCAGGAGGTGCGTGTGTGCCCCCACTTACCACTCCATGTTCGCTGCAGCAGGCACAGGAGCAGCCTAGCGTGCTGTCGCCCCGATGGAGAAGGTCCGTGCCAGCTCCATGATGGTTCTATGCCCGCTTTCTGGAATGGCCAAAGGCCTTGCTAGCTTTCCCGATGGAAGTGATTACCTCTTCATCTACAGCTTCGTGGCCATCGAGAAAATTTCATCCCGAATCGCCCTGAGCCCTGGCCTGCAGCGACCACCCGGGGCTGCTCCCCACGGGGGCCGGAGCGGGGCGGGCGTGGCGGGCCGGGGGCTGCGGGGCAGGGGCAGCCGCCCCGCCGCGCTTCTGCGAGGCTCTCTTGCCCTCTAGCGGGCGAAGTCAGTGGGGCGGCCCCGCTGTGCCCCCGGCCAGCGCTCCCCGTGCCACGCCAGGGCCCGCGGCCCGCCCGGAGCCCCGGCTGCCGCTGCGGGACAGCGCGGCCACACCGGCCCGGCAGAGCGGGCGGGCGGGCCCGGGCCGTGCCCTGACTGCGGGCGGCCTGGCTGGGGAGCGCCGCAGGAGGGGCGCTCCATGGACAGCGCCTGTCCAGGGTGCCGCCAGCACCGCTCAGCCAGATGCGGGGAGGGGGGCCCAGCGCCACGGTCCCAACCAGCAGCACGAAGAGCTGACGAGCAAGACCATAATGGGGCAGTCAGAGGCACCATTCATCTTTGCGATCCCTTCAGCCAGTCATGGTGGCTGACCACGTCCCCTGGCTGGGATCAGCTGAGCAACGGATGGGGAGCCAAGGGGGAGCACGGGGCTTTGCACCCCAGTTGCTGGGCAGGCATCGTGTGCCCAATGCTGCTGAGGAAGGGAGTAGCTGCTGAGGACAAAAGAGCCTTGGGCATGGCTTTGCCACACAGAGATCTGGAGACAGCAGTGAGCCCACAGTTGAGTGGGGTGGAAGTGATGCTGGAGGTTGTACTTGCAGAAGGGAGGACATCTGTGCTCATGTGGGATGTTCTGACACATTGTAAGAAGACCAGCTCTTTAAGTTGTCTATCCCATGTTTACTAAGAATTCTCCTTTTCTGCTCATGAATTAGAAAATATTTCAGTATCCCCATCTCCATCATCTTCTTCCTTCCCGGACCCAAATCAGTAATGTACTATCTCCATCTAACAAAAGATCTTACAACATCACTAGGAATTTTTGCAGTACAAATGTTTCAGAAAATTTGCCTTTCTATTTAAGACTGTCAGTGACTGACTTTCTTCCTGTACTCTTCAGCTTGACTTCATCACTTCATCAGTTTTCCCATTTTGTAAATAAAGTTTATACTTTTTCTCCCTCCCCATTTTTAACATTATTTTCAGTATTATATATTGCATTTTTACTCTGACTGTTGTTGTAACCACCGAACCACAACACATTTAAAACTATCCTTCTCATGAAATACAGTTTGTTAGCCATCTAACAGACTTCAGAATTTGAGTTTGTTTTCTTCCTCTCCAAAGCTTTCCTCCTCTCACTCTCATTTATAATTTTTGGGAATCAGTGATACCTCTTGAGTCCCCTCTCATTGTGTGAGATAGTGTAGTGATGACAAAGTCCTCTGTTTTCTGGTAGTGAATATAGTTGGGTCACTTGGAATGTAGTCACTTGGAAACCTCCACTCTCTGCTACAGCTATTATAATCCTTTGCATGCCTGTGTCTGTTTCACTCACTTAAATGCTATCCAATTACTTTGTTGATAACTAACATATTTTGCGTGGTTTTGCCTGATGATTTTCTTAATCATTCTGTTGCTATTTCACCAATAACTCAACAGTATGTAACTGCACTCTGATTCAGTGATGTGAAGGGACAGAAAATAATATAACCATTTGCTTTAAATAATTACCCTGGGGATGTACTAATGTTTTCCTTTTGGCTGGCCAAGATAAAAGCATCTCTGACTAGAGTCTTGCATGTTTCTCCTGAACTCACTGCTTTTACCGGAAGACTGGAGATCCTTCCTCCTTGTACAGGGAGGAAAGGGGCTGCTTTGGAGAAGTCAGTAGTTGTGGGGAGCTGAGGGATTGTAAGATTACTAAGCCATTCCCCATAGAGAACTACCATCTTCTCTTTAAGCTATTTCTGTTTGCCCAATCTGCATAAGTTTACAAAGGAACTGGGCAAAAGGTGAAGGGGGAGAGAAAGGACTGTACTGTACAAATTGCCATCAGCATAATCTTTTCACATGCTGTTGTGAACCACAAAAAGTATTTTATATATTGTCCCATGTGCCGGTGAAGAATTGAAAATGCCTGTGATGCAGCAACTACTAAGGTGTTTCAGATAAGGAGTTTTTCTCCTCCAGATTTTTGTCATGAACAGCTGCAACCCATGCTTGCTGTTACACAGAAAGTTAATAAGTAGTAAAAGCAGTCTCTTCTAGGTTTGAAGTAAGTGAAAACCAGGCTTTCCAGAAAAGGAAAAAGAACCTAACAACAGTGGTTCTAAATTACTACACAGCCCTCAGTGTGACTCTCCCTTTCTCTCTCTGTCTCTCAAGGCACTGCTTTTATGAGGGTCACCAACACACTGCTGAGTACCCAGCTGTATCTTGATCCCTACCTAGGATTTCTCCTCTCTGTGGAGGAGAGGAACAGAAAAGGGTCTTCATTCCTCTACCCCCACCCCTCAAAATTTATACTGGGTTTCCACATCCCACCCTTCGTTTCTCAGAAAAATGGGACAAGGAGATGAAAAGCTCTTTACTGACAAGAATTTGCTTCTCTGCCTTCATAGCTGCTCTTGACAAAAAACAGCTTTCCCACCCTGTTGTTTAGATTTCATCAAAGTCTGCGAACCTGAAATCCACCATAGGAATTCCAGTCCCCTCCCAGAAGCTGTTATTCCAAGAAAGCTTAGAAATTCATCAGAGGGTCTGAAAAACACATCAGCACTGGGAATCCACAACTAGGATTTCACGCCAGAAATAGATGCCGTCTGAACTACTTTGGTTTTTCTAGGCATTGCAGTGAAATCACTGACAGGCGATGGGAAAAGAAACTGTTCAGGAGTTTCCTGTGCTTCCTCCGCTTTAAATATTGCTCTAGGTTTGAGGAGAATTACAATTACTGTCAGGGATTCTCAGGGACTGACTTAAGAGCAAAACCAAGCACTGAGAACTCACTTCTGCAGATACAGACAAATTGGCTGTGACTACCTTGCCCTTACTGCAGTAGCACTGCAGCCAACAGAACTATGCATGCAAATTTTGAGACATCAGGCAGACATCTAGTATTAGGTATCCTGCTTTTTTTAATGGGGGACAGGCTTGTGAAGAAACATATGGCAAAACTGAAGGAAAATTATCTTGCCAAGCCTTGTGTTATGCTATTTGTATAAATCTTGATATGAACAAGCAGAAGGAATTTGCTTGAACTTTCTGGAATTCATACCTTGTATTCTTGTAATCATCTGAGTGTTCCAGCTCTGTATCTGGGAACCTGGTTCTGCTGCCCTGCTGGGGGCTGCTAAGGAGAGCTCTGATATACAGAGCTTGCAAGCTTGCTCCCTTCTCTATAGAGGTGTTCTCTGGCTGTGTCTTCCAGTGGGGTAATAGTGATGACACTGCAAACCCTGTTCCTCAAAAAAAAAATGGAGCAAACTCCCTGCTTAGGTAAGCTGTCACAGCACCCTCCACTGCTGGACCTCTGACAATTTATATAACACAGGACAAGCACATTTGAATCTTTTATTCTCTCAGGTAAAAAAATCCTTTTATAGTTCATTGTTACAAACACTCAGAATTTGTGGGCCATTCTTGGTCACAGGTTACATAATTAGAAAACTGTATAAGGCACCATACAAGGATAGATGAAAGCAAAACCCAGGTACACCAAGCATAGGGAGATGGGCAAAAGATCTAAGAATTCCTTAAACATTTGCATAGTCACACAGTGAATTGTTGTAAAGACCTTTTACAGTCTAGCTGCTCAAAATACTCAACTTGCAACTGTAAAAGTGTGAGGACAGAGGGCTTAGTAAATGTTCTTGAATAGTCCTCTCTGTAGATTTGACTGTCACTAAATTTTTCCCGTGTGCAGATTTTGGTCCAGTAGTTGCCATATTTTATTTATAATTTAAGTCATATGCTGCTTTCATAATTTTTTGTCTAGTCATTTTAAATACCTTTGTACAGTATTCAGACAACAAGAGCAAATCTTGTTTATTATTATTATATTTGCAATTTCCCTTGGGTTTAAGCAAAGTCTATATAATGCAAAGTCTATGAAACACTTCAAATTCACTTTGAAATTTTATTTCAAAGCTACTCAAAAGTTAAGGCATTAGAGTTGTCTATTAACTTAAGAGTGAAAATGAAGCTTATTTCTTAGTATTTCTGAAAAGTAAAAATAAATCTGTATGACACACAAATGCCACACTTGAAAAATAACCATACTAGTAATACGCTTTGAAAAGAGTCAGTCATTTATAAGGATGTTTTACAAGTGGAGTCTCTCTTCAAGAACACAGAATCAAATACCTTCCATTACTGAAATAATTTTAAATTATGCATTCTGTAGGGGCAAATATTCAAAAGAGAGAGTCTAAATTAAGACTGAAAGGCTCAGGTTCTCAGAACTGTCCTTGGTGTCTCTTTTTGCGCAATTACATTAAAAATCTCTGAAGATGTCTCACATGAGTGCTCAGTAACTGAACTGCAGAAAGTACATGGGAGAAAATTAGGTCCATTAAGATCTCTTCATAGAGTCCTAGAACTTTTTAGGTTGGAAAAGATCCCTAAGATCATCAAGACCAACCTTTAACTCAACACTGCCATGACCACCACCACTAAACCATGTCCCCAAGTGCCACACTACATAACTTTTAAATACCTCCAGGGATGGAGTCCACCACTTCCCTGGAGAGCCTGTTCCAATACTTGACAACTCTTTACATGATGAAATTTTCCCTAATATCCAGTCTAAACCTCCCTTGGTACAACTTCAGGCCATTTCTTCTCATCCTGTCTCTTGTTACCTGAGAGAAGAAACCAAACAAACCTGGCTATAACCTCCTTTCAGGTAGCTGCAGAAAGTAGTAAGTTCCCCCCTGAACCTCCTTTTCCCCAGGCTAAACACCCCCAGCTCCCTCAGCTGCTCCTCATAAAACTTGTGCTCCAGACCCTTTCCCAGCTCCATCACCCTTCTCTGGACATGCTCCAGCACCTCAATGTCCTTCTTGTAGTGAGAAGCCCAAAACTGAACACAGCACTCGAGGTGTGGCCTCACCAGTGCCAAGTACAGAGGGACAATCACTGCCCTGGTTCTGCTGGCCACATTGCTGCTGATACAGGTCAGGGTGACATTGGTGTTCTTGGCCACCTGGGCACACTGCTGGCCCATGTTCAGCTGCTGTCAACCAGCACCCCAACATTCTTTTCCTCTGGGCAGCTTCCCAACTACTCTTCTCCAAATCTATAGCGTTGCATGGGGTTGATGTGACTCCTCAATGTCTTTAACTATTTATTTACTTATGACCTAAGTAAGGATAATGATTTCAGTGCCTGATTTTAAGCTCCTGGCTGTTTTAAATTCCTGGCCTCATCTTTTTGTAGTGAGATTACATTTCCATTAATCTGTGGTATTTTTTTCACATGAAAATTTAAAATAATCACTTTACATCACTTCATACCTCCTTAGCCCTTCTGAAAATTATGTCAACCCAGCCTAAATCACTACAGGTTTCCTATTTCATGGGATCCACAGAAATCACTGAAGGTTTCCTATTTCATAGGATATACAGCTATGATCTTTGCTTTAGAGTATTTGAGTAGTCACAGGGGTAATCCTGCCAGGTTATGGAGAACAGACATGAGCTGCCACGAAGGCTAATAAGCATGGTACTTTTTTATTCATGGTACCTTTTTATTCACATGATTCTTCTTAAGAAAACTGAGAAGAAAAGCTGGTGCAAGCAACGAGACAGCATGCAATCAATGTACACCATGAGACGAAGAACAGTTCAGTACTAAATTCTGCCTGTAACTGGCCTTTCTAGCAATTCCTTTCAAGAGTAGTTCTTCGATAAGCTATTCCTGAGTAGAAGGTAAAATGATACATTTTTTGTATCTTTTGAACAGCATTTAAGCACAGAGATCAGAGTCTTTACTCCTTTTCCTATCACACAGAGCAGTCTGACTCCTCCCTTTCACTTTAGGTGGGTAGCATGGGCGTACAGCTCGCAGCTATTGTGTGTTTGGGGACTCAGGGCTGATTGTGGCTGCTTTGACCCTCGATACTTCAGCCATCTTTGTCAGGCTGAAAATGCAAATCCTACTTCTGTCCACTGGCCAAAAATATTAGGCAGTAACCTCAAACCTCCTGAGGCAAGATTCACACAAGTGGCTCCAGTTAAAACTGCTCAATTGTATAGAACTGCATGAGCTTAACCCCTCTTAATCCAACAGGAAATATAAACTGCTCAACTCAAGGTCAGTTACATCCAGATCATTACAAAACATTAATTCACACTAAGCTGGAGAGGAACTATTCCTGACATTAAACTCCTTGAATATATCCACAAATGCAGGCACCCCTGTTAGTCCTAATACTGATATTTAGAATATATGTAACTGCTAAAAATTAAAGTCCATTAGGCTGCATTTACAAAAATACACTGTTACATCTCCACTGAGAACCAGACTAGGTATCTAGTGACACAAAAGAAGGAAAAAGGTAAAATTCCTATCTCATGAGAGATACTTGTCCCAGTCCACCAAACTAGTCACCAGTTTAGACTGACAGGCAAAGATTTCTCTCACATTGCAGAATGCTGTCTCATGCTCTTCGGAGGACATCTGTTCCCAGTCACTACAGGCTAGCTGGTTCCCTTCAGTTCCAGCATTTCAACAGTACTAACTGCTGCCGCATGGCAATTACTGCCGAGTCAGCAGAAATTCATCCAACCTCTTTTTGCTGACAACATAAACTATGAGATTGCAACGTCATGTGAGCTGTTTTTATGTCTCGCCTTCTGGGGTTTGTTTTTTTTCCCTCTAATTGCTTATAATTATTGAAAGGTTCTTACACTTTCCTGCTTCTTTACCTTTTCAGGAAGGTGCAATCAACTCAATTCAATCATCTTTGATCTCATCTCCAGTTCTGCTCTCAGTATGGAGCCATCTCAGCTTCAAATTCCACTGCAGCCTTGCCTTTCATCTTAGTCATGCTTTGGTGTGGCTGTTTGATGACAGAAGCAAGAAATATTCATGTACGGAGTCCTCAAGCTCTGAATCATTGAGCATTTGGTGCAGATTTCTAGCATTTTGCCCTTAATAATATTAATACCTAGTGACCTTGCACTGGGTATTACGACATTTGGTCTTGTTCCTGCCCTTCCATGAAAAGTTCATTCAGGTGTTCTTGTCTAACAATCTGATCCTCTTCGACTTTTTTAAGAAATTTGTCATCCTTAAACTATGAGATTTCTCAAAGAACTATATGTGTAAAACAGAGACTAAAAGAATATGGAATTCTAGAGCTAAACCCTGTATCTTTGTATCAGCTATGGCCCCTGTGCCACAGATTCTTTGTCAAAACTACCTTCAGCATCAAGGCCTCTGCATTGTAGGACACACATCTTCTGAAATGCATGGAGTTAATATATCATCCTTCCCCTCCAGATGGGAACATTCTCAGCTGTGCAAGTCTGGAGCTACAGCAGAGCCAGATGAACAGTTGACTTACTGTGTCCTGTCAATGATGTATCACATCCATACAATCTCTTTTGCGCAAAAAGCTCAATAGAAATGTTCAAAACACGAGATCTTACTTCAATTAAGCTTTTCAATATTAAGCAAAATTTCAGAGATTTTTTGAATTTTCTTTGTTTGTATTTGTGTGGTCATTATTCTCAGTGTTTGCTAAGTGGCAACATACCTTCAGAAGACAAATACTCTACCATATTTTGGTTGTCTGGAATACTTCTTTTTTATTCTTGTTTAGCCTCATTGCCAGTTTTAGTACAGCCAACATTCTTTAACAGACGATGAATCAAAGAGAACCACAACTTCATATTTTAAATATCTGAAAGTCTGTAGAAGTCCTTGGGAAAAACAAAAACTCTGCTTAAACTTAAACTGTGTACCCCAAAACTGGCAGCACCTTTGGGAATTAAAAATCTCCACAGTACAAATGAAACTAATGTGATCACAAAACAACAGGCTGTCTTAACCTATATCTGTAAATAAAATACAATCTGTGCCACAAACTTGGTTAAGAGGGTTAAGGGACCAAGAGTCAGAGGAGACTAACATGAGCAACAGGAAAAGACTTGCTTTTGTTGGGTTTTTGTTCTGTTCGTTTTGAACAGGCCTTTTATAGAGCACTTTCTGACAGGAAACCTTGATCCAGAAGCCTTCCAAGCACAAACCTCATCCAGAATTCAGCAGAAATTTGTTGGATGCAGAACTCATGGGATTACATGTGGTACCCAGTGTACAGTGCCAAGCGCTCGTGTATGCACATAAACAGCAGCATCTACTTCTCTAGCAGTAATACAGAGATTTGTAGGCAGAGTTGCAGCACCACGTTATATAGGCACACTGAAAATCACTAAAAAATCTAAAACCAGAACACTCTTTCCCCTGATTGAAGCTTTGGGCTGAGGTTCTAACCTTCATTTCAGTTTCCACAATATGTAAAAGCTACAGATAAAGACAAACGGAATTCTTCTTCTTTCTTCTCTCATCATCATAACACTCTTGATCACAACATTATTAGATATTTTTCAGGCTGCTAATTCAATGCCCACTGGCAATTCTGCTCTTTTCAAGCAGATTTTTAATGTTATCCCCTCTGAAATTCAGGTCTGGTAAATATAACAAATTTGATTATAAAACTTAGATTCTCTAGTTATTAAATTAGCTTCTTTTCAGAAAGCATGCTGAATCAAAAGAAGAAAAAGCGGCAAATTATACCTGACAGCTTTAATGCACTTATAACTATATGAATAAAAGATGTTGTGATTCATCATAGATAATAAGTCTTGCAAAAACTTTGGGTGAGCTGAGAAAATAATACTAACAGCCTTGCAAAACTACTTATAATTTAAATAATTTGGGTGGCAGGGAAAATGTGGCAGATTCTGAAGACTACAAAGTGGTCCAAATTGCATTAAATTTTCTCTTGCAGAATTTCTCCTTTTGTGTAAAAACACAGCAGTAATTTCTAGTTTCATAACTGCCAGTGTAGTATCAAGTATGGAGAAACCAGGCGAGATACCTTTTGTGAGTAAACATCTCACCATTCCTCTGATTTGCTAGAAAACAGTAAAAACTCTCACTTTGTACTCACAAGCCTAACACCTGATATTATTACCTCTATGTCAATAGGGTTGTGTTTTGTACAGTATTAGTATTGTAACTCCAGGATGCACAGGAGAAGGCAGGACAGATGATTTTATGATCTAAACCCATTTCTGTAGGACATGTAAGGTGCATTTAAGAAAGTGGATCAGTAGTGACATAAGACAGACACAGACATCCTTGGATTTAAAATCAAATGTGGATGCCAAAAGTTCAGTAATGCAGAAATTTTATTTTATTTTTTTAATTTGCAGTAATCAACCAGAAACCACCCAAAAAAGCAATAATGGTAGAAAATATGCTACAAATAGCATTTACCTTCAGAGATTATTTCCAGCTCTGTCACTGCCTTGTTTTAAGATTTTAGACAAGTCATTTCAGGCTAATGCAGTCCATGGTACAAAAAACAAGGTAATCAACTTCTAGTGACCCTCCACAGATGCCGTACTACCTAGTTCCTGATGAGGTACCCTAACCTTTCAGAGCAGCAGAGTCTCCTGTGGCTCTCCCTGGAGGGATTCTGGTACCTCCCCAACTACCAGTGGCAGTTGAGTTTATGGTGATCAGCAAGTAAACCTAGTTGCTGAATACACACAATATTACTTACAATAAAATAGAGGTTATAAAAAAAGAGATTAAGGTGGAGAGTAGACTAAGAGGTGAAGAAGACAACAGGCAGAGATTCCATGGGTGTTAAGTCATTTAGACCCTACTTAATCTGTAACAACAACTACTAGCCTACCATTTATTCAATATAATAATGCAATACTTATTCCTCAAGCTTGCCTTCCACTTCGTCAATCCAGGCCTGGTAATAGCAGTGGGCTGGTTTGGGTGCTGAGATGTTATCAGGTGTAACAGATCGCTGTCATGGGTAGATTTGGGGTATGATCACGCCATAGATAGTCCCTGGTTTCCAGCACATTACCTACAGACTCTGCTGGTCCTCAGTTCTTCACTGGTGCCAGCTTCCTGGAGCTTCTCAAGGCTTCTGACTGACCTCAGATCCTCTGAGTCAAAATGGCAGTTTATCTTGCTGCTGTGGAGAACAATAGTCATCAGTCACCCTCTCCCTTCTCACAGAGCCCCACCCAGCTAATCTTAGGGGCAACTTAGCACGGTAAGGCAAGCACTCTTAAGTGCCTTCAACTACCACAGGCAAGTAGGCAGGTATCCTCCAGAACACTAGATCATTTAACTTTGTGAGCTCTCTCCAAGCTCTCTCTGCAGCAGACGATGGAGTAATGTCTGAACTGACAGAAGATATACATATTTTTCATCCAAGTCAAGACATAAAAAAGACGTAAATTCCAGTGCTTCCAAATACAGATGTTCATAGGCCTAGTAACAGGTTAGTAGACAGGGAGGGAGGATATCACAACTTTTCCCATGCAACAGCAATAAGACATTCTTCCCTCAGCTGCATCTTGAAGTAACACATCCCTGCTTTCATCTGTCATCAGGGTGGCAACCCATAATCAAACTGTGTCTGACTATCTCTTTTGTTGCCAACTCTGACAGCATATGTGCCCAGCAAGTTTGATATCCAGATCTGCAAGAGTTCCTTTTCAACAATCTCTGCAGCAACCATAAGCAGAAAAGCAGTTTACAGATATTTACAGCTGAATAAAAATTATCTCAGTTCCCCTTAAAGCCAGAAAGAGTAATATGGATATTTCTTTGGTTGAGACTCAGCTGAGCCACTTTAAACACCCATCTCGGAATGAGACAAATCACGACGCAGAGATGCACACTTCCCCCCATTAGTGAGAGCGTAAGGTGATAAATTCAGGTGCAGAACCTGTATGTACACATTTATTTTTAGTGGGATGAATTTTAGCCATGTCTTACATACTCCTGCCTTTCAGCGAAAACCTCCTTCGCACATGGTTTAATCTCACCAGTCTCCTTTCCTCATAAATTAAGTTACAGCTGTTTTGCTGTGGATCCTACTAATACTGTAGGGGTACATCTTTTGTGCTACATAAACGAGAGCTCAGAGACCAGAACCCCCATCATGCAGGTGTTCTAGCTGTGCTCTGGGCTGCTCCAACTTAATCTCTCCATTACAGACCAGATACAGAGAATCTACACCTAAGCTGTGGGAACATGAGACCCATAAGCACTGTAAATGTCACGTGAACAGAAGACTTCCTAACCCTTGTGAACATGATACAGTCTGTGTATCTCAGCTTTTTGCTCTTTGTATAGCTTATGCCTCCTTGGACACATGCAATTCAAATATTGCAGAGTACCGACTCCCTCAAGTTCCTTCAAGATACTTCCCTTCTTTAGAAAAGGGTTCTGTAATGGACTAGAAATCCTCTCTGGGTGTACTCAGCCAACAGCTCCTGCCTGAATGGTGCCAAGTGGGGACCATTCCCCAAAGAGCAGCTTTGTCCATAGTTCCTTCAGAGATTTTATTAATGCCACTATTACTAAGCCTTTGTGAGTGGATCCAACAGTCTCGTTTGATGTAGCTACAGACTGAGGAATTCCTCACTAGCAAATATACCAAGATTGCCCACAATATTTACACAGACAGCAAAGCTGTTTTTCAGCTCTGCAACTGCCAAATGCACAAACCTATGGAAAGAGATTCTGCTGACTACAACGAACTTTGTATTAGGACTTTTAAATCTTTTAGGAAAGGATGACAGAATCTTTTATAGTGAAGGTATGTGTCTACCACACACTCATTCTATTAGCTTAGATTGGACCCTATACTAAGTTTAGTTACTAAACAACTAAACATACGTATTTGAAAAATAATCATGCCTTCCCCTGCTTACACAAAAGTAGGTGCAACCAAAGCTCATAAATAGTATTGTGAGCAAAAGGAGAAAACACTACTTGAAATAATGGAATACATTACAGAAAACAGTAATTTAGAGTTTTATAATTCCTTTCTTTTTCACAGAAATGATTATATATAATTCACCATCTTCAGTAGTATTAAAGATGTTATAATTAAGGTAACTTGCATTAATAAATCACAGTAGTACTGCAACGTGTTATTAATAGTAGCTTTAGAGAGTGGTCTGGGAAAAGAAACAAGAAGGTATATGATACATTTTCTACTTCAACATTTCCAGAAAACATATATTTTAAAAATATTTTACAGGTTAAAATACTGATAATTCTATAATTGTTTCTTAAGTAATACTGTGAAGTAATGTCTTTGCCATCTTTATAGTATTTTTTGAACTTCATAACAATAATTATTTAAAATTATATCAGTCTCAGTCACATTGCATTTAAAAATATAAAGTCAGAGTCCCTAATAAATCCTTCCAGTTTTTCAAGTAACACAGATAAAATTAACTTTGCTAATCTTAACATGTTTTATTGTACTCTTATGTACAATTTCTATCCCTCTCTCTTTTTTAAGTACAGAATCTATACAGTGGAAAGTCTTAAGCAACCTTAACTATAGTTGTTGCTGCCAGCTCTTCCTATAAAACTCAGGGTGAAATACTGGTATAATTAAAATTGATTGCAAAGCTCACACTGATTTCAGATAATGAAAGAAAAGAGAAGAAACGCACCCTGAGATACAGTAAAGTCCCTACAATAAAATTTTATATTTACATATGATTTCAGGGAAACCTATGATTAATATATTATAGGCAAAATACATATACAAATATGTACACATCGGTATGTGTATAAAAAGATGGGTAAAAAGTCAAAATTATAGGATTTCTCTTAGATATAGGTCTACCTTTTTAATCAGCACTAGCAACACCACAGAAGAATGTTTGGAAGGGAAGAAAAATGAAGTATAACTTATTCAGCTGGAAAAAGGAGGAAAATCTAACAGTTAAAATACATAACGTAATTCCATTACTGAAAGCATTTTCAGGGAACTTCTATTATTGTTGCAAAATTGCCATGGGATGTTATCTTTAAAAGATAAAACAGAAGTTGAACAACAGTTCTTATCTAATGGCAAGAAAGTCCCCACTCTCCAAAGATTTATGTATACAGCTAACTTTATGCAGTCAAAGTAGTCTTGCTTCAGACCACAAAACTTTCCAAAATGCTTAAAATTAGGCATAATATATGTAACTTGTCACAAAATTGAGACCGACAGCCTTACGTGGAAAGTCATAGCAAATATATTTTTCAAATTAAAAAAAATGCATAGTCTGTCACAAGACAATATCAGTTTTGACCTGCATTTTTTATTTTATTTTTTGACCTGCATTTATTCATAAAAGCAGTGTTTTAAAAGTCTGCGTAACATTTCTTTGATGAATCAAATATTTATCACAAAAAGGTCGCTGACAACTTAGAAACTGTATTTTAAAATCTTTCCAATTACATTACTGGTATTTTCCATTCTCACATTTATTTTTTTTTAAAGTAAGAATTTTGCTTATAACTTTTTTTCTCTGATTTTTAAACTTGACTGAAAAAAATAATTCTGAAGTTTTAGGGAACTTTTTACAAATGCCAGCAAGGTGTTTTTTCAGCTAACTATATACAAAGAGTGTGGGAAGACAGTATGTTAGAAAGGTCAATATAAATGAATGCTATGAGAGGTATTTGGGGACACATATCTTAGATAAATTTTAATTCTTTTCCTTTTAAATGGACTCTATCATGATAAGCTTTCAAGTAACTCCAGCAAGTTGAAAATATTTGAAGATAAGCTATATTTATAGTGTACTCCTAAATGCAAAGATGGCTGTGAACTCTTATTTATGACTGAACAGTGTTATCTAGCCACAAAATGTTCACATTTATTTTCAGTTTTACTAGTGGATGAATGTTGACTGTCTGATAATTAGTTCCATTTCCATCATCTCGAAAGCATACAAAACAACAGGACTTTCTGTAAACTAACAGCACATTGTCATCTTAAAACTTATTCATCAGAGAAAGGTATTTCAGCTTCCTTGAAACTGATCTCTCCTCTATTTGTTGTTTGTTTGGGTTTTTTTTTCTTGTGGAGAGGGATAGGTAAAAATTATGCAAATACTCAAGGTAAGGTTGAAAAGGGCTCTGAGCAACCTGACCTAGCTGAATATGTTCCTGCTCATTGGAGGGAGGGTGGGGATTAGATGACCTTTAAAGGTTCTAAACATTCTACCAATAGTAGTCTTTCTAGAATACAAAAGAGCTTCGGAAGTCCCTGAAGCCAACTCTCAACCTTCATCATGAAGACCTTGGTACAGGACTTTAGAGACTCTGGATAAGGATCAAGGTATCAGCTGGCCAACTTTAATGACTGTTCAGTTCTAACCAATTACCCTGTACTTTTCTAAGTGTGCCTATTTTGTGTTATCACTTTTAGGAAAACTTGTCTTCCTTGTGCTTATATCCTCACCTGTTTCAGAGCGTTTGCCTTGTAATCGCAGTCAGACAGATTGCTCTCATGTCCGTTAAAGTAAAATATAAGTTGATATTCTTAAGAGGACCAATGTAATTTTGAAGGGGCTAAAGAAGGCCTGGCTTTGTGAGACACTTTGTTTCAGTCTTCTATCTGCGTTTGGGCAAAATATAATCTACAGTCCAGTTCTTGACCTGCAAAACCAAGCAGTGATATTTCCCGTCTTTCAATTAGCTTGTCTGTTCAGCTCCTCCAGGAAAGTATCAAAATACTGTTAGCACAGTGCCTAGCCTACTCAAATCTTACATTTTGTTGGAGCTTACTGTCATATGTACTTATGGTAAATAAGTCAGACCACCCCCACGCTCTTTCTCAGGAAATAGGGACATGTATACAAAAGATGGCTTGCCAGCCCCTCCTTCAAATGGCTGATCATCGCCTTCCTCGGTCCAGCTTATGCAGCACTTGAAATCCTGAAAGATGGACGAGCATGATGGGTGGCCCTCAGACTAGGTGACTGAATCCAGCTCTCAACTCTTACTCTGTAAGAAAGGGTTTAGATAGAATGTAACAGGAGTTAATTTAAGCTGTTACAAGAGTAAATGAATGCTGGCACTAAGCCTAATGCTCTTGAGAGGATTGGAGATCTAGCAGAGAGTGAATCCCTGCTGGAACTTGGTCTAACACTATTAAAAGACACTGAGATGTGGAAGTGGACCTTCAGGCATGAGGAGATGTATGTCTACTTCGCACTTTTAATTTTTTGCTTTTGACTTTGTAACAAAACTTAAATTAAATTTCAGCCAAACATGATTTCCTAAGAATGACAGGATTCACAAGGGTTTGTTTCATGGTAGTATGTTTTCGTCTTTTGATGTAGCTTCACATTATGTTCATTATGCCTAACAAGAAAAGACCGCATTTAAATATTGTTACATAACTATTCAGTGGAACATTGACTCTTAAGGAAAAATTACATTTTAAACATTTCAGAAAATATTTTCTTAGTCTTTTAATTTGCTTTTTCAATATTTCAGCAATGCAAACACCTCTAGTACAAAGTCTGAAGTCAACATGTAGAAAGCACTTTTTAAAAAAAGCAGGTATGTCTTGCTAAATGTAATGATTTCTGCTTACAAGAGCCAATGAAGAGCAAACTGAGCAGGATGGGAAAGGGAGCTAACATTTTAGTGCTGCAGGGCATAGTAGCTGATTAAATTTGTCACCACATAGCTCAATTTGTCTGATGAAACTCATATTTACCAGACTGTCAGTGTCATTTCTACAGACCACAGTAAGCTTTGCTTTCTATCATCAACTACCCTGCAGTGATAAATGCAAGGGGTGAAACAGGACTTTCTCTTCCTAGCCAAGAGTTTTCCAGCTATTTAGGCATATGTTCTAGCACTCACAACTGTACCAGCCTGGTTACAGCAACACAACTGTGAGCAACATTAGTGCAGCCATAGCTCTGTACTCCTGGACACTGCGCCCACAGGGTGACTTCACTGCAGGGAGAGAAGGGGTGGCTGAGGACACTTAACTTCCACATCAGCATTGCGTGCTTGCAGTCATATGAGGATAACTCTCCATTCACACTGCAGTTGTTCCAGTCATGAATGTCATCTGAGGAAAGACAAATTACCTACTTATTTATTCTTACTTAAAGAAAAACTGAAAATGCCTGGCAGAGTAATGAACTAAACCTGTTAACCTGTGTTGTGACAGTGTGTTCGACATCAAGGGATCTGGCATTCAGAAATCAAATCACTCTGACATCCTTTACAATGTTTCTAGGATTTTGCCAGCATTCATAAAGTGCTTGGTTATTGGTTGACACAGAAAATAAAGTACTTTTAATATGTTTGTACAAATATTCTGTGTCAAACTATAAGATTGGGATGGAAAATATTTTGTCTGTCTAGAGGGAATTAGAAACAGGCAATAGGAATTTGCTGCAAGTTTTGCATCTCTGCAGAAGCAAGATTTTGCTGTATGTGTTTGTGTATAATGACAGAGGGATTTTGCGCCTATGTTTTGCAGTATCTGGGGTTTAAAAAAACTTTTCCCATATGAGTTAACTAGGTTTCAGGGAAAAGGAAAAAGATTTTGCGATGTACATTAGTATGTGAAGATGGAAACCATTTGCCCTACATGTTGCACTTTTGGGTGATTTTGCAATGAGCAGTCATTTGTGTTCCCCAAAGAAGGTGCTTTTGAAGGAGTTGTATCCTACTAAGAACTCAGGTCCTGTGATTCCCGAAGATGTCTCAAACACTTCACAGAATGACACTCAGCAGACAACACATGCTAATGGAAGACTGGATAAATTCTCAGATGCCATTAGTTAAATGACTGAAATTACCACCTATGTAACTGAATTCATGACTCCAAAATTACTTTAGTGGCACTGATGGATTATCACCTTTCATCAGTGGATAACGGGCAAAAAAGGATTTCCATGTTTCAGAGCCTGTACCACAGCATTTGTAATGTTGACAACACAGTACTGCCTGTCATATCAGAAAGAGGTGAAAGATACAGTTCGCTAAAACAGATTGAGTACTTTCGGAAGGCCTTCTTCCAAATAGCGAAGTAATAGGAAATTGCATGCAGCCATTCTCTCACCAGTCTTTTTCCACATTCACATGGAGTCACTAGGTGAACTGGTCTGAAAACATAGATACTTGTACTGCCAACATACAAATGTTGTTTAGCTTCCTCTCTGCTTTATTTCATATGACCTTAGCATTAATTCCAGGATGGCCCAATTTCTGAACGAGATCAACTAACTAATGTTTGAGTGTGACCAACTGACTCAATCTAAACAAGACCTAGAGAGCTTTGTTAAAACTATAGCAGTGGGAGAAAAAAGCACTCTGAAGCATGCACAGTGAATAGCTCTCTTTTGACACAAGGGATTACTGCCAATCAAATTGTTCTGTAATGCTTTTCGGTGAACACCTCTGCCATGACAGTTTCTGTAAACAGCATCTTCTGTTATCTGTATTTCATGAGAAACTCTACTCTGCCCTTGAAAAGGATATTCTAAACTTGCTCATGCTTTTGGTTTTTCTCGTCTAGATCATACACCGCGCAACACACCCATAGGTGACATTTCCAACACCCAGAAAACCCAAACTGCAGAGCACACAGCGCGAGGTCAGCCCTGCTTGTGGAAGCTCACCTAACGTGCCTCTCTCAGTACACCGGGCTTCCCGCAGGGTTTCGAACCCCAGTCACGAACCGTTGCTCTTCATGTACTTAGCAGCGGCTTAAAGCTCTGGGACAAGAGTCACATCAGGGAATAAGGTGAGCTCAGCGAGAGTCACAGGGTGTGGTTCACCCTGGGGCCGGAGGGCCCCTGCAAGCGCCGTCACTTTTCACTCCCCACCGCACAGGGAGACCTGCGGTGCTCCCTCCCCTGGCACAGACAAACGCCTGGCCCTGCCCTGACCGTCTTCCCCCCTCCACCAGCAACCCGCCAGGCCCTCTCCCCTTCCCAGGGGAAGGCCAGGGGCAGCCACAGCCCGCAGGGAAGGGCCCTGGGCCGGCAGCCCCCCTCCGTTCGAGGTGTTTCCAGGGAAAGGCCGGGAGCGGGGCCCTGCGGCCTCCCCTCAGCCCCGGGGGACTTGGGGCTGAGGGGAGGGCGCGACTCCAGGGCAGGACGGCGGCCTTATGGCGCCGGTCACTGCTGCGCACCTCCGCCTGCGTTACAGGATCACGGAATCCTTTAGGCTGGAAAAGACCTCTGGGATCATCGAGTCCATCCTGCGACCGGACACTACCTTGTCAACTAGACCTCGGCATTGAGTGCCGTGTCCAATCTTTCCTCAACCACCTCCAGGGATGGTGACCACCACCTTCCTGGGCAGCCCAATCCAATGTCTAATCACCCTTTCTGCGAAGAAATCCCTGCTCTTGTCCAACCTAAAGGTCCCCTGGCTTAGCTTAAGATATGTACTCTCGTCCTGCCGCCAGCTGCCTGGGGGAAGAGGCTGACCCCCAGCTGGCTATAACCTCCTTCCAGGTTACCTCTCTGCCAGCTCCGTCCCCTCCGGCGGTGCGGGCGGCGTCGCTCCCGCCAGCGGAGCGGGGACAGGCCGACCCCGGTGGGACCGACCCGGGGACGGAGCCGCCCCCCGGCCTCGGGCCCGGCACGGCGCATGCGCGGCGCGGCGGCCGCGCCGTGTTCCGGGAAGATGTCGGCGGCGTGGAGAGCGGCGCTGGCCGCGGGGGCCCGCGCCCCGCTGCGGGGGCGGCTCGCCGGGATGAGACCCCCGCGGGGCCAGCGCCGCCCGCCCGCCGGCGGGGCCGTCCTCCTGCTCGGGGGAGGCTGCCTGGCGGCGTGCTATAGCCTGCGGGCTCGTGTGCTCCCGACAGTCCTGGCTCAGGTAAGGCAGCAGCGGCACCAGCATCCCCGCTCCCGCCGACAGGCAGGGCTGGGCCGGCGCAGTGGGAGCCGCGGCCCGGGGGCGGCTGTCGGCGGCCTGTCGGGGTCCGCAGTGGTCAGACCCCGTCCTGCAGGAGCCGTTACGGCCCCGGCGGTCCGGCAGGTAAGGCGCGTCCCCGGCCCGCTGGGCATCGGCAGCGCATCACCTACACCGAGCCCGCCGCGGTGGAACTCCGCCGTTCGCCGCAGCAGGAGAAGGCAGGTTTTGCCTCGGCACCGAGCGCTTCCCCTGTTCGCTTGACAGCCCTGGAACCGGGTCGTTTGAACAAGCACACGGCCTGTGCTGAGCCCTGCGCTTTGCTGGTAACTTTCAGGTGAAAGGTAACTTTCTTCCTTTCACGATGCCCGGGCTGCACGTCTGGTGCTGTTAGACACTCATGCACCTTTTTCCTTCTAAAAAAAGAATATTTCGCAAAAGTAGTACATTTATAACTGATACTTTGTCTGAAACGCATTGCACAGAATGATTTCCTCTTACTCTGTCCAGACTGTGTGTTTGGACACACATTTCCTCTTACTCTGTCCAAACAAACTGTGCTAAAGTGTATTTTCCCTTGGAGCATCAGTGCACAGTCAGAAGGATATGTTCAAGGACAGATGGTTATTATTTACAAAATTGTTGCAAGTTCCAAAACACAGCTATGTTTCCCAACTTTATCCTTTTCATGGAGGAAGTGAGCTTTTTCCTGTATTCCTTAAGAGAAGAAGTTACTGTCAACTGGAGTTGGTTTATTATTTGAAGGCTGGAAGACCTAAATGTTTTGTAGGCCAGAGGGTTTAGGTGGGATGGGGGAAGAGGTCAGTATATGCTTGCAGTACCCAGTACCATTCATCTACTTATATCTAACAATTTTTGGAAGTTCAGCAGTTTGTATGCTGTGATATCTTATCTCTTAAGAGTGATTGAATAGGCTGAACTACAGGCCAATAAATAGCAACCTTTATTCTTGAGTCAAGAACAAAGAATTTTTTTTTAACGTTGCAGTCTTAATTGTGGAGAATTTCTAAGCTGCATCTTCTCAGAAAACTCAATTTTTATTAAATAAGCATTTTTCTAAATAGATTAGCTTATTAATCCTGGTTCCTTGTACAGCACATGTTAAAACTTTAATTTTCTATATACAGCTTGTAGCAAGGAAAGCATCCATTACTCCACTAGAAATCCTACTGGAAACATGTCTGCTTGTTGTTTTTATGTTTAGTTATGTGACATTTTTCAGAGGCATTGCATTATGTTTAAAAAGTCCTGTCATTGAGACCAATTTCACATATGCATGGAACTCTTGCTTATGTAGATGTGTATGTAGGTATGCATAAAAAGTATTAAATGTGGGAAGTAATCACTTTTACAGGGTGTTGAGTGAAGTGATCTGGTTCTGGTGCTGTTGTGTTCTCTTGGAGTAGCCTCCATGTAACATATGGACAGTCCTACAAGTACACTTTTAATAATTCTTGGGGGGAACTCCAAAAGTCTAAGGCTTATTTAACTGATTTGGTTTTGGAGACAGTAAAGTGCTGGACTATGCAAATGTTGTAGTAGTTTATTCAATTTGAACTTTTCAGTTTTCCAGTAAAATGATTGTTGGAGATGCTAGTTCTCCAAATGTCTTGTATTCCATATTGCTGCAATTAATTTATTGAGCTTTTCAAAACTCCCGAAGAACTGACCATGCAGAGCATAATATTAAGGCTGGTAAGCTGAATGTGGAACTGGATTGTGAAGGCAATGAGGAATAGAGTGACAGAGCCAAAGAGGCATGCTGTGAGTCTCTTAAGCAGTTTAGATGCTTCTTGTTAATAGAAATAGAAAATAGTCAATAGCAAAACAGAGTGTTCAAACAAGTGTGTCGCCTTTATTTTATGTTTTGAAGCCGTCTTCTTTCAGTTCAGAGCTTGTGGAATCCTATTAAATGGAGATGCTTTTCACATTCTAATTAATAGAGGATAACCTTACTGTCTGTTATTATTCCTTTTCATTGTAATTGATCTCAAGCAGCCTTTCTTGAGATTGTGCTGGCAAACAGTATTGAACTGTTTGTTCCTGCTGAGGTGTGCTATGTAGAGGGAATGTTTGCAGCATACGTATGTGAAATATTATAGATTAGGGCAAGTATTTGAAATTAAACAGCATCATTTTCTTTATCATTGTTGTAATAAAGGAATAGGTAGTGGGTATGTTTATACTTTTATCTCATCAACTAGGCCTAACATTTGCTCTTTAGAATGCAATGAGATTTCAGTGCTTCCCAGTTTTCTTTGGTAATATAGTCTTTACTGTTGAATTGCTGCAAAATAGGTGGTAATTATTTACAATACTTGACAAAGTCAAGCTAACAGTGTATCTCTATGCCATCATAAAATAAATAGCCAACATAAGATTTTATGTGTAGTTATGTGACTTTTTCAGTAGCATCGCTTTATGTTTTAAAAGTGCCATCATTAAGACCAGTGTTACCTGTGTGTGGTACTCTGGTGTAAGCATAATTTGAGCCACTGGCTAATTCTCATTCTTGTAGAAAGTGAGATCTTACAACCAGTAGTAACTTTGTGCAGAAACAAAGTTTCCTTGTAAATACTTGTTGTTTGTTTAGGTTAAGTAGTTGAAGTTGCTAACTCCGTTTAGATTTTCTGTTATTCTCAATAAAACTGGTTTCTATCATATTATTCAGACATTTTTCAGCTACACCTTCTTCTAGGCAATTTCTGTTGAAGCTAGCACACAACATGTCAAAGCTAAAGTTCTGTAAATTCAGTATTTATCACTTTTTTCATCTAAAGCTTTTGGTTATTTTAAAATAGGTATAAAAAGGCTGATATTTTTGGCACCTAGTTTCTTAAATATTTAATTCCTGTCCTTGCTCCCTGCTGGAGTAGGTTTAATCCTTCTCCTGTTGGTTATTGGCACTCCTGACTTCTGCTCAGAGTGAATGAAATTCAGCCTGTGTACAGGTCTGCAGAATCAAAGGTCCTGCAGGGTCAGGTAACATGTTTTGGTTTTGTGAGTTGTATGGATAGTGTCTGTTTTATTTTGTAGTGGCTTATGTTTGATTACTGTGTTTTAATGTAATTGTTTATTCTGACAATAAATTTTCAGATTGGGGTTTTTTTAAAACTTTGTTTGACCCAGTTTTTTTGTCACCATTTTCACTGCCACTTATCTGTTCTTACAACTTACATTAAGTGGTTAGCATATTAATAATAAAACTTTCTATATTTAATGTAGTAAAACCTCAGATGTAATCTTTCATACAGCTTCAGTAAGTGATTTATGAAGTTATTTTCATTCTCTTCATTTGCTGACCTACTGTTTAGAAATGTGCAACTAATATATACTGGAGTAAGTCCTTAGCGCTGAGTATAAAACTCTACTTTACAAAGATTATTATAGCAAAGTGAACACAATTTGTAAAAAAATTATTTATAGCTACCGGGTTTTAGTTCTATCTCCACCAGTGAAGCTACATTGACAATATCCTAGACCAGATATAGCTTGTGCTGGGAAAAGCTAGATCTTTTTTTTTTTTTTTAAATTAAATTAGCTAATCAGCTTGTATCAAGAGGGGGAAAAAAAGAAGGGAAGGGGGTAAGAGCTTTTGTTCTACCAGTGTATCTCAGAATGGGGATTTATGTTGAATTCAATAAAAGTGTTTCTTCTGTTGTCCTAACCAACACAGCCAGGTCAAAAATGTACACAGTGCACTGCACACTGCAATGATACTATAAGGGCTGCTTTTCTTCTTCAGTAGTGCAATTCAAGTGACACAATGGTATGTAGTTTTTAACCTTGATCAGACCTTGCAGTATTGTCTACTATGTCTTTATTCTCTCAGAGTGTGCAGTTTGCCACGCTAATACGGCCTTAAACTGTTGGAATTCTTTCATTAATGTGTGCTGCTTATCTCAAGTCAGCTTTGCACACAGCTAGGTTGGTTACCTTTATTAGGGTCAAGAATCAAGTGTGTGATTGTCAAAGAGCATACAAGGAGATTTGGAATGGCACACACTGTAGCATTTTGTGAAAGGCAATGACTTCTGCCTCCCCATTCCAACTAAATTTGGAACCTCTCAAAGGACTGTAGGATCAATCTTGCATGCATGCAAACTGCAAATGATAAGAAAATTCTGAGAAACAGCAGGCTGCCAGAGGCAGCATATCCTGCCCCTGCTGAGTTTTTTATGGCCGTGTTTAGTCACTAGCTTCAGAAAGAAGCTTATAATTTGATTTGCCCTTGAAAAGTTGCCATCCCTGCAGCGTGTCACAATTTGTGCTAGGTCACTGTTTTCCACATGAGACTGCATGGAGTTGTTACTAGCACATATGTGAAGTTATATGTGTGCAAAGTCTTGTCTGTTTGCTGATAAACTTTAGTGTGTTTCAGCATTCTTCTTCTAGGGTTGTGGGAGCATTAGTTGGTACTTAAATATCTGATATTGTTTACCTGAGGTAAAGAAGAAAACAAAATTTACTAACAGCGTTTTTGGGGTATGTTAATACTTTCTGTTACATGATTGTAGTCTAAATGATTCTCTTTATCTTACCTTTTCTATTACTGCTCTGTTGCATCAGCAATCTTCAATTATTCCAGATAAGGAGAGGCTCAATTTGTGTCCTGGAGGTCTTAAATACATATGTTGTACTTGATCATACTGAAAATACTAAGATTATGCTTATAACAATAGTTAACAAACAATTTGTGATGTTTTGATATTTTTAAGTTTCCGAAATGCTTGCTTTATTTAAAATGTGTTTATTGAAATAATTTTTCTTGGACTGCATTAATTTTCTTATTTCACTTTTAATTGCGTTGAATGTTTCATAGTTTTCCAGCATAAGCAATTCTTAAGAGAGGCAAAGATAGCCACACATGGTAGTGGTGACTTTGTGTGTCACAATGATATGAAAACTGTTATTCTGAGCAACTGGGAGTAAAATACTTCAAATGATTAAAATTACATCTTAGATTAGTTTTCTGGGGCTACATATGTAGCCACCACAAAAATTTATTTTAGAACTCTTGCCTTACACTGTTTAAAGGAACCACAATATTGTAAAGGATTCTCCAAACACTAGTTTGTTCAGGAAAGACTCCATTGGTTCTGCCACTATGGAAAGGCAAGATAGTATCTTGGAGGACCTCTAAGCAAATCACAGGGCTGTGGTGCCACGGTTCATGGGATAATCTAAGGAGAGTGCTTATATTAAATAAAACTTAAGTTTATTAGGGGTTTAGTAAAAGTCTCTGGACTCCTAGACTTGGAAGCTGATAAGAATGGTTAAAAAAGATCTGAAATGCTGTGATTTTTTGGTGATACTTTTATGTGTGCACTGTGTCTCCAAAGAGATGAGTTTGATATTGTTGATATGGATCTGAGCTATGGTTGGTTTAGATAAATTCCATATTTTGCATGGTTTTTTCTCAGGTAAAATTTCCAACGCAGATCAATAGAAAACTTGCAAAATACTGTCTACTATAAGCATGTTACCCATTTAGTGTATATTTACTTGATTGGTAACCTCTGGCAGAAACGTGTAATACAAATGTAATTAATTGCATGCATTTTGTTTAAATCATTTGAAGTAACTTCTTTGGAGAAGTGGAAGGAAGAAGTGCATAGCTCCGGGATTTTGATGGGCTTTTTACGCATCCTTAGTATCCAGGACCACTTTGTGACTGAAGTTATGCTTAGACTATTTTAGGCCACACTTCCTCACTCATTTCTGAATTTATTTTTTTGTAATAGATAATGTTACTTAGGAAGGTAAGCTGTGCATAGCAGCTGCATGTGAAGGATTTTTGGTCAGATGAAAGTATGTATGTGGCATTTGAATTTGGTCACCAAATAGGAAAAAAAAGTGTATTTCATATACATTAAACAATGATTCCTACAAAGTTACGCGTAAATGCTTTGAATTGTGAGACACTGATGAATCTTGTTAGAATGGGAATTTTTGTGGGGGTATCTCTGCAATCTCTTTTAAAAGCATGGTTCATGCTGAGGGAAGAACATCACTATTAAGATGAGGTGTCTTGATAAATATAGAACCTGGGATAAAATTGCATAAGGATTTGTAATGATGTATGGAATCGCCTGGAGGGAGGAATGTGGTTCTAAAATAAAACCAGAAAGAATATGTGCAGTCTAATCTGAGAAACATACAGGAGGATTCTTGTGCTTACTCTGTCATAAAAAAAAAAAAATTGCCTGCTTTTGTCAGAGCAAAAATCCTAGAATAGTTTTTTTCTCCTAAATAGTATTTTAAAGAGTTTATCTCCAAGTCTTTGTTCTATTAGAAATTAATTGAGAATGCAGATGTAGCAGTGCACATAGAAGATTACTAGGATGCTCACAAATTAAAATTAAGCATCTATAAAATATGTCTGCATCATAATGCTTCAACATGCTTTTGAAACTTAAAGCAAGTGTTTGTAATCCACATCAAACAAGCTGCTCAGTGATGGCTTGCAGGCCTCAGAAAAGCCTCATTTGAATTCAGCTGGTGCAAACCTGGCCCCATGTTTACATTATTAATGTTTAAAATCTATGTAGTGAAATAATGTGATGTAAAAATAATGAAAATTACCATTGCTGTTGTGGGTTGGAGCGTCTTTGAGTAAGGATTGAGGTTTTTGTTGGTTTGTTTTTTAAATCTTTCTCCTGCTTTACAACTTCTTTAAAGGAAGGGATAACTTCCTTAAAATGTTGTCCTTCTGTCTTTTTGCGTCTTACCTTGCTGCTGGTTATTGTTCTCCTTACTGCCTTACTCTGTTCAGAGTGGAGCGGAACAGAGCGCACAGAACGAGGCAGTGGTTCCCTGCACAGCCTTAGAATTCTGTTCTGGTTGGGGAGCATGGTTGGAAATGTGTTAGAGGATTCTCACTGCATCTTCAGGTTGGGTCCTCAAATCATCTGCAAGATGGTGCCTGTAAATCTTCTTCCCACTGAAGAATCTGTAAAACTGACAAGCTTTGGAGGGGGGACCAGTTGGATTCAAGGTTCTCTGAACTCATGGTGTTTCTTTACAGCAGTGCCCAGTGCTAGAGAAGCTTCTTACAGAGGTGTAGTGAGCTGCAGGCAGTGCTCCTGTTGGCATGTGGTAGCATCCATCCCTCTGCCAGCTTTATGGTTTACTCTGAACTGTATCTTTATGGCTATATCTACTATCTCAATAACTATTACCAAAAAAAGTTGTCTTAGATCACAACAAGGCAGTCAACCCAGTTGGTAAATGCATTCAATACTGCCTTTTATTGAACAGGAAATGGGTAGTCAATTTTTTATTAAATGACTGAGATATCTACAGTCTATGGCTGTAAAAAAGACAATTTAACACAATTCATGCATGTGCCTTCTAACTCTGGTCTGTTGTGTGAATATATTTCTACTAAGTTTTTTGTTTACCGTGCATCTAGAAGTAAACTGAAGGACTTCAATATAATTGGTTTGGTTCTGTGTGTTTAAATGCCTTGGTAACATTGTTGCCTCTTAATTCATCTAGAATGAATGAGTTGTTAATAGTCCCAAAAATATTCTGAAAATAGTATGTGCTCAAAAAATGCATTTTTAAACAACATTCCTCCGGTTTTTAAGCATCAATAAATATGAATTTCCCCTGCAATTAGATTGCTAGCTCAGCTTATCCTAATCTTTTTTCCTTAAATATACTTAAGTATTTCTGAAACTGTTCCTCTGGTGTAGCCAAAGAGAGTAACCTTAGCTACCTCTTGTTTAATTCTGTATTTCACTGTATTATGGAAATACTGTATGTATCAGGTATCCACCAAGCAGTCTAAATCAATAACTGAGATATTAAATATATCACAAACATCATTCTCAGCATTAGTGACATACAGTCATTGTCATGTTGTGTGCCTAAAATAGAATGTGGTATACAGAGTATGGAATCTGTAGGACTGTGATGCTATAATTAATTATACCCTTAAGTATTACTTATGTATGTGCATTTGTTTCACAACTTTAAATATATGGTATCCGTTTCAGCTTTTTGAATGTGAGATATTTCTATCCTGAAGTTTCTGGCTTTGAAAATATTTACATTTATTCCCTTCTCTGTGTGCACAGAGATTCTTTGTGGAGGTGTCTTCATTGATACTAAAACAACATGATGTCAAATGTAATCTCAGGGGGTCAAGGTTAAAATTTAACTATCTTTCATCTGATCTGTCACCTTTTACTTGAATTCACTCTTGCTATATGACTTCAGTGATTAAATAAAATCTAACATTCTTTCTAGGCACTTTGATACATGTGGACAGATGGAGTGAGTTAAGCTACATGGTTTTGTGTTTTTAGGTAATGTAATAAAAGGCTAGTGTTTGAGAGTCTTTGGCTGTTTATGTTAGTAGGCAAACAGCTTGCCTGAAAACAAAAAATAGATTGGTTAGAAAGAATTGTACAAAATAATTTTCTGATTTTTAACAAAGAACCTAGAAAAGAAACTAACATTTATTTACTGGTGGTATAAGACTTTTCCTCCAGTAAATTCTGTAGATGGCTTTAAAATAGATATTACAAAGTTTCTTTTTTACTTACTTTATTAGATAGAAGCTCTGTTGGCTTTTTTTTTCCTAAAAACTTTGAACATCATGATAATTAGCCCTTTTTTTTTAATAAAAAATTATCTATTCTGTACAAGCAGTAGCAACTATTCTCCCATTGCTGCTGTTTTCAAATGTGTTTGCCGGGTTAGTATGAGAGCTCTGTATTACACTTCCTTGCAGAGCTTTGTGTAAGATTGTGGCTGACTGAATATAGTTATTCCTGACAAGCAGCTCAGCATCTTGGAAACATAATGTAGCCAGAAAAAGAAGAAACAAATCAGAATCTAGTTTAATTTATGCTGTGGAGAACATTATATAAACTTCACTGGTGATATGTGTGACAAAAGCTTAGTGCCTATTTTCTGCATTGGGTACTTTTAGGTCACGGGATTTTGACACATTATAATGTTGTATAATTTTGGTTTTACTATGGTTCTTATTATAAGTTTGTTAATGTAACTGGGCTTAATTTTGTTTGAATAATGTTCCGGAAAGACACTAATTAAAATAATCGTCCAAAATAAATGACAGATAAAACTGTGTGAAATGCTCATTCAGATGTACTATGTACTAGGCTATAGCTCCTTACTACTACTCACAAAGATTTTTATTACACTGTGAACTAAAAGACAAGAGAAGGGAGTCTTGCCAACTTTAGACACCAGACATCATTTAAAATAGTTCCTCAGAGTTTGTGTCCCTCTCAGGGTAGGAGAAATTTCAAGAATGACTGTATTGCACTGATGTAGTCTATAGAAAGCACTTCTAGTAGATGTAGCACACAAATATTATCTTGTCAGTGCTGATATCTTCCCTGCTCCTTTGCCAAATCATCAGAGAAGCTTTCATCTGCCTTCAAAAACTACAGAGACAAACCATAGAAACCATAGCATAGATGAAAAAGTTACATGAAAAGAAGAAAATCAGTGTTTCCAGAAATACTTTTTTTCTTAACTTTTTTTTTTTTTTTTTGTAAAGTAGGCATTTTTTTTGATAATGCCTCTTATTGGAGATACTGCCATTTACATTAATAATCTATTAAGAAATTATAATGTAATATTAAAACAAAATATATTGAACTGCATATAAAGCTATGTACTTATATATTTATAGTGTAAATTTATACTTTATATATATTAGTAAGGATATGTATGCATATGTATAAAACATATTTATAATACAGACTGTGTGAATGCAGGAATAAAAAATAAATAAAAAACTGTGTTAGTAATGAAGTTAATGTTATTGCATGTATGTGTGCTTTTGCTGCTGTATTTCTCCTTCTGGGAAAAAACAATTGTTAATTTTTTCACATAGAGCTGTAGTTAAGCACTACTGTAAAGAAATTTGTGCTTGTCTTTTTGAGCTCTCTCCAGGAAATTTTTTGAAAAAGAGTACTAAAGACCTAAAAAGTCATGAGTAACAGCATGTAGGCTGTCACCTATGGGAAGGACTCTACATGGAAAACAAAAATGGCAAAAACTAAAGCAAGTCTTTTGTTTCTGGATTTTTTTAAAAAAATGTTAAAACTTTTAGATTTTAGTTTAACTGAAGAACCACCATGAATGAACAGTATAAAGAGTATAAAATTACTTTTCTAGAACACAGTGTTTTCTTTTATTCTGAATATGCCTGTTGTGTGTAATATTCCTACTCAGTCTCTCAGAAAAACATTGTAGGAAATTGCTGACATAATTTTTTCCCAGCTGCTATTAAATTTGGAAAACTGATAATATCATATTGCCAAATGGTGTTGCATTGTTATTCTTTAATTTTAAGATTTATGCCTTTGCTTCTCTTCAGCCTCAAAAGTGAAAAATATAAAGAAAAATCTAAATATTTAGGTGCACCAGAAGTGTTGGATGTGTTAAGTAAGCAGACTTTGTGTAGCAATAAATACTGGATTCTTTATGTTAACACCCCTATGAAAATTAATGCACTTTCCCCATTAATATGCCATCTGTTTGTTGAGTGTTTATCATGGGTACCTCAGTTTATAATCTGTGATGCAGAAGTCTCTTGACAGTACTGCTTCTTGAAGTGACAGCAATGCAATCAAGATGCATTGTCAGAAATCATGGACTCATGGTCATATTCCTTGGTGTAAAACTTTTAAAGCAGTATATGGTGTTCTAGTACAGGTGGCTTTTTCCTTGCAGTGTACACTCTTTCTCTGTGGCAGTGGTAGGAGGTACCACTTCCAGTGTTGCAGAGTACAGGTACTGACAGCAAAGAAGTGATTGTCCTGAGAGTCATCACATGGGTGAATCCTTTGTGGGAAGGATTTGTGAGACTAGTTGTGGGAGTAATGTGGCATCTTTCTTCCTTCTCCCTCTCCTAATTGCTTGTGGGGGTCTGTGAGTCTTCCCTGCAGGGCTCCCCAGGATGAAGTTGTCCAGAGGATCCTGGGTACTTTCTTCTTCATGTAGCCTGCAGGTCACTCTCCCTCCATCACTTCCAGGATCAGCAGGCTCCACATGAGGGGCTGCTCTGCAGGAAGCCAGCAGGAAGTAATGCTTGCTTCTGCTCCTTCCATTTCTGAAGCAGACTGCACTGGGCTTGGCTTTGAATGCAGAGTTGGAAGGTGGTGAGTAATGAGAAGTAGACACAGTGGCTCTGGGCCAGGCTGTGTAAGGATTCAGTTCTGGATGTGGTATTAATATGGTGGAATCAGACCCTTCCATATGGTTCCATCGTGTGTGTGTGTGTGATTGTGTTTCACTTTGATAAATTCAAATTATGTACATCTGATGCTGGTCATCAGAAATATTCAGTTGATATGACTAGACCACTGCAAGTGGTTTTAAAAGTTGCTTGCAGTTCTTTGAAGTATGAAAAACTTCATGTGTACAATGTCCCTTGTCATTCTGGAGGTCATAACTGGGCTATTGTCTTGCTGCTTCAAACCTGGAGATTTTAAGTTTCCCATCACTGTATGCTTGTGGGATGCTTCTAGCCCATTTAGTGTCTCTGTGAATGCATTTGGCAAAACAAAGTTGATAGACTCAATATCCTTTATTTGAGCAGCTGCTGTAACTGGGAAAATTACACAAGCTCTTGTTCACCACACCGAGCTGTAGAACATGTCTTCTCTGTCAGTGAACTTTTGAATAGACAGATGATGATCTCGTTCTGTTGAGACAGTTTAGTGATGTGCTTTTAATTGTGGACAGGGTATTGGTCCTAAATGCTGTAATTTGCAAAGAACAGAGGCCATAGATAGATTTCATAAGAATTTAAAGTTCACATGCTAGCAACACTCATGCCTGTGCATCAGCTGAATAATTTTTTATATTGAGTAATTTTGCTGAATGTATAAAACTTCTCCTATAGGCAGTTCATAAAAACAGTTTTCTGCTTTTGCAGGAAAAATTTCCTTTATTCAGTTTTGGTCTTGCAATATTCCTATTTAATATAATACTTTTATAGTAGGGGAAGCAGGGAATGAGAAAGTGGATCTGTTCTTCTGTTCTTCTCCAGAGGTTACTCTACTGTATTTTTGGAACTGTTGTATGCATAAGGCACTGAGGAAAGCACCCTGTGTTGTTGCAGTTGTCTCAAAAAATGTTACTTTATGCAATAAGTATATACAATAGCACAGTTCATTTTCTGTTATTCATAAAATATGTCTGACTTAGGAAATGTCAGACATTAAAAGAAATTACCTTGCTGTTATATATATTTATAAGCAATTTACCTACCACATAGCCAACCTGTTAATGGTAAAACAATGCTTTGACAAGAGAGTAAGTGAAACTTCATGGTAGGGTGATGTAGTGGTCATAAGTGTTTAGAAGTCATAAAGCAAGCCTTAAAATTAAACTGACTGAAAATGTAATGTTTTTACTTAAGGTCATGAGGATTCTTTTTATTGGTTTTGAACCTCCAGGCTTGAAACATTTGAATTGTAAGGGCTAAGAAGCTTTTCAGTGAAAGCCAAGATACTTTCTCAGTATTGTGAATAATAACGAGACTTTCATAGAATCATAAAATGTTAAGGGTTGGAAGGAACCATAAATATCACCTAGTTCAAACCCCCCTGTAGTGGGCAGGGACACCTCCAACTAGACCAGATTGCTCAAGGCCTTATCTAGCCTGGCCTTGAACACTGCCAGGGTTGGGGCATCCAAAACCTCCCTGGGTAATCTGTTCCAGTGTCTCACCACCCTCACAGTAAAAAATTGCTCCCTAATATGTAGCCTGAATTTTCTCTCTTTCAGTTTGTGCCCATTAATCCTTGTCCTATCACTACAGTTCCTGACAAAGAGTCCCTCTCTGGCTTCCCTGTAGGCCCCCTTTGGACACTGGAAGGTTGCTGTGAGGTCTCTACACAACCTTCCCTTCTCCAGGCTCAATAGCCCCAACTTTCTCAGCCTGCCTTTGTAGGGGAGGTGCTCCAGTCCTCTTACCAACTTCATGGTCCTCCTGTGGACTTGTTCCAACAGTTCCGTGTCCTTATGTTGGGAGCACCAGAACTGGATGCAGCACTCTAGGTGGGGTTTCACAAGAGCAAAGTAGAGGAGGAGAATCACCTCCTTTGAGCTGCTGGCCACGCTGGTTTTGGTGCAGCCCAGGATTTGGTTGGCTTTCTGTGCTGTGAGCGCACACTGACAGCTCATCTTGAGTTTTCCATCAGCCATCACCCCCAAGTCCTTCTCCACAGGGCTGCTCTTTAATGATGCTCTTTAATGATATCAAATGCTTTGCTGATATTCATGATGAAACTAAGTGGAAGGATTGATGTATATATACACTTCGTATAACCCTGACCAGGGAGTCAAGTGTAGCAGGAGCCTTGACGAGTTCTTTGGTGGCTTTTGTTAAATCACAAGGGGAGAAACTTTAATAAAGTACCACGGTACACTACTTACCACAGTGAAAAACAAGTCTGTAATAATAGAAAAAGGGCTATAGAAACTGATGACTGCTTTAATCTTGTGGAATTCCTAGTTGGTTATTCATTTCATATCCTACTTCTTACGTTATAGTATGAATTTGCTCTGTATGACTTATTTTCTTGATTTTTTGAGGCCTAGTGACCTTCAGATGGAAGGGGGAAGAGGATCACTTCTCACCCAGAAGCATCTTGAAGAAGTTTTAAATCTGGGGAAAAAAACGGGCGGAGGGGAATTTTTGTTACATGGAAGTAATTTATCAAGCAAATATAAACTTAGATTATATTTGTGTCAGTTGTTTTTGTAGTGTCTTGTATGTTGAGATCATTGTTAATGACAAGGGTTCTTGTCATTAACGTATATAAGCTTATGTTACCTGAGCTATGAACCCTGGATTGAGTTTTGCTATGGGAGTAAAAGTTCCCTGCCTTTTTTTTGGTGTGGGGGTGTAGTGTTGCAATTTGGTTTTTTCTAATCCTCCTCCTTATTAGCATGGGAATGAATAGCTGTGTTCATAATGCCAGGCTTGGTGTATGGAGTTTTAGCGGCCTTGTGTTAAAAGCAACAAGGCTGCATTTCAGCATGATAACTGTGCTATTAAGTCCTGAGCATCTGCATTGGTGTACAGAAAGCCTCAGGCTGTCCTGTGGTAGTAAGTTTGCTGGAGAACTGGCAGCAATTTTTTTCAATTAGTTTTTTTCCCACTGAAAACAAAGCAGGTGGTTGTAGTCTATGGGTAGGAATATGTCTGTTTTGACAATATTAGGGAGATTTCTACTGCCTACAATGAGAACAGAGAAGTAATTTTTCAGAATAAGGAGAGTCTGAAGGTTGGTATATGAAATATTTAGGCTCAAATATCCATGATCTGGATAAAGCAAAACACAAAGTTCAGTCTGCATCTTTCAGATCACAGGTAATTATGTTATTAACTGACTTACTGAGTGTGCTGATTTCTAAAAAAAAAAAAAAAAAAAAACAAACCACAAACCCAAAAGGCTTTCTGGAACGTTCTCTTCTTTTTCCTCCAAGTAAAAATATTTAGATTCTTATGGTATTGTTAATCTGTGATAGGAATATGATTCTTTGGAGGCCGGAGAGAAGGAGAGGCACAGGATTTCAAAGGTATGCTAATCTTCAACCAGATTTGTGTACAACTGGATACAGGAAATACACACAACTGAAGAAAAAGCAGTTTTGAAAGGAAATGTATCATTATCTTTTCTCTATCCTCTGTTTACTAAGAACTTCCTCATAAGGACTGTTTGTTGTTTTTTTTTCTGAAACAGTCTAATTATTTATGAATTAAAATAATTGTTTTTATGGACATTTAAACAGTTCATGTGCAGATAACTTGATATTCAAAGTACAGTTGGATCAGTGTAACTCATGTAAGCATCTGTGTGAACTGTATCATTAGTTTAATTTGCCTGTTTTTAAAACAGTATTAGATTAGAGTTGGGAAGATAATGCAATAATTTGCCAAGTGCTAAACTGGGTTTTAAATCCTCCTTAATGGTATAGCCTGAAGTATGCACCTCAGTTGTGTTAAAGATACTACAGTTAAAAATAAAGGGGTGGAGGAAAGGCATATCTGTGGTGTCAGCAAGGCATGTGGTAAGCTGATGTATAAAGGGAAGGTAATGGATCTGCTTGGATTCCAGCCAGGGGTGCCGGACATGGGCATTCTGCCGAGGCACATTCCGGGGCATTAAGTGCAATCCCTTCCCTGAGAGTGCTGAGCCCTCTTCGTAATTCATCTTCCCTGCAGTCCACTCTGCCAGGGGCCAGGCATACAGCGTGGCTAATTTCATTACCAGTGCAACTTTTTGGTAGTGACTTTTTCAATTCAGGGCGGTGTTTATCTTCTGAACGCTTGGACGTGGATCGCTCCATTTGAATCTGCTATGCAGACACTATCTTTCAACTTGCTGTTACTTTTAATAGGGTATTGAACCTTTGCTCTAAATTTCTGGTTGTAAGCAAGATGTCTTAATAAGATGGCTTTTTAATCAATGTTTTTTAATTCATAAGCATTGTTGATGTTAGTTGCAGAATTAAGTGGTGATGGGGGTTCCTTTTAGCCCCTCTGTCATGTTAGCAACTTACTCTGATACTACAGCTGTTTGCTACTTTATAGCAACACTGGAGGAAAAAACTGTATGATGCATTTTTATGAACACAAAGAGGAAGAACAGAATTCTCCATCAGTGTATGTTTCAACAAGTAAGCTAGCACTGTAGTAAAACTCAGTCCCTAAAGGTGTCCAGCCTTTGAGACAGTACCATTCCCATTTTCTCCACCAACATAATTTTCCACCATTTCCCATTTTCTTGGCCATTTAAAAGCAAGATGAATTAGCCATACAACTCCATGTTATGTCTCCTAAAGTATGAACTTTAAAGACACTCAGAAATGTTTGCAGGGTTGGCCTCCTCCTCCTTCCTATGCTCAGAGAGAAGGATTATCTCAGATCTCTTGATGACAAGCATACACCATTTTGTGAAATTAATTCCTCCAAGACTGTCTTTGACCACCAGGATTATTTGGCCACTTGTTTTATGGAATGAAAGTATAGACTGTAGCTTCCTATGTTTGATTGTGTGCAACTCGCTTATAAAAAAGAAATGTTATTAAAGCATTTAACAAAATATAAATATTTATATTGTTATAGCTTTTAATTTCAACTTTTCATGCCAACAACTATGATTACTTTTCAGTGTTATTGGAAAGCTGTTTTGTAACAAGAAGTTTCAGATAAATATTTAATGTCAAACTGGGCTGATATAAGGATATTAATATGCCCAAGGTAACTGTGACCTGTACTTCATTGAGGTGCCACGCCTTGAAAATATAAAATGACCTGCGTTTCTCTCATGAGTATTTATATTCGCTTTTTAAAACCTTAATGACCAAAATCTATTTTTAAAATGGCTTGTTTTTCTGATGTGTTGATAGCAATTAATCCTTATTCAAACATGTACTATATTAAGTTAAGCTTGTTAAATTAAGCTGTTTGATTTGCCTTTCACTTCTCTTGCCTTCTTAGAAAATCTTCCTACTTTAAGTACTACATAATATTGTTTATAGTTGTGGATACAAAGAACTACAAATAGTGGACAGTGGAAAGTACAAAGGAAGGGGTGGCATTTTCCTTTTCTAAGCACTGAAAAGGAGTGCATTAATGTTTGTCCTCCTCCATTCCCACAGCCTTGCTGAAAAAGCATCTGAGGTCCAAAAAACTTGTGCTTAATTTGATGCTGTCATTTAACATTCTCCATGGTTCTGGAACAAAGCTATTTACGCGTGGGACCTAAATAACTGTTCACAGCTGCTCCCAACTTACACCCTGGTGATGGTTATAGCTCCTCATCCTCACACTGGAGAAACTTCTTTTAGATAGAGTATTCCGTGAACACTGTGTCTCTTGGTTAGAGCCGTTGTCTAACCCTGTTCCATGTTTCACACATTTAGGATAACTGATATTAAGGTCATCTCTGTTAAATATGGGGAACCATAAGCACTTGAGAAGACAAAGAATCTTTAAGAACAACTAGACGTAGTTCAGCAATAGTAGTGTCAAATGATATCAAATATTCCTTAGACTGGATAGTCTGTTGTGCAAACAGGAGAGTCATGCTTCTTTTTTGGCAATTTTCTCTGATTCTGATAAGAGGCATTTTTTAAATGCAGTTGAACTGCTTTGTGCAAGCTGTGTAACTATCCTTTTTTAGTAACTTTTACTGAGCTTTCCCAAGTATTTAGTGTGTTGGGTGTCTAAAGAGAAATTAAAATGAAGCTAAACCAAAGGCAGTAGTGTTTACATTAAAAGAAAAAAAATTAACACTAAGAAATAGCTTATCATGTCTTTCTCAACTCTGTTATCTGTTCATTCCATAATCCTATCAAAATAAAGATAAGAAAATAAATATCCAAATTTTATGTTGATGCTGTTGTGTAGTGTAGCGTGGGAAAATGGCCCACTGCTACTTCTGACCTACTGTTCTCTCCTCCTAGGTAAAAATTTTCTAATTCTTTCTTCCAGTTTGCTTTTATGTCATCTCTCTCTTGCTTCTAAAGAGCATTCTCAGCCACCTTATTCCCACTCTGAATATTCCCAGAGACTCTGAATATTCCAATCTCTGTGCATTTTGAATTAAACAAACATTTATTTGAGGAAGAACGGAGAGCTGTATCCTATTTCAAAACTGAAAATTAGCTATGAAAAATGAATTGGAGACAATGGAATTGTTTTCTTTCTACGAAAAGTAGTATAGCTTAAAGAGACAAAATATGTGCTTCAAGTTGTCCATGCACAAGTAACTAAAGCAATTAACTTTTTAAAAATTCTTGCACCTAATTTGTACAGATATTGCAGTACCAACCAAAGTGTAGCATTATCTGATTTATATAGTAAACTATACAGAACCCTAACCTGCAAACTTCTTTTATATTAGAATGAATAAGGAACACGTGTGTCTTAGTAGTTAAGTACAAAATGTTAAATATAAATAATGAAAAAATGCACAAAATATAAATTGGAAAGAAATGTGATTTTTTAAGGGTTACTTTGTGTTAACACGAAAGTAATTATATACATTTTGTTTAGTTGCCTTCTATAATTCATTAGGGTTTTTAAGCTACTGTATTAAAGATAGCTTGGACTTCCCTCAGTAGAAGCTTTAATGACTAGCTTGAAGCCATTTTCTTTTAAGGAATTAATATTTAGACATAACATTAGCTGTGGGGGTAATTAACAGGTTTAGAATAATTAACAAATAAAATTGCAAGGACTGTAAATTGCATTACCTAATATCAAGTTTTAAAGCTTTCTTTAAAGGTTTTTTGTAATTAAAATGCTGAATTGGTTTTAGTTCATGAACAGGACGTGGAAAAATGTTGCTGTAATTTCTTTGTAGGCTCCATTTGACTTGACACTTAATTGAAATCAGTCCTGGATTAATAATTTATTCTTTTCTCTAAGCAGATACACTAGAGGTTTAAAAAACACATTTGGTATTGCTTATTTTAAAACCTTTGAAATTTCATTTTATTTTGTGATTGGATGTGCTGGGTTTTATAAGAAATAAATACTTTACCTGTGTATTGTATTATATTTAGTGTGTATTGGTGGGGAGAAAGGGAAGGAGAGAGAGAGCTTTTAGATGGGCTTTCACGTTCAGTTTTGTGGCAAAACCAGTTCTTCGAGGGTGGAAAAAAGCCTTTAACTGGGACATAAAGTTTCCCATAGTTGCATCATGGTTGGCACACTTCATTGGTGTTTGGATTGAACTAAATTGATAACATTCATACCTGAGAAAAACTAGAAGCACAACACATATTGTAAGCATAGACATTGTACCTAACTTTCTGTAGTTTGGTACTCCTCCAAATTCATAATTGTACTTAGTTCCTTTCTGGTCTTCCAAATTATTATTAAAAATGGACATTGCTAGCTGATGTGGGAGTGGTATCCCAAAGCTTCTGATCTCCAGTGTTAAATCTTTTGAAGTGGAAAAAATAATACCTTAGAAAAACTTAATTGAAGAAAAATGGATTTAATAAGTGGTTGCTTAATTGACATGTGATCTGTAAGGTCAGAGATGACAGACTGCAAAACTTCAGTGAAAGGGCTGGGCTAAACTTTATGTAAATAATGCTTTCTGGTGCTATTGTGCATGCAGATTGTAATCAAAATTACTATTTTATCTAAAGCCCAGGTAAATGCCATAAGAATTTGTACTTTATCAGTAAATTGCTCAGGCTACTGCTCAGCCCTCCTAATTGCTTTCCTTTCTATACTTCCTTCTAATCAAAGAGGAAACAAAACCATGACCCAGGTTAGTAATGGCCAACATTGTGTAGTAGGAGCTGTCACAGTCACTAGTGTTTCACCAGTGAAGCAAGTTTTGTGCTACCTGTCTGAGTGAGGTGCTTTGGTTCTAAGGCATGAATATTGCTGGGTATGGCAGGGCCCCAAGTGTTTGTTTGGGGATACCTCTTTCCCATCCCTAATGATGTACTGATCATTTGAAGTTTCTTCATTTTAGAATGCTTTTAATTTCGGTGTATAAATGTAGTCAGTTACCAGAGGGGATTTTTTAACCTTTTAAGTATTGTCATGCTTCTAAAATATGGTTGAGTTTTTACTATGTCATTCATATTTTTACTTCAGGAATAAACTAAAAATTCTTGCTTTTCTTGAATTACTTTGTCCATATGTGTCAGTACTTGATGGCTGCATCTTGAAAAGGATAAGGCTAGATGATGACTAATATTTTATTAGCATTGTTGTGTGATGGCATGTAGCAGTTGTGAGAGAAGATACTGTTCTCTGACACACTAATCCTGTGTTATGCTGGGCCATTCACAGACCATTCACATAGTCTTCATTGCTTATCATTAATCTTCTATGTCAAATCTTTTGCCTGTGATCATTCTTTACTTGAAGTCCCTATTTAAATATACTGAATGTGGAATTTGTGAGTAATGTGATGCCCAGGGAGGATTAACACAGCACTCTTGGTTCCTCTTGATCTGGGTTTTCATCTTAAAATTGATTGGTTTTTTAGACCAGACTGTCAAATTCTGTTTTCTAGTCTTTCGTATAAATTCACAAAGAATTGCAGAGTATCCAGATACCACCTGTAAAATTAGTATCAAAGTACAATGATTCTTATCAGGTCTCTATTTTAAAAAAAACACCAAACCTACATTGTTTTTACAATCCTTCGTTCTATACCCTCTTACCAACGGTTAATGAATTTAATTGGAATCCGTGAAGTGCTTCGTAATTTTTCTAAGTCTGTTTTTCATCCACGCAAAATCAGTATGAGATGGAAAAAAAATTTAAAAGTAATCTGTGATTATGATTAAATATGGAAGAATTACATATAAATATCAGTATTGTCTAGTTAATACTGTGATTCTCTGCTGTTCCTTTATCAAATACCTTTTACTGTGTTAGAAGACAAGAAATTATTTTCTGTACATTTATGAAAGGATTAATTTTCATTGTAGCACATCCCTCTTTCAGTACCTTTCGATAACTGTGTGGTTTGTTTTCTTAAGCTGTTAGTAGCTTATGTAATTTAAATAAAGATTAATATATAGGTGATTTTATTTTGACTATGGATAAAATTGCAGTGATTTAAACTGGTCTGGCAGAAAGCTGGTCAAAATTGATGTTACATGACATTCCAGAGGACAAGCAGAAACGTTGATGCTGTCATGTTGTGTTATATGTGCTTGGGAGTCAGCAAGACCTTTCTTATGCAGAGCATAGAATATGAAATAGGGGTTGTACTTGTGTCGTGGAATTGGAGGGGAGGATGAGTTTGTGTTTCTGTGGTGTGGGGGTTGGGTTTGTTTTACTGTGGTTTTTTTAATGTCAGGGCTTTTACTTCTAGTTTTTCCTCTTAGGAAGCACTTTCAGTCATTCAAATCTTTTCTCATTGACAAATGTCCTGCATTTGATAAGCAACTGTAAAAATTAGATGCTGTGATTTCAGAGTACTTAACAAGTTGCTTGCTACTAACAGCATGTTTAATTTTGCTCATAACATTTCTAGGTATTTATAATTTTTACAGATGTAATAATATACATAGATAATTTAAAAATAGAAATGTTTCCTGTTGTATATAGGTAGAAAATGTTATTGTTAAAGTACCAATGTAAGTACCATTGATTAGTGAGTCTAAACAGAGCTGTGGAAGAGACCAAAAAATAAATAGTATGGATAATAAAATAATAGCAGACTTAAGGTCTGTAATTCTTTCATGGATTAGATACATGATATTCTTCTGACACTAAGTTCAAAAACCTGTTCCTTTACTATTTGTAGTTTGACTTCAGGCATGCATAGGCTTGTTGACAGCTATTTACTAGAAGACTGGCTTTGCAAGAGGCTGGTACTTTGACATGCAGCAATAAAGATATCAACATATCAACTGCAAAAACTGTTTTTCAGTATTAATGTATAAGCAATAGAAAATGTGAAAGACTTAATTTCTCGTATTAGTTGCTTGGCTGCCTGGTGATGTTGTTTTCATTAGAGCTGTGCTTTATCTTGTGTACCTTTATTATATATCAGTTTTCAAATTACTTTTTTCAGGTTATCTCTATTAAAAAATGGTCCTGCCTGACAATTCCTTGTGTTTAGAACCTGTTGTGTATTAAACTTTCTTGTTAGTAACATTCTACAGTTTTGTCTTCCATGGAGGAATGGAACACATATGTATTACGTTACAGTGCAACATAATTATGTATTGGACACAGTGCAACGTCATGATGTATACCAGACCATGCCATTTTGTAAAATACGTTAGCAAAACTCTTGAGTTAGCATCAAATAAATTAAAGTAATTGTAAACTTTTGCAAGTTATAATGTCACCAGTAAAAGAAAACTGTGCTTTTCTTGCCTTCTGCCACTCATGTACTTCGAGGGTACGCCGACAGTTGGGTTCATTTTTTCTGGCATTCTGCTCAGCGGATTTTAACCTTTCCTCTGAGCATATCGGTCCAGTCTGTTTTGCTGTGATGCTGAACTGGGAGACATGGCCAATCTAATGATTTCTTTTTTAGCATTACCAGTTATATTGGTTTTGGTAATTACTAGAGGTTAAGTTTCTTATTTTGAGGCTGAGGTTTTTAAAAGTTTATTGATTCTTTAGTTAACTTAAGTATTTCTGTTGTGCTGCTCTGATTTGTTTATTTGTTCTGTATCTAGAAGCTAACCCCTGCCTGTAATAGTCTTTGACTTCTCTGTATCTTTTCTGGTGTTGTGTTCACATTTTTAAAATATTGTAGAAGAATTATGAGAATTGTGTACAGTATTCAAAAACATGGACACATTAGTGGCACAGTGATTTTCTTCTTCTTTCTGTTTTTTCTTTGTTATTCTTTCATCATTTCCTGATGATCCTAGCCTTAGATTTGTGATCTATTGTGATCACTATTGGGATTTTAGCAGAGAACCATGTATGATGATTCCATATCCCAACACTGCCACCCACCCCCCCAACTAGTTGTGGAATTGCTATCATTCATCAGCTGGTGTCATTGTCCAGGAATGCCAATTTTAACAGCAGTAGTGTGGCCAGCAGGACCAGGGCAGTGACCATCCCCCTGTACTGGGCACAGGTGAGGCTGCACCTTGAGTACTGTTCTGGGTTTTGGGCCCTTCACTAGCAGGACATTGAGGTGCTGGAGTATGTCCAGAGAAGGGTAACAGAGGTGGTAAAGGGTCTGGAACATAAGTCCAGTGAGGAGCGGCTTAGGGAGCTGAGGTTGTTTAGCCTGGAGAAAAGGAGACTCAGAGGGACCTTCTCACTCTCTAAAACTACCTGAGAGGAGATTGTGGTGAGTTGGGGGTTTAGCTCTTCTTTCTGGTAGAACAAGTAAATGGTCTCAAGTTGCACCAAGTTCAGGTTGGATATTAGGAAAAATTTCTGCACCGAAAGAGTGGTTGAACATTGGAACAGGCTGTCCAGGGAAGTAGTGGAGTCCCCATCCCTGGAAGTGTTCAAAAAATGAGTAGATGTGGCACTTCATGATATGGTTGGTTTAGTGGGCATGGTCAAAGGTTGGACTTGATGATCTTGGAGGTCGTTTTCCACCTTAGTGATTTTATGATTCTATTCTATGATCATGTGTAATTTCTTTTTCTATGTGCTTTTTTTTCATTGACATGGAATTTTATCCTTCAATCATTTATACATTTTGATCAGATTTATTTTTGGTTACACCAAATAATTTTATATCGTTAATAAACCTTTTTACTTTTGTTTTTGTTTGTTTTATAAGCTAGCTTTCTAGATCTTGGATGCGCTGAATCACATTGACCCTCTAGGAACTCTGCTGGCAAAATCTCTCAGATTAAAAACTGTTTATTTGTGCTGTTGCTTGTGATGGTTTTAACTAGTTATTTAATTCTGTGAGGATCTTCCCTTTTGTTCTGTGTTAGCACATTTTGTTTAGGAGGGTTCCTTACCTTTTTTTAGGTAACTTGTCCAAACTTCTTGAATATGTTCTGTCACTGAAATCACACAAGCAGCTGCTTATCAATCTGTCAGCTACAGATTGTAGTAGTAGTAGTGACTTCCCTCTACAGAAGTTGTTGACTTTTCCCATATATTTATCCATATGTTTAGTCTTGCTGGTTTTGCTATATTTTAAAATCATGGTTTAAACTATGTATAGGTTAAACTGTTTATAGTTTAAACTGTTTACTTTGGTGCAGACCTGGCTTATCTGTACTAAACTTCCCTGGCTGCTCCCAGAAAGCTAATTTTTTGTTTAAATGATACAGTATTTGGCTCTGTCATTGCTGTCTTTTGGAGCAGTTTTAAGGAATAAATTTCACATGACAGCAGTTAGATCAACTGTTTAATATTTTACTTTGGAAACTTTGGGTGAATCTTCATGAAATTTGGTGATATTGATGACTTGTTGTTAATGATTGATTGTATAAGGATTATCTTCTACCAATTGCTTAAAATGTTCTGTTCTACCCCTCTGGAGAAAGACTGTTGTGGCAACTTCCATCATCTCTTCTATAGTGAGCACTAGGGAGGAAAAAAAAAAATCAATTTAGCTCTTTTGGTACTTTTGTTTGAGCCCTTCCTTCATGTTTCACTTACATATTTACTCTACTGATTCTTTCTTATCTTCATGATTGTTCTTGGAACAGGTTTTAATTGTGAATCGAGAGAGTTATTTAAAAGTTGGTTTTAAAACTTACTTTTCCTTTCCTTTTTTTTTACAATTTCTAGTTAACCAGCTAAAGGTTATGGCAAGTCCTCCCCGTCCCTGTTTTCACTGTTTAGGAGAAACATCCGCTTTTTAAAAGATGCTTTTCCACCTAAAATAACATTCTCCAAATGTTGTTTTTAATCAAGCTGACTTTCCTAGGACTTAGTTATTCTTGCTTGCTTGTTTTTAATAAGTGGTGTGTGTTTCTAGCCATTTTGATGGTTTTGATGGATGATCCCTGTCATGTGCAAGCATTTACACTTTGAGGCACTCCTTTTAAATAGACTTTTCATTCTTATCTAGCTTACCTTGGTGAAATTTAGCTTTACAAGAATGGATATATTTTTTGACATTCAAACAGGTTTAATACAAATACATTACAGTTACTATTAACAGCTCTTTGAGTCACGATGGCTTCACTGGCTTTGTGAACTGTGTGCTCCTGCATCAGAAGTTGTTTCTACTTTTCATGACAGCTTACAGAAGCAATAATTTATGCTGTCTAAAATGCCACGGTTCTCACAGTTGTGCCTTATTTACCTGTCTTAACAGTGAGAGATTTCAATTACTGAGTAGTTGGTTTTCTGCTTTCATAATTTCTGCAGTTTTCATTAAACATAACAGTGAGTACTGCTACATTATCTTTTGTTCACATGATTTATAGTACAGCTCTTAATTTTATGCTTGGAGGATGCTGTATGTGCAGACCTATTGTCTTTCCTGTGGATTTGTGGACAAAAGGAGATTTGTGAGTCCTTCACCACTGTCTCTCACAATATTCTTGTCTCCACAGTCTGGATGGGTGGACAAGACACATGAAAAAAATGGTTGAATGATCAGCCTCAGAGGGTAATGGTCAATGCATCATACTTGGCCTTGAGGCCAATGAAAGTAGAGTACTCTAGGGGTCTGTCCTGGTACTAGTCCTGTTTAATAACTTTTCCAAAGAACAGAGGAGGTGACAGGGTTCCCTTGTGAAGTTTGCAAACAACATCAAATTGGAAAGAACCAGTTAATACACAGATCTGCCATTTGGAGAGGCCTAGACAGGCTGGAGGAGTGGGACTACAGGAACTTCATAAAATTCTAAAAACAAATGCAAAGTTCTATATCTGAAAAGGAGCCATTCTGTGAAGCATTACTGTCTTGAGGAGCAGCTCTGTAGAAAGCAATCTAATGGTTTTGCTGTACAGCAACCTGAACATAAATTAGCAGTGCACCCTGGCTGAGAAGAGGGCAAAGTATCCTGGGTTGTATTAACAATAGATTTAGGGAAGAAAAAGGATTATCCCTCCTAATTTGGCCTTTTTTAGACCATATGTGGTCCAAGACCACTTCCAGTCTTGAACTCCCTAGTACAAGAAAGGTATTGACAAGCTGGAGTGAGTTCGATGGAGAGCCACCAAGGTGGTTGGGGGCTGGAACACTTGCTGTGTGAGGAGAGGGTGGGGGGTCTGGCCTTGTTAAACCTGGAGAAGATGCAATTTCAGAAGGACATGATAGCATCCTTCCAGTGCCCAGGAGATCATCGAGAAGGTAGAGCCAGGTACTTGACAGTAGTGATTGGTGGAGAGGACAAGACACAGTGGGCATCAACTGAAATAAAGGTGGTGGAGGTGCACAGCAGAATTTTACTGCTCCTGCATTAACGTTGAATATTTGGCCTCTAACTTTGAACTGATTGACATGGTAATTCTAACATTCTTTTAACATTGTATTTCCTAAAATAAAAGGAACAGGTACTGGAAAAAGTTAGGAATGGTTTGGGCTGATACTGTGTTCCAATTAGATGGTATTTGCATTCCACAGCACTTGAGTTAGAATACTGTTCATGATGAACAGTCTAATAGTGTTGTTGGGCTGTGTCTGGTCCTGTGGTTTTTGGGTTTGGTTTTTGCAACTTATCTGTCTTGATGCAAAATAATAACCTGTAGGATTATGGAATCCACAGGCAGTCATTATTTCAGCATTAATATTCCAACTATTCAGAAAACAGATTTAAAAAGAGCGTTATGAATACAGGCATGAAAACAATCTTAACAGAAAATATGTATAAGTAAAAACAATTCCTTTCAGGCACTTCCAGACTTGCAAAAGTGTCAGCATAAATGGAGAGATGGAAAATATCATTAGATCTCAGTAAGTAGCTTGGAGACGTCAAATACACAGAAGCCCTACCTTTATTTGTTGTGGAAAATCACATAATATTTAGTCTTTCATGTAATATAGAAACTTTATTCAGATTATTAGTGAAACTTTCCTTTGTCTGAACTGTTTTTTACTTGTACAGGTAGTATTACGTTTTCTGTTATCCTCAAAGATACTTTTCAATTTTAATTTAGTACTGTATGATTGAGCCTCCTGAGGAAGCTCTCTTAACCTCTCATGATAGTTGTACTCAGTTGTAGCACTCTTTCATTGAACTTGGAATAAAAAAGATGGGTTTCACTGTTGTTCTTGCTTGCTTTAACAGAAGTGTATCACCTGAAATTCTCTGTAAGACATATTTTGGTTATCAATAATTTTAAGAAAGTGACCCATATAGCTCAAGCGTACCAAAGCTTTTTTTAATTTATGCTTTGCTAACTGAACTCCCTCATATTTCTGATTTCACAGTTGAGAAGTGATTCTTTTCTCAGAAAAACATGAGAACAGTCACACAGATTCAGCCCAGGAAGAACCAAAGAATTGGTCAAGTGTATATGGCATTTTTTTCTAGTATGCTGGCCACTTGAGGTTGGGGCAGCCTAAGGAGATAACATCTTTGGCTCAGGATTTACAGGCTTTCAGGTTTGTTTTTTTTTCTTTTCAATGAACATCTCCAGATTTCACCTGAATGCAAAAACTTTTAGCATAAAATGGCAGCATTTAACAGATAGTTATTGTGTCATGAACTACCTCCTATTGTTTTTGAGCATTTGGTATCCAAGACAGCTGCTCTTTTTAATGTTTTAGGTGTAAGTCAAAACAGAAGTTAGAAATGGACTGTAATGTTTTATCCAAATTCTGTTATTTGCAATTCAATACAGTGCAAAGTATCTCAAGTATATAATTAACAAGTATAGAGTTAAATTAAAAGCTTCTTTGTAACAAGAATGTTGTCTTTCATAATGAGTCCTAATCGTAATAAATAATGGAATTGTCAATACAGAAATCTTTCAGAAATCTAGCACATGTGATTCTGGAGATATGCAGCAGCAGATATTTACGTAGCATTCCTTTCTGTTTGTGAATATACTTGTTCCATACAGGTTGGTTGAACATAATGATGTACTTAGTCATTTCATCCTGTCTTTGGCATCCTGTCTTAGAGCAAGAAATAACACAAATTGCCTTCACAAGACAAGGACGCTTCTTCTGTTCTTTACACAATGTGGAGAAAATTATGGATTTTTTGAGGTTGGTCTGCAGTGTGATCCCAAAACTGCAGACTAATCAAGAGATGCAGAAGTGATGTTTAAATTGGCACACTGGTGGCCCAGAATCAGTAGCCTGTTTATCACCACAGCTGAAAACTTTCAGCAGAAGATGTACTTGGGGAAAGTCTGAATTGTCTTTAATTACATTTATCAAATGAAGAAACAGCTGCATTGGAATTAGCGAGTCCTATATGCTGTGCTGAACAACTTTTTTCTCTTTCTTTAAGGGTCAAAGGATCCTTTGTCCATCTGTAAACTGCAGGCAGCTGTTGCCGATTTTGTTTCCGGCCGTGAATGTCAAAAGCACAATAGCCAACATGTAACTTTTTTAAAAGCAGGTAGTAGTTTTAAATTAGGCTTTTTCTGTTTTAGGCAACACCAGGGTTCTGGTAGTTTCTAAGAGCATAAGTATTGTGCTTAATTTCTGTTGTAATTTCAACAGAAATGCTCAAATAATTCTTAACTTTGGTGAAGATTTCAAAGCCAGGAAGGATTGCAGTTACCTGCAGAACAGCACATTTTGCCTTTGTTAAAGTAAACTTAATCAAACCTAAACAGTAAGCTTTCTCAGCTAAGCAGTAGCCTTGCTAATACATCTGCATCTATAAGGAAAGCAAAAATGATCATTTCCGTGTTGTCAGGTGAACAAAGATATATTATCATAAATTCTAATCCTATTTAGAAAATGTATGTGGCCCAGGATCTGCTGCTTTCCTGCCTCTGAGGAGTCTTTCGGAAATGGAACAGCAGTGAGCACGCTACACTGAGTGTGGTGATTTAGCCTGTCAGACTGTGCTGGACATTAGGTAACATTCTTAAGTGTCTCAGAATTCAAGCTTTCCCTGTTGGGTATAATGTTCTTATGTAGGTAATGGCTGTCAGTTCTTATGTCAGTAATTACTTTATCTTGTGCAATAAATGGGTTTTCTCTGTAAATTTCTGTGAGCAATTTTCTCTACTAAGAAATGAATGTTATCCTGTTTAAAAGTGATATTCTGTTTGCTAGGATTTCCACTTTTTCCCATTTTGTCACGATCTGTTTTTAAAACCCCAAACTCATAGGGATTAGTAAGCTAGAAAACTATCATATTAATGAAAAAAAAAATCCCTACCTTTAACAGTTTTTCTACTAAAAGAACTTAGTTACCATTGTTTATAGACTCATCTATAAACTTAGCTGCCACTATTTCAATATCCAAGAACGTTAATACTTTCACAGAATGCATTTTTTTTCTTTTTTAGCCCATGCAAGATTTCTGTTGTTTTGTAAAGCATCTTTTCTGTGTTCTGAAGAATGTTATTTACACTGCTCTGGTTCCCCTTTCAGTGGCACTCCCTGGCCTGGCATTTGCTGATTATCAGTCGCTTTCCAACGTGTAACTTGTGAAGGAAATACACTCAAACTTACCTCTCTAGGACTGTGCATGATTCTGTACAATTTCTTCTTCCCTTTAATTTTGGAAGAAGAGGAATTTTTTTTCCTTTTCTTTTGTCAGTGGTATTTAAAGGCAGGCTGTTGCTTGCACCATTTTGTTGAGTATCAGTTATGTGGCTGCTGCTGCTATGCTGCAGTTTGTTGGTGAATAAAACCTGAAGCTCTTCAAAACAAGATATGTCCTGCGACAGTTGTTTTCTTGCAGCTAGGGGGTCTTCTGATCAGTTCTTGAGGTCTGCATGGCTGTGCTGCAGTAGTTTTACTCAGTTGGAGAATTGTGTACCTTTGTGGATCCTGATCAGTTGGTAGTGTACAACTTCTCTATTTTGTTTAAATAGAAGAGTAAAGAAGAGAATTGTGTTTTCTTCCTGCATTAAATTTTTTAGTTAGAATCAGTCCTTGGGTACATTCTTTAGCAGTTTGTATTATTTCTGAACCTTCTCTTTGCTCTTTCACATCACTTATCATTTCCTTTTCTTTGCTACTTTTAATTTGGTCTGGTTTTATGCAGGATTTCCCTCTCTCCTCCTTGATTAGTTTACATTCAGCTTGTTTACATTGGATTTCAACTGTTAGAAACCCTTTTTTTTTTTTTTTTTGCTTGTTGTGCAATTAGCCCTACCTTGTAGGGGGCATTAGAAAATTCATGTCTCAAACTCCCTTGCCCTTACTGCCGTCTAGTGCGGAGCTTATTTTTTGCCAAAACTATCTGAGTTGAGGAACGTGGCTGAACTTACATTGCTGTTAAGTGTTATGACCTGGAAATGTCAGACATTTGCATCTCTGGTCACACTTTTTAACCATGAATGTCATCCACTACCTGTTCTCTTTCTCTGGTATCCCTCTTGTGCCATACAAGCATAAGTTTTGTTGCAGTTGAGGTTTTTGTTTATCGCTTCAAACTTCTGTGTTTAAAATTTTTACAGAAAAAAATGTGTATCCATGTTCACACATTTCTCTACTAGTTTTCTATCTGTATGGAATCTTACTGTTCACTTACTCCTATTACTTGCATTACTTTGAATGTCTAATTAATTAATTTCCCCCTCTTATTTCCTTCGAAAACTGTCCTAATGTTTCTGAAGATCTGCTCGCATATTTTGGCATATTTTGTACCTCAATTACTTCTATTCTTTCCACTTGTCTTCCCTTTCTAGTATTCTTTTGTCTGATTTACTGCCTTTCTTTGCAGCTTTTGGAACTGCTGTTGTTAAGTCTTTGCTCCAGCAGCTCCCTCTCAACCATGACAGTGGTTTAATCAAATTAGAGTGGATAAGTTTAATAGGAGGTGCACTTCCATTGTTAGAAATCAAAGAAGAAAATACAGTTTAGTATCTTCATTTACTATTTTGTGGTTCTTTAATACATTTTGTTTGGCATTGCTACTGTGGTTGTTTCCCAGACCCTCATCTGTGGTGAACAAATGACTCAATGAAAGTAATGGTTTGAATATATTTTCTTGTTCATTTGCTCTTCTAAGTGTATGTATCTTTGGAGAAAATGATATCTAAATCTAGTTTGGGATGTAAGGTTACAGCAGTTTTGTAGCAATTAACATATACGTTTCCCGGTCCTACAATGAACAGGAGAAGACAATGCAGATAAATTCTATAGGGAGATCTCCAGGTTAGTGCTTTCTGTGGGATTGTGTGTTTGCTGGTGCTTGGAGGTATGTTGCTGTTCTAAGTTCAAAATATTTTGAAACAGAAATTGTCTGAGAGTAAGACATTTTTGGTTTCCTTGAACAAAAGGATGAAAAAAATTATGCAATTTGCTTGTCTATGTATGCCAAAGCAATATATAGAGAGTCCACTTAAAATTCAAGTGATGTATTGCCAAATGTCAGTTATAAAGAAACAGTATCAATATAACCTCTCTTCTTCTGCACCTTATTCTACAATTTTTATTTCTAATAAAATTTTACTGCTTTGTTTCAAGGGGTAGTTAGAAGGCAGGTAGATATTTTTAAATATCAGGTGCTTTAATTTTCCATCATATGGAGAAAAAAATACACAAAAAAATTACTTAACGCTGTGTACTTCATAAGCTGCTTGTCTATATCAGTGCTATTATTTTCCAGTTAACAGAATGCTGTGTACAGCTGTTCATACATAGCTCTTTGTGTTAGTGTGCTTGTGTTTGTGCATGTACACACATAGACACTGAGTTTCTGACTGGTTTTGAGTCCTCAAAAATAAGATAACCGTGATTTTTATCACAAAAAAAAAATCTCTTGTGCACTGTGTGTGAGAGGGAGAGAGGCATGCTTTCAGGTAAGGTAGTTCATGGCTTAAGGCCTGGTGTAGTTCCAGCTGTGTGTGGGTGTGCGTGCAGGGGGCTCATGTTCATGGTTTGATGTTTCAGGCTCCTGGTCCTAAGCACCTAGTGTGCGTTAGCCTTCTAGATTTCTAGGAATTTTAACACTTTATCCAGTTCCAGTGATGATCTTGTCCAGTGCTACGTGTCTTAAATTGTTTCTGCAATGTGTGAAAGAGCGGAGCCAGGTATATATTTCCGTCTTAAATACTTTATTGGGTTTTGCTGGCTTGTTGTAGAGCCTGAGAAAGCCATCTTCATTGCTGATCTTACAGATATCATCAGTTCACCATTTTACTGTTGTTGTTTATGCTCCCTTCCCAATCTGAAACTTGCATCTTCTTGTTGTTTAATCTTGTTATGCCTGTAGATTATGCATGTCAAAACAAAGAAGCTTTAATATTTTTCTAGGTAAGAACAACACTAAAATAAATTGCTTTCTGTTCTTTTTAGATGGAAGAAATAGATTCAGATCTGGATGTGTTTTACAAGATTGAATCGTTCTTGTAGCTCATCTTTGAACCTTATCTACTGCCTTCTTTTTTTTTTTTCTTAATGAGTTCCAAAATTAAAGTCAAGTGTTTGTGGTGTCATGACCTCATGTGGGAAGGCAACGTGATATCTATACTCCTAGTAAGGATTTTTCTTGTTTAATTCCTTCTGAAAGAAATCTTGAATTTATAATATTCAGCAAAATATCTATAGTAAGCCCTGAATCAAAATGTCAGATCCTGGCCAAGGAATTTTTTCAATGTGTGATATGAAGTGAATGAACTTAAAATCAGAAAGGTATAGTTTTTGTGCAGAATAAGAGTAGTATATGTGGACACAAGCTGAAAAAAAAGCATTGTGCTATGTGTGTGGGGTGAAAGTCTCTGAGTTGTCTTTTGTGGTGACAGATGACACTGCCAAATTTCTTCTGAAGCGATGAAGCAAGTTAGTGCAAGTTGTGGACAATAGTCAAAGGCAAATATTCTGATGACTTTCTGCCCTCCTTCTACATCTTACAATAGAAAGGTAAAGATGCAACATAATTAGGAGGTCATTGGTAATAGTGGTGGAGGCTCAGGGCTCTTCAGTTATTGGAAAGCGGTTGGAAAAAGGTAACTCTTTAATGGATGCATCCCAACTAAATGCCTGACACAAATTGCTTCTGGATTCTGGGACAGAAGGTCCAATATAAACTAAGAGCAAGGGAGAAGTTGAAAGTTTGAGAGAATGACATAGAAGTTTCTTTGCCTGGTACTTGTACCATGGGGAAAGAGGTAAAACAAATGAGAATGTAGCTGTAAAGGATGAGATAAGAGTGGGACACAAATGGCAGAAAGCAATGAGTAGGTAAGATTTATTTTATGGGCAGACTTTATCTTCTGTACTAAGTTTGTTGGAAATGTGACCACCTCTATTAAGTTTTTCATCCTTCATGAACTGGTGATTGCTCTCCCTGCAGCCAAACTGTGTGAGCATTCACCATCCAGCTTCATGCAAAATTGACTGTATTAGCATATATCATTGATGATGGAACAATGGAAAAAAGGTAGGAGAACTGGCCTGAAACGTCTGCAATATCCATTGGCACAAACACAAAGTCAAGAAAACAGAACTAGAACTACTGGATCAAGTAAAGAGAGATATGCTAATGGTACATGGTGAATTTATCTTTTGTGGATATGAGGAACAAACTGGGGAGAGGAGAAGGGAATGGCAGAAAAAGTAAAACAATTTGGAAAAATCAGTAGATCTTTAGGAACTTGTAAGCTGGGTAGGGTCCTTTGGGATCTCAAATCTAAAACCCTTCTGTAGCAGGTAAGCATATATCCTAAAGAATTCAAGTCACAAATTACTCAGCCTCCATTTTAACTCATTATGGCTTGTAGCTTTTGTTTTCCTAATCTTTTAATAGGAAAACTATTCAAGAATTTCATGTTGGTCTGGACCATCTTATGTTTAAGCTGCCTTTGTTTCTGATCAGTATTTTACCCTCACTTGGACATTTTATAAAATCATAATAATTTTTCTTCATACTTGATACTTTCCTTCACTACATCATATTTTTAGACAGAACAATTTTATCTCTTTTAGCTTTCATTTTAATAGGACAAGTAAGTCAAACTTCTGTAATGTATTTCTTTCCCAATACATTCTTTGTTCTCCTGGTCATTGTAATGGCTAGCTCATCACCTCTGACTTGACAAAGTGTGCTTCAGATTTTCAGGACTTGATCTGGAATTGAATAGAAATATCTCTTTGAGAAAGAGATACTAACAGAAATAATCATAGAATCATTTTCTCCAATCATAAACTGGCAAACAAATGCTGATAATAACGGTAAGGTCTGTGTGTTCCTGGGTGTAACAGCTGCCATGTTTTTTCATACCATAGCTGTGTGCCTGCAAGGGAATATGCTAATTGTAGACTAAATCTTGTTCAGTGAGGACATTGTAGAAGCTTGACTAATGGTATATATATGTAAAAATCAATTTGAAAGTAAAATAATAAAAAAACTAAAACATGCATAAGCGTTTTGGTTTGATTTAGTTTCAAATTCAAACACAAACTTTGAAAAATTAAATAAAGCAGTGATTTAAGAGCATAAGAGCTCGGTTATTGTGTAAGCAAAGAAAATAATGGAGTTTGAACAGCAAACTAAAAAGAGAAACTTCCAAGGAAGGCTGAGAGAGTTGGGGTTGTTCAGCCTGGAGAAGAGAAGGCTTCAGGGAGACCTTAAAGCAGCTTCTAAATACATGAAGGAAGCTTATAAGAAAAATGGGGACAAAATTTTTAACAGGGCCTGTAGTGACAGGATAAGGGGTAATGGTTTTAAACTGAAGGTGAGTCGATTTAGATGATGTATAAGAAGTTTTTTTACAGTGACAATGGTGAAATGCTGGAACAAGTTGCCCTGAGAGGTGTTAATATGCCCCATCTCTGGAAACATTCAAGGTCAGGTTGGGTAGAGCTCTGAGCAAGCTGATCTTTAACTAAGATGTGTCTACTCATTGCAAGGGGGTTGGATTAGGTGTCCTTTAAAAGATCCCTTCCAACTCAAACTGTTCTGTGATTCTATGACTCCAAACATAAGGGAAAAAATAAGCACCTAAAAACCAGAAAAGTAGAACAGGAGCTTGACTACATAGGAGGTCAAAGGGAACAGTGAGGCATGCTAGAAGGCGAGCAAATTAAGCTTAATGAAAAGTATTTAAAAACCCTCCTATCTGAACAATGAAAAGGATGGTGTTAGATGTTTATAATGTTGAAATTAAACACTTGACTAAAATGGAAGTGAAAATTTTTGTCTCAATTTTAGATTAAAACAATACAGTAAGACACAATAGAAAAGGCAGAAGGTTTCTGTATGTGTTAGCACCTTCCAAGTGGAAGCGAAGTTCAGATCTTTTATACTTCTACCAGAATTGTCTGTATCCAAATGCCCCTGCTACCTGACTCAAGGCTACTAATGCTGGAACTGAAGTGGGAAAAGTGGTGCAGGTGGTTGTAATCCTTTTGGATTTACCTCATCAGTTTATGATTTTCAGAAGATACTTGGAAAAAAATCACTAAGAATATAGGTGCCAGTGAGACATACGTGACAAAAGACAAGGAGCTTAGTGAGTTTAAATGACTTCAATTTAATGCAGTATTTTTACAGTGGTTTTATTGAGGGTATGGAGGCAAATAGACTGCTTCTTGGAAAAGTTCTGGCTTCCAAGTTGCCTTTCTTGAGATTTTTTTTCCCAATTGGTGCCTACGTAGGAAATATGAGAAGGAAGGATAAAACTATATTAATTCATCTGGGGACAGTGCTGCCAACATTTGCTACTTGAGTTAGCAGATCACCTGCTAAGTTATCTAATAGCAGCCTTATCTCTGAGAAATGGTGCATGGTGGATTAAATACTGGAGGACTGGGAAGGATAAATATACCAGTTGTCAAAGCAGAGAGAGGAGTCAAGGAGGGAGAGTTCAGTTATCTTAATACTCTTGTCCTAAAAAAAAGAGTTTATAAAACTTTTTGTTTATGTGCAAGGTAATGAATAATTCCTAGCATGGTCTTATCCAGAATAAATAAGGTCAAAGTAGTTTAATTTCTCTATGATAAAACAGTTGAACCTGTCAATAGAAACAAAGCAGTAGCTATCATATATTTTTACTTAAAACCTTTTATAAGTGTCTTTTGTAGCATTTTTGTAAGTAATGCAGAGAAGTGTGATCTAGGAGAAGTTAGTGCACAGCAAGTGCAAAATTGATTGGATTAGTATTTCTGTTGATTAATTGTCAATTAATTGCTCTCAGAATAAAAAGATGTCTTGAGCAGGCTTTTTCTACAGACCTGCCCAGAATCTAGCTCCCTTTCACTTTTTTTACCCAGTGAACTTAATGATAAAATGGAGAGTCGTTGGAATCATTCTGCAGGTCGCACAAAGGTGGGAAAGGACTGTGCTGGAGAAAAAGTTCACATTTCAGAATGATCTTGCAAAATTGGAAAAATAATCTGCAGACGGGTAGGTCAAATTCAGTGAAGATGAGAAGATGTGACACGCATGAATAAATCATAGCAGTCTTTCAGAAAAGGATTTGTTAGGGTTTTCATTTGATAACACTTTACTGTATCAAAAGATAATCCTGCCACTGGGTTGTACAGATAGAAGTGTAGCCAGTAAAATGAGCAAAATCATGAGCAAAAGCAAACTTTATTCTTGATTCAACATTATTGATGCCTTTGCTGGAATACTGCATTCCACTCGAAAAGACATATTTCAGGGAAGACCTGAACCACTTCGAGGCTGAACAGAAGCATCACAGGTGATCAGAAGGTAGGGAGAATCCCTTAGAGGATGCTTCACTTGTTTAGCCTGCAGAAGAGAAGAGATAGGAGAGTGTGGTTTTCTAATATATAAAAGGCTGTGGCAGAAGAAATAAAGGAATAATCACTAGTGTTGGTTATGTCCTTGATAATTAAAAGCAGTCAAAACTCGACCAAGAAGGATTCAAAGGAGAGGAGATATTAGAGAAACCTTTCTAAATTGCAATTAATGAAGTAGTAAAGTAGATTGCATGAGAAGGCTTTGAATTTTTGTTATTGTTAGGCTTTGAACAGCTGGTTAAAGATGCGTAGCTGTAGATTTCCCCGCTTTTGAGAGTAAGGTGGAAAATATTTTATTTTTTTTAATTATTTCTTTAGCCTGTATTTTTCTAAAAGTTTCTGACTGAATGACTGTCTGGAACAGAAGTGTTCAAGTTGAAGTGAGACAACATCAGGAGTTACACTTACATGGCCCCCTGCTTGTTCCACTTTCTTTGAGAAGGAAAGTGATGAAACCTCTTCTCACTGTAGGGATAGGAATGAAAAAAAAGAAAACAACCCCACATTAAAAGATCGCTGCAAACTGTAGAGATTTATTTCTTTCAGGAAGATTCTTATTTATATTGGCTGGTCAAACTGATAAACTCTTCTCTTGATTCAAAGATAATGTATTTGATTCAAGAGACATTTCTTTTGAAATATCCTTTTAATGCTCTAGTAGGAATTTGAATGCTAAAAATTGTTATCTTCAGATAACTTTTAGACAATGTATTTGTGTTTGTGTAATCACAGCTTTCAGGTAAAAACGTGTCTCTCACCTTTCTCTAATTTGAACTTGAGAGGTATCTCTTCAACATGATTGTCCAGATTATTTTTGCCTTCTAAGACTGACTTTACTTTCTCCATTTCTTCAAGAATGCTCATGTATGTGGGGGTTTTGCTGTAATTTGTATAGAGAAGAAACCCCATATAGCTTAATTAAAAATTTATTGACATTTTTTGTTTGACTGAAAGCTAAACAATACATTAGACTAGATTGTCCATTACATTTTTATGCAAGACAGTGTAATTACATGAAAAAAAGCCTTAACAGTAAGAATAAAATTTATCATAGGATAGTGCTAATGCATTTATATGCAATGAGAGTAGGTTTAATTATAGTACATTTAAGATTGGTATGCCTAGGGCAATAAACTTTACAACAACATACAAAAGTTTAATAAGCACGAAGCATCATAAGAACAATGTAGACTAAACCTTCCACGCATCCGAAAAGCTGAAATGCAAAGAAGTTTTTATTTATTGCCTCAGGTAAAAAAGTCTGTAGAAACAGATAAGTGATGACAAAGCTTTGATGTTAATAAACCCAAATGGAAGTAAAAAATCAAAGTGTGTAAATGGCTAGGTTATAAAAAGAAAGATGACAGAGTTATACCCTGTAATTAGGTGTAATTTGTGCTTTTGGCACAGCTATTTGTCCTGCATGAATGAGAGGTTGTCTTATGTTTTCTTGTCCTTGTATAATAGAATTGCAGTACAGGCACATCCCACTTAAAACCTCTCTAGATTGTTTTTTTTTCAATAAGTATTTGAAAGCAGCATACATACTGATCCCCTTCTGTGAACACTATAGCTGCTTTCCCTTTCCTAGTACTTGAAAATGATCATAAGCTGAGTGTTTATAAAACACGGCTAGAAACAAAGTAATAATTTTAGAAAAAATGCAACCAAATCTCAAAATTAATTTCTACCCTGAGTATAAATCACAGACTTACGTGTCATACAAGGAAATTACATCAAAACTAGAAAATTATTAATACAATTAAATTATTTAAGGAGTTGTTCTATTTAGCAGCTGCGTAATTGGTTGTCTCATCCATATTTTAAACTGTTTCAGAACAAATTGCTATTAATTAAATAATTTAATTTAATTGATTCCTGTCTTTGTTTTATGGTATCTCTGCACGAGACATCACATTTTCAGTACTGAGATCTCTTTTACAACTACCTCTGCTGCTGTATACTGTGAAAATTTAGAAGAAATCTTTTCTTCTACTTTCTATGTTGCAAAGAAACAGAAAAAGTCTGTTGATTGAGGGGAAAATAGATTTTACTAAAGTCTATGTTTCTGTACAAGTATCAGTTTTTAAATTTCTCTGTTTGGAAATAATTATTTTTAGGCATGCTAGGTTCTCTGTGTCTTTATGAGATTGCTACAAGGTTTAATACTGATGTGTGGTTTTGATCTCTGATGTGAAGTTTACAGCTCTCATTTGGGGGGATGTGAAATACCCTCACAGAGCACCTTTCATTTAGCTGCATTACATGTTGTAAATCCATGAGATGCAATGCAAGAATTGACTGCTCCTGCACTGCAAAGCCACTTGGTGAAGCTTGTATTTCTCTTATACATGAAAATGTATGAAACAAAATGTAAAAAATAGTATGATTCCTTTCTATCTTGATCTAAATATATTTTTTTATTTGTTTTCCATGTCTCCTTTTTTATTTGAAATTCGGGTTTGACATGTTCAGAAGCTCTTGAATGATTACTGTAGGTGCTGCAGCATGGTTGCATGTCAGTGTTCACTGGTGGCATGAGGTGGCCCTCTGCCTCCTGTGGATATCCTTTTGTCTTCTGATACATCCCTGAAAAGGCATTTACTTGTTCTGCAGTGCATAAATCTATCCCTTTCTTTCTAACTGCTTTTCCAGTTCATGAAGCCTTTTTCAATAAGTCTACCTTGAAAGACAAACTCCCTGGTGGGAGAAAGGGCTCTCTGATGGTTCAGAGGTTTCCATTCTGTTTGGGCCAGAGAGGGCCCAAATTCCTTTTCTGGGGATCTGTGCTCACTCAAGGTTGAGGGATTCCTTCCTTCCACCCCAGTGTCACTTCTGATACTGTTATATGCCTCTCTTTCTCCTGATGTGTATTGGGTCTGGCTGAGATGGAGTTTATTTCCCATAGCAGCTCTCACCGTGCTCTGCTTTGCATTGTTGGCTAGAAAGGTGTTGATAACATACCAGTGTTTTGGCTACTGCTGAGCAGCACTGGCACAGCACCAGCACTGTCTCAACATTCCTTCCCCCTGCCCTGTTGAGGGCAAGATCCTGGGAGGGGACACAAGTAGGCCAACTGACCCAAACTAACCAAAGGGATATTCCATACCATATGACATTGGCTCAGATATAAAAGCTAAGGAGAGGAGGAGGAAGAAGAGGCATTCATTGTTTACAGTGTCTGCCTGCTGAGAAGCCATTGTGCATTGCTGAAGTGGGCGGGCATGGCTTACTAATGAGAAGTAGAGAATAAACCTTGTTATTTTCCTCTCCACTTGTGTGCGCGCCAACTTTCGCTTTTGCTTTAGTAAACTGCCTTATCTCAACCTACAAGTCATTTTCCATCTTATTCTCTCTCCCCTGTCCAGCTGGGAAGGGGAGTGATAGAGCTGCTTGGTGAGCACCTGGTGTCCAGCCAAGGTCAACCCACTACCTGATGTCATGCTTTGCTCTGGAACTGCTATGGCTGTACTAGGGAAAAGGATTTGGCAAACTGGTAGCTTCTTCTGCTCTTAAAGGAGTAATCTTGTTGTTATAAAACCAGTTATGTAAGTGTTTCATTTCAGAGGTCACATTTTGGTAAGCTAAATAGGTTGGCTAAAATTTCTGAACGCCTACGTGGGATATGATTTAAATAATTTTTTTTTTTTAGAAAAGCAAATCTTCAAACAGTATTTCAATTTCTCCCCATGCTGCCAATACTTTAAAATATCTTCAGAAGATTTAAGTGAAGAGTCATAGTATAGGAATAAGATGCTACTGAAGTAATTTCTTCTTTTCTGTCAAGAAGTGCAATTCAGTAGAATTTCAAACCCCTGGGGGATGTGATGAGAGCAGAACTTTCAACAGAAATTCAGTAACAGTCCTATGATTAATAGTTACAAAAGTAGATGGCTGTAGACAGGTTTTAAACTAGTTTTCCACAGCAGCATGGGACTTCTGCAGCCTTAAAACTTTAAGGAAAATCCAGGAAACCCTGCATACTGCATGTGTTCAACAAGTGCCAAAGATGCACATTTTTCAACCTTACCTGCAAAACCTCTTCAATATGTGCTGATCATTATTTGGTATATCTTTTCTGGTAAATGTGATATTATTAGTGACACACGAATGTATATTTCTTACATGATCTCAGAAGTTAGAAAATGCTGGTCTCTAGGAGAGTGGTTCATATTGGTCAGTTACTTAAAGACGTTTTGTTTCCCTCTTTTCCTCCCACTGAGATCCACCTTTTAATTTTATCTTCAGCTTTTAAGCTGCATTTTCTAATTGCAGTGGAATGAAAAGATGTGACCTGTACTTCTCTCATGAGTCAAGTGGTAGAGCCATGCTCCAAAGGGCTCAGCGGGTTGTTTTTTCTCTTGCTAACATTGTGAGTTTAGCTTTCCCAGACAGACTTATTTAAATCTGTTTCTTGGGCCCAAATATCTGCTCAGAATTGTTGCTATTCTTGAAGTGCTGGCACTTGCTGAAAGTTATCACAAGTTCAGTCCTGCTGACGCTGTTCACTCCTAACCAGATGACAACTCATGTTTAGTTAACAGAATCAATTCCAAGTTTTCTTAAGCCCACAGTTTGTAGTCATAAGAGTATATCCTAACTTAAGGTCAGTATTTCCCCTGTGTTTCTAATAATTATTTGCTTTCCCCTTTGCTTAGCCTTTCCCCTCAGTTAATTATAAACTTTTCATGACTCTCAGCTTTCCAGATCTGTCAGAACGGAGGTTCTTGCTCTCTCTGGACTATCGTAAGCCAGGTTCAGTTTTCAACTGAACCATCTCCCACACCACTCAACAGCAGTGGGAATATGAGGCAGACAGTATCTGGACCTCCTCTGAGCCTGAGCAAAGCCTGACCCCTCCAGTTGTGCCAGCTGCCACCTTGGTGTCAAGATGATCTGGTTCGCAGGACAGAAGTGCACCGAGTGTGGCTTCCTAGCCAGACACCATATCTCTGCAATTGCTCAATTCAGACCCAGCAAGTCTGTATGACTTTGGAGAAATGATTAATAATTCATTTGGGACTTGCAAGTAGTCTAGCTATAGAGAATTTGATTTGCCTGTCAATTGCCTGAAATCATTATGTTGTGGAAAAAAAAATCCGAAAATTCTTTTTTCTGATTTTTCAGTCTGAGGTGAATGAGTTTGTGAGATTTCTCTTCAAATCCAGTATGTAAAACAGAACTTTTTTGCTTGTTTTTGAATGAAGCCATTTCAAATTAAAATGTAATTAGTTTTGAATAAAGAGTTGTTTTCTTTCAAAAATGAGGCTGTCGAGTAGGAATTGAGAAGCATACTTTAGTATGATTTTTAGTGTTTGACAGTTATGAAATTTTTGTGTGATTTCTTCCTAAACTGGTTTATACATGGTAATACATGGTAGATAGTAATATATGCTATTAAAACTGTTTCTTTCCGTTGTCCTCTTACTCTGATGAGGTGCTGCTATTTGTTGAGAACTGGAAGAATTGGACTTCCTGTGTGCAGAATTGTAGCTTTGCTTAGAGACTTAGGTTAATTTTTATTTTTAATAATTGTAACACTAATACAGATGTGTGGTTGCAAAGATTTTTTTTTTTATAATGGCTGGAAGAAGTGTATGTCAACTAAAACTAGTGCATAAATTATCCTTTTTCAAATATTTAACTGCAATTACATTAGATTTATAGACAGGAGAATTTTTCTTTCTACTAGTTCTCTCTCTGGAGCCTAAATCAGTTCTGGAGTTCTTTGTCTCTTTTTGTTGATCTGGTTTTTGGAGTCATTAATTTGATGGATTTCAAAGCTTCGTGTTTGTTCAAACTGTAACAACATCTTTATTTGAGATGGGAATCTTATCATCTGGAAATGACAGAAGACAGATTTGTGTTCTTTAAAGCCCTTTTGCTCCAAATAATGACTTTTTTTCTAACTGGTACTTAGAGAGTGCAGTTAGGCCAGTTGCTTCAATTATAGCAAATCGGTTCCCTCCAAAAGATGATTATTGCTGTAAATTAGACCTGCTTAGAACATCATATCAGTTAGATGGAGACTGCAGTCCATGGACCAGTGGAAAGAATGAAGTTGTTCTTTGCCAGGGAAGTCTTAATTGTTTTAGGCCCAAGATTGGAAGGTGTGCACTTGAGGAGACTAGCAGGAGTTGAAGAAATTTGATTGTCTTACTAATTGTGACTCAATAGTAACTTATTTTTACCACTTCAGATAGCTGTAGATTTGTTGAGTAAAATTTAATGTATACTAATTAAATTCAGATTTTTATTAGAATAATGTAAGGTGCTTTTTCTTTTCACTTTATCTTTTCTGTAATTTTATGTGTGCATTTGCATTACAGATGAAGTAGTAGTAGAGAAAGTGCAATAAAAGTATATTTTGAGTAAGGATTCATTTGACCTTAAAAAGTTCTAGGTATGGAATTTTACAGTTGTGATAGAGTTTGATTTTTCTTAAATGTGCTTATTTCTAAAAAATAAAAATACTTGTTCTGGAGCAGATTAGCATTGTTGAAACTACCTAGCAGATACAATGGAGATTTTCAGGTTATGTGAAGGAGACTTCTAAAATGTGTTGCATTTTTTATATTTTTTAAATAAAATTTGAGGTTTGAAATGAAATCGTGCAAAACCACAATGTGATTTATTTCAGAACATTCATAATACTAAAGTGTTTGAGTACTATATTGACATTTCAGCAAAATCAATAAAATTAAGTATATACACGTTATATGGATGTATATATGTGATGGTGCTTCCACATTGAAACTGGTGAGAAAAAAGGCAAGAAACTTCCCATGACTGTTTTGTCCCAGTAATACTCATGCCATGAAGGAAGCAGCTAACTAATTGTGGATAGATCAGTGTGGTTGTCTTACCTGCTACGTGTTTGCCTTTCCTATTGAGATTGTTAACAAAAGGGCTAGGTTTTCTTTGTTTAAATAGAAATCCTGCCCTGTTTTATAAATGTAAACTTTTGTATGAAAATTGCACCATGGCTATAACTTGGCTTTCTCATGCTCTGATGTCAGTGTTTTCTGTTTTTAGACTGTGACTATGAATACCATACTGATAATAGTATTTTCAGAGAACCTTTTATTTGTTGGTTATGATAAATTTTTTGTCATCATTTCAGAGAGAAAGCATGTCTGTTCATCTCTGTTGTTTCACTTATTCGTGTAGTTCTATTATTTATATTTTACAGTTTCTTTGGGTAGAATTCTGGTGAGTTCTCATGACATTTTTGCATCTGGGCTTATGGTATCTAGGTCTTTTTTAAATCAGCTTTTGGAATTCTCATTTTAGTCAGTTATTTAAATGGGCCATAAGTATTCTCTTTTGCTTTTTAAAACAATAACAAATTTATCCCTTTAAATGAAAGTGAGAACAGCATTATGTAATTGCTGTTGTTTTCAGCTCAAATTTTTGGAGTGTACCACAAATAAACCCCTAGCTTTTCTGTGTCCATTGAAAGAGTCAAGGAAAACGTAACGACCCTGATGATTTCTGACAAACAAATGAGGGTTACTTATGGCAAGCCAGTATTCTTGAATTAGAAGCTATATGCCAAGGCTGCTTGTAAGTCTTCACAAATCCTATCACAATGGAAGCCATGGAGTAACAAAAATATTGTGAAACAAATGCCTCCTGGGTGGCTAATTATTGGCATTCTTTCCTTTTTACTCAAAGGGAAGCTCTGTATCTTCCCTGTAAAATGCTGTCTGACTCAACAGCAAGAATATTTTGGGGTGGAGAGCTGAAATCTCTTCAGTGGTTTATTTGTGAGGATTTTCTTATTTATGCTTTTATTTTATTTAAAAAAATAGTTCTTAAAAGGAACTACTTGAAATTCTTACTGTCATAAAAGACTGTTAATACCTTGGCTTTCTCTATTAAAATATCATGTAAACAATTATTGCATTGTTTGTGCCATTTCATGAATGTTGTTCCAGTTTGAAGTAAATGTTGAATTCAGAAGAACAGTTAATACACAATCTTAATTTAATGTATTTTGTTTAGATGAACTAATGGAGTGAGAGGACTTTTCAATTTATTATGCTTTCTTTTTAAGTGAATGCCAAAGCTTTTCTTCTGATTTTAAGCAGAACTTATGATCATATTACTGTTTCTCATGCACTGTAGAGGTTGCAATTATTTCCTTTCTCTGAGCATTCCTGTATCAACTTGATTATTAAAAGCTTTAGGTGCCATAATGTTAATTAGAAAATTACAATGGTGTAATTGCATTCTCATCATCATGGAAAAGTGGCAGTTCTCAGAGATGGAAGAAATAAAAGTCCAATATATGCCTTCCTATGTCTGCCTGGAGGTGATTCATGTTATATAGAAGCTTTTCAATGGCCATGAAAAATTGCAACCTTAAAGCTGAGAAAAAAATCAGAAACATTATAGAAAATAAACTCCCTCTAGGAAGTGTAAATTTGAGGGAAGAAAAATAAGTTTCCCCAAATGATGGTTTTATATTGGCCACGCAAGTCACTCAAGCCTTTCCCACTTATTTTTAATAGGCCGTTACTTGTGTTCCATTAACTTCAGGTCTTTAAAGAATCTGAGTAAAGATCGCTGTAAATGTGAACAGTAACCATCTCTGGTGATACCTTGGTGGCCTGACTTTCTATTTTTGGCTTTCTTCAGTTGTGTTGTGCTTCCTAGGAGATTAGAAATTCATTATTGTGCATCTGTTCTTCCTTCTTTGTGAAAGCTGTCAGTCCAATATTTTGATTAGGGTTATGATTTGGGGGAAGAGAGGATTTATTGTTAGGGAAGAGGGAATCTATTCTCTTCTGACCATGCTGTGAACAGGTTTTGTTACAACATTTCCCTGTAATGATTTTTTAACCCCTCTGGAGAACTAAAACAAAAAAGACAGAGATACAGCATTTCTGACATTAGAGACATGAAGTTTGTCTGTTTTATGTAGCTTTGGTACGTATTCTCAGCGTTCAGGGAGCTTTTCATTGTGTTACTTTTCTTAGTCCTAATGTTGAAGGAGTGTTTTACAGCATGGTAACAAGTGTTTTTCTTGTTCAATGAATGTGCAATACTTGTCCTAAATCTGTTTTAAACAAAAAAAGAAAACGCTCTTGTGTTTTATAAGACAAGCATAGTAGCACAAGTGTGATCACTTCACTGGCTTCTTCAAAACTGCACCACAGGAAGAAGATTTAGTTGTAAGTTCACAGAGTGAGATAGTTTGCCTCATCAGAAGAAAGCTGTGATAGAGTGACAAAAGCCCATGGAAGGCAGCTATGAAAAATCTTGCAACTTCTTAGTTACATATTTTTGGCATTAATGAAGAAACAGCTTTATAATTTAGAGTGATAATTCATTAGTGTAATCATAGAATATATAAGTTAATTCAAGTAGTGACTTACAGTATTTATTTAAAAATCTGCAAATAATGTACCGTGTGTTCAATTTTTAAGATGGTTGGAATTATTTTTCTCCCTTCCCTTAATAGTATGTACCTATGTATGTATATTAAAATGAAAGCATCACTGCTTGTCCAAATGAGTATGTTGTAGGTAAGAATGGTGCTTAGTAGTCTCAGAGCGCTACTCCAAAATCAGCCAGGCTTGTAATTTTTTTATACAATAATAAAAATTAAATAGATTCTCTGATCTGTAATCAGGATAAATCCACTGACTTCATCTGAGTTTTCTGATTTATACCTGGTTTACCAAAGAGAAAAACTGAGCAGAGAGTAGCCAGCAAAAAATGGGAGAAGGCAGGTGGAAAAAAATTTAAATGTCTTACAGCCACTTTGAAGATCAGATATAAAATAGCAGAAAGCCGAGTTGGGAAATCATGCTCCCTAACCTAACTTTGGAATGCAGAATGTGGCGAAAATGCAAAAATGGCCTAGTAATTTCTCTGGGCTGTGTCATTTAGAGAGACAAATCTGTTTGTATACACAGAGCATCATTTTTATACTTAATTTTCAAATGTGATACAGCAACTCAGCTAAAAAAGCAGGCTAAAAGGCTTTTTTTGAAAAAGAGATCTTCATATTATGCTTAATCCCTGTCTACTTAAGTTCTGGTTAAACTACCTGAGCATAAGTGTGTCTGTAAGACTGAGCACAGATTCAAGTGTTTTGTCAAATGGAAAGAGACTTAAACAAGTTTTGTATGTGTCAAAATGTCCTGAGCTGCCATGATGTACTGAGCACTCTTACCTCCATTCCTGAATCAAATAGAAACACAGTCTGTTAGGTTAGAGGTGCAGGGTCAAAGGTGTTTGGCTTTAAGGTCTTTTGTTTTCTTCACAGTGTATACCAGTAAGCTCCCTTTGCAGTATTAAAAAAGGGAAATGGAAACCTGGCGAAGTGTGTGGTATTCCTATAAACTGCTGCCCTCAAGACTTCTTAACTGAATTGTCATCATCAAGCGTCAATATCTGTAGAGCTAAGTACAAAGTTACTGAGTGAAGATAGAAGATTTTAATATCCATTTTCAGCCTCTTTGACATTTAAATATTTTTCTAAAAGAAAATTTAGGAAGCTGTGATTGCATGCAAGCATTAGAGCAGTTGGTGAAGTTTGATGTGAGCAAACAGTCCCACTGAATTGCTTGGAACAACGGGGTGAAGGGTTAGCATGGAGTTGGGAGCACATTCACAATAAACTTGAAAAACTATTATAATTTGAAGTTAAGGTGAATCATACTATTCCTTCAAATATTAAACTGATAAGATGATACCCTGTATTGAATGTTCCCCCTATCTCTTTATCTGTGTGTTTGTGTGTGTGTACATATGTAAAATGCAGCACATTTTTGTATATATACACACACACAAATGTATGAAAATCCCACACTAGATATGTTTGGTTTTGTCTTCCAATAGTTAAAATTCACCCTTCTGAGTACATTTCATCTCCTCCTTCTCTCCCCACTCTTCCCCTCAGTATTTTCATGCTTCAGTATCTAGTCCAAGAAAGGGCCAGTATTGAAACCAATGATGATTCCTTTGAAGAAGTAACATAACTGTCAAAAGTATTAATAATTTGTTGGATATATCAGTTATTTATTTACTTTTGACCTTTGGAAGTAAGAAATGTGGTTATTCTGAAGAAGTATTTATTTTTACTTTTAATGGTAACATTGTCTAGACTCAAAAGGCACAAAAGTTGAGTTAGGAGCAAGACATTTAGAATATTTTAGTAGACGTGACTAATTCAAGTGGATATGTATTGTGAAACGTAATTTCACTGCCTCCCAGTCCTGCTTTTAGCTGCTGTTCATCATTAAAATTTATAACAAATTTCCCAGCTGCTGTTGATGAGTTAACCAAGGTAACAGCCCCTGTTCAGCTATAATTTGACTCTCCCTGTCTTGCCTTGCAACATTTTGAATTCTGTTAAACATTATTAAACTTGTGACACCCTGTGGTAGTGGTAAGTCATTGCATATTATGTATTGCTGAGAAAGAGGTATTTTGGATACCTTTTTGTGGTAGAGCCTTCACTTGTCAAAACTAGAGTCACTGCAGATTACTTTTTGTCTCCCAAAACAGACACTCCCCTCAGAGGCAGGAGTAAAAGTCATGCTTATTTTCAGCATCCTGCGTTATTTCCTGAGCAAACACATTGTGTTTCCTTGTTTTATTTTGAAACTGCCTCTTTATCATTGATATTTCTGAAACAGCCTTGTCTGTGCGCACAGCAGCAGTCCAAGAAACAGCAAGGGCAAGCAAATGTTTCTGAAAGACACAGTCTTTGCTGAGCTTTGTTTTGTCATAAACCCTCAAAGTTATTTAATAAAGCAGCTGTTAGCAATACTTGTATCACCAATGAATTGAGTAAGGTAGCAAAGACAGCAAGTATTGAATGGACTCTCAAATCAAACTTACAGTGCTCTTCAGGGATTTGTGAAGGAGATTGTTACAACCACTTAGGTTCTGTGTTGGCAAACACTAGAGGGTGAGTCCATGTAGACAACTCTTAACGCATAGTGAAATATTCACCGTAATGTTTGCACCTCTCCACTATAAAGAAATGTTTGCCCCCCCGTGTGTTTGGATGAAGCACATTACTTTGGAAAACTCTATCATCATCTGCTAATAACTATTTGCTGGTGATTTAATGATTTGGCTTGATATCACACCCAAAAGAAATGGGAATGAGATCCGCTTTAGTGCCTCCATGGTTAAACCCTGGTTCTGATACAATGTGGTAAAGTACTTGACATTTTTTGCAGATAAATATTTAATGTGGGCAGAGGACAAATAAATTGTGACATTTTATTTATGTATCTGCATGCACACAAATACTTATATACACATATATGCCTACTTTTAAGAGTTTTGGCAGCAGTTATGCCCTGACACTTGTATGGGGCATTAAAGTTAATGGGTTTCTGAGGTCACCACAGATGCTTACAGGTAGCTCCAGTGGCTTTGCTGTGGATAAGGTTACTCACCCTTCATCTTTACAAGCCTGTTTCCAGTTGTTCACAAGTGTCAAAACGTAACTGCTTACTCTGAAATTCTCCATGCCAGGAGTCAGCCTTAGCTGGATTTTTATGAAACTGTTCAGTGAAGATGAAATGGAAGGTACAGGCACCTTCAGGGAAGTGTCTTGGGTGCAAGAGACAGAAATGGGGCAGACTCGGATTAGGATATGGAAGGATAAAACCAGCTGCAGGTTTGGTAAAGGGATTAGCAAAGGGGAAACTGAACAGCTGAGGGACTGGGGAGTAACTGGGGCAGGACAGTTTCTGCCAGCTCTGTGTTCTGGGAAGTCTGGTCTTGGTATGTTCCTTTACTGTCTGTAAAATATGAGGTATGTGGTTTTATTCCCTTCAGTCAATCAAGATAAGATCCTATTGAATGTAGAAGTTACTCCCTCGGCTCAAATGGTGGAGGCACATGTTGTGGTGAGAAGCGTAGTTGCAGAGTATAGATGGTGCTATATAGCAGAACTTGGAGGGGTTGCATTTTGCAGTGCTGAAACAATTGAAAAAAAAAACATAGAGTCATATCACTACATCTTATATGTAAGAAGGAAGGCTAAGTTATGACTGAACTAGTAGTTATGATTAGGGCAGTTTTTTAAGTCCTTGATTTTGTGGCTTTAATGTTCAACACAGCAGACTAGTATAGTTACAGTATAAAATGTAGTGAGTAAAAACATGAAGTAGCCCAGATACTAGAAATTCAGAGCAAAGCTTGAATTATTTGTGGTAGATGGCTTTTTTGTTTTGGTTTTGGGTTTGTTTGGTTTTTTGGTTTGGGTTTGGGTTTGTTTGGGGTTTTTTGTTTGGTTTGGTTTTTTTTAAAAAAAAAAGAAAAAAAAAGCTGAAGTGTTGAGGAGAAGATGAAACTAAATAAAACATTTAGCACAATTCACTATCTTAGCTATCATTTTCCTGGAGGGAAGGTGGGCATCCTTTGAAGTTCTCTCTAAAGTGTATCTATGTAGAAAGAAAAAAAGAAGTAGCAAAGGTAGTTGCATTACATGAAAGATGGATGTAGAGGATGACTCCTTGTTTTAAAATGTTACCAATGAGATTGATAACAACAGTGCAAAGAATGAAGTAGGGAGTAGAATTCATATAAAAAGTGAAGGAGACAAGTCTGAGTCCTTTCACCACTAGGAAGGTGGGTAGGCACCCAAGAGTGGGTGTCAAAAATTAGGACTGAGCTGTGGATTGAATTAGTCAAGGTTAATGGCAGAAAGGTAATTTATGCGTCGTCAGTATACCACAATATTTGAAGACACAATAGACGAAAAGTAGCTCAAACATTTAACTGAAAAAAGAGTGGAGGGACATGGTAATTCGATAGCGACAGGGAAAGTGTCCACCTTGCCTATATTGGACAGACCTCAGCAAGCAGACTACAGGCAGCATTCTGCTCACTATAACTAACATTGCAGATAGTGCTGAGCAAGGCATCTCGAACTCTGAGACTTTTCTAAGCTCCCCAACTTGACCTTTGCTTACAGAACAGCCGGTATATATGTAGCTTTTTATTACATGTCCACCTATTCTGCCTTGTCAAAGTTTTTAATGCATCGTTGATGTGAAAATAATTGTGTGGCAAAAAGTGTTTAGGAACAAAATTCACTTCACATTAAGATGTAATTAAGAATACCTTTTAGTTGGTTGTGTATCTTTGCTTCCTTTTGGGATATGATTTATATCTCCAAAGAGTAACAAGTCTATTAAAACTCTCATTTCTCTTTCGAGAATACTTTGTTATGATAATTACATTCTGTTTCTAGTTTTGGCAGCTTAATGTTTTTTATTGAAGCATCACACTACAAGCCTGTACTTTCCATGGTAGGCTGTTTTAGACAAAAGAGAATTTCAGACTATGATCAGATCCTTGCATAATAGGATCTAAATGTTCAAACCACATGAGAAGACAGCCTCCAGTTTTTCAATACTGTACTTGCAAATCCTTTGTTTTCTTCTGTCGTGAACTCGGTTTGTTCCCTATTCTTTCATTTGGTCCTTCCAGTTAAAGACCTATAACCAGCTCCATTGAGTTGTTGATTCTTCTTGTTCCTAAGACAAAAGTTGTAGGTGAGGTCTGCTACACTAAAAGAAAACTTCTGTCAGCCTCATTTGTTGCTTTTTCATGCAGATTGTAGATTGATTTATTTGTCTTTAGGATTACTTTTGTCTCATGAACTGAGGAGTGTATTCTATACCGGGTATAAATTCTTCATTACAGTGATGTTTTCGTCTCTACATGGTTAACACAATTGACAATCAGTTTTTCTGTCGACAAGTAGAGAACTTTGAGAGGAGGATTTTACAATTTTTATTGCTAAATGTCCTTTTGACTATGATAGCAGGTACTTTACATGTGCATTAGGTGATGACATAGCTGTGTTTTGCCCACCTCTTCATGTAACATCTTGATCACACCAGGTGTCCCTCAGATCTGATGAAAACCAAGGGTGACTGAAGAGCAGTTGCACTGAATGTAATGTTAAAATGTCAGTTTGACAAATGAAGATAAAAGGGTGGCAGATAGTTGCAGGGCTGAGGGACCTATTGACAGGTAGAATGTTATTGGACAGCTTTGAGTGAATTCACACAGCTTCTTATGACCACTGTTGATATCAACATTGTTCTATTTAATGTATAGTAAAACTCTTAAGTTCTAGTTTGCAAGCTCAGTTAGTGGAAATATTTTTAAGTCTTATTTGAAGGTCAAGACCGAAAGGTCAGAGATAGAGGGGTTCTGATTTTTTTTTTTTTTTATTTAGAGAAATGATCTGCTGGGAACTGACTGTTCCTATATTCATTTGTGTGAGTTTATGAGTTCGTTCTTCTGTGCATTTGTTAGTGGTTTTACTTTATGGTCTCCACGAGATCAGTTTTTGCATCTGGTATGTCCTCATATGGAAAATGAGAACTATGAATCTGTGTTGGGAGGCATTTATAGTGATTATTGTGGCAACATAGATGGTTAATTCTTGCAAGATTTTTTTCTGTTCCATAAACCACTGGAGATTTGCTACTGAAAATGAGTTAGTTAAGGCTGAAAAGGTCATAAGAATGGGATTTGGGAAACATACCTACGATTTTCCCTTTTCCAAGTATGTATTGGTTCTTTCCAGTTCTTTGATGCTTTTTACCTTGCATGGTTTTCACCATGGGACAGTTTGACAGTTTGGCACATTTGCAGGAAAGATATGAGACAGAAATTTTGTACTGCATGAAGTCACTGTGCAATATCTGTGTCCTGTTGGAAGAGAAGATCTTTTCCTACTGGCAGTGTTTTCAGTATTCTTAATCTGGTTAGGATCTGATGAGTGTCTCTACTCAGAGCAGAAGGGATAAAGTTCCTGGTTTTATGTAGCTGAGTGCGTTGGGCTGTGAGCTCTTTACTTGTGCTAGCAAGGTGATGTATTTTGCACATCTGTTGTAGTGCCCAGGGAGCTGACCTTAGAGCAGGACTGCATCGGAGTGGTTTGGTGAAGGGAGGGATTTCTACTGCCTTTGCAGTAGGAATCAATGAGGCAGTTTGTAGGTTTCATTCAGATGATAAAGTAATTTTACTATTGCAGTTACCTAGAAAGGCGTTCTTGAGGTGGTCCATCAAAAAATGACGTATTGCAGGTTTGTTCTGGGGCCTGTGTTTTGAAGAAAAACAGTTGTTAATCTTTGGACAACTGATTTCCGTGCCTTAGGGTGTGTGACAACTGGCTTTGACAGATGTGATAATAGAAGAGGAGAACTGCTTGGTGTTAGGTCTGAGGTGACTCCCACCCATGAGTTGCACTCATGTACTAGTGCAGTGGAAACCATAAAATAGCTCTGATTTCCTGAGCCTTGCTGGAGATAAACTGGGAAGTGGTTCATTTTATTAAAATCTGAAATAAAAAACTTTGTTATTGTTTAAAATATCTTTAGCATAATCTCTTTCTTACTAATTTAAGGATCTACCTTTTGTTCCCATCTCCTCAGGGAAGGTTGGGTTAAGTTAGTTGCAGGGCTTAATTTACTTCTAGCATTGCTTTCCAGTTAATCAGTATTGAACAAAATTATGGGCACTGATTCTGCTTCAGCCTTGAAGTAACCCCTAATAAACATATAAATACAGGGTTGTTAACTGATATTTTACTTTTTTCAGCTATCAAAATGGATGTGTGCTTATGGTTTTAGATTGAGTATGATTTTTTTTTAATTATTTTGTAAATAACTGTTAGGATTGAGCTTTTCTGAAGCCTTTTGCGAGTATCTAAAGATTAATAATCACAGAAATTTTTAAAATAGCTATCTGACTTATTTCTAGTGTTCTTTCTTCTGCAGATGGCTTTTGAAAGCACTCTGTATTTAAAACCCTAGCATGGATTTGGAATGGCTTTGAAATAGTTCTCAAGATGTCAGAATAGAAAGAGTATGACATGACTACTTAATCTCTAGCTGGGGCCAAGGGTTCCTTTTACATAATCCTATCATTCTAAGATATGTTAATGCTGCGGACGGAGTAACTGACCAACAGTTGCAAAAAAAATTTACAATAAACCAATCCCTGGTAAATTGGACTGTAGTAAACAAGAAGTAGTTTTCAGGGAACCTTGCTATTGGTGAATTTAAATGTACTTGTCTTTTTTTTTTAATTCCTCTTTTTTTTTTTTGGTTACAGGTGACAATTAGGCTAACACTGTCTTAAAGATGAAATAAATACATAGTGTTCATGTTCCTTCCACTAATGTTTACAACCTCATAGCAGAAACTGAACCATCAACCGACTGTAAAATCAGAATAAATAGTACTCTAAGTAGGGCATTGCATCTGCCCTTCCATCATAAGCAAAAATTTGGCTTATTTTCTAGAATAATTATGACTATAAGCCAAATGTAAAATCCTTCATTTTACCGATTTGTATGTTGATATTCCCTTTAGTTATGCTGCATAATTTTTTGTTGGATAGATAAGTCTGCAGTGCACTTTCACTGTACCTCAGTCTTAACTAACTTTAAGAAAAGTTTGTTTTACCAGATCATTTCTGTGAATCTAAGTCAAGATCTATATGTTGAAAATTGTCTAAAGAAAAGAAATCCACCTGAACCTTAAAAATCAATTCTACAAAGGCGATTGAGTATTTGCTTTTCCTTTAAAGATCACACTTCCTCTAATAATTCCCATATAATCCCTGTGTAGTTCAATAGCACGGTAGTCATAACATGCTTGAAATGTATGCAAGGCACCAGTGCAAAAGTTTAACTATTAATAACAAAAGGATCAAAGGACTTCACTGACACAACTTTATTTTAAAATAAAACATGATACAGACATAAATGTTAGTATAAGTAAAAGGCTTTTATAGCATGCATTTTGGATATTTTATATTGTAGATTAAAACCAGTTCTCCTTGTCTGAGCCACAGAAAGAAATCTCACACACCTTCATTGTCCAAAAATAAATGTTGTGGTTTCAGTTTGTTCACGAGTTGATGGGTCTGTGCTGGAGAACAATGCTTCTGAGGGAAGGGAGGTTATATGTGACCTGCAGCTTCATTCCCTTTGTGCGAAAATAAAGTGTGCGTGTTTGAAAATGTGCTTTGATATTTTAAAAATTACTCTTAGCAGAGGGATCTTGTATGTTTTTAATTTGCCATGTAACTCAGAATAATTAAGTAAACTTTTTTTGAAAGTAACTGTGTTGCTGCAGGGTACTGAAAATAAGGGAAGCTACAATATCCCATTAGTAATTTGAGGGAATTATAAAGACACATCAGTGGCTTTTTCCTGAAATTTGTCTTTCAAGAACCAGTTGTGTGGGCTTGCAGTTGACTTCTGGTCTTTAGATTATTTCTGCTAAGATGAACTAAATCACAAATATACTTAAAGAAATAGACTTTAATCAGTGTCCTATTTTAGTTCATTTTAAGTGAGATGCTATATTTGTAGAAAGTTCGCATACACTTCTCACAAGCTGCTGTTCTGAAATGTCAAATTATGAAATAGCCTCTGCTGTGGTGAGGTGCGTTTTGTCCCAGTTCTTAGAGATTTTTAGTTTCTAGGAGTGTACCATATCATTAAAGTTGACACATTTTCTTTTTCAAGTTAGAGCAGTGTCAAGTTTACACTTTAATATTTAAATTAAATACTTCCTATCAGACATTCAGAAAGCCAACTTTCAATATTGAAGTTGGGAAGTGATTCATCAGTGTGGAAATTCACTTTACTGTTGATGACAAGCAAAATATTTTTTTCTCTGTTTTACCAAAGAATATATCACATACGCAGTTGATTAATTGCCAGGTTTTGTAGTTTAGTAAGTTTTTATTCTGTTAGAGCGTAGTGTTCACATTATTCTTTTAAGTAGTGTGAAAATAGTGCTAACAATTCCCAGGTATAAAATTATTTGCAAGGAAGGGAGGAAAGGATATTAATCTCTCGGAGCACAGTGGTGTCTGTCAGGCACATGTCTGATTTTTTAAATTTGTTTTTGATTTTCCAAGCTGGGTCTTTATCTGCCTATTTTCCTTTCATAATGTGTTTGAAAAATAGCTATTGTTCTTCACTCATACTTAGTTTTCTGTATTCTTTAGAGGCAGGGACCATTGCTATGTGTCCATCAGAATGGATTTTTTAGTAATTTTTTTTCTACTTGCAGGAAATTAAAAATGTATTGAGTTTATTTAGGGGAGACAGTACCTGTGAGATGTGCTGCTTCTTCCCGAGTCCTTTTCAACAAGCCTGGGTGTAATTGTGTCGAAAGGAACTTTGATCTTCTTGTCTTTCCAGAGTGGACCACGTTTTGAGGCAGGATCTCAACTCTTCTAGGTAGCAGATGCTTAAAGTGGCTTCACTTTTATTTCCAGATTTTGTTTGCTTTTTTCAGACTTTTTGCATTGTAACTGCATTGTAAGTTTTGCATTTGAAGACTTAACTCTTTGCTAACAAAATTTATGCAGTTTTGCTTTGGTTACATAACAATTTAATAAAGAAACTGTTCTTAGATAGACATAATATGTAACTGAGGATGTAGCAGAATCTCTCCAATGTCTGATATGTATGCTTTCAAAGTACTGTTCACAAAACTCAGCAAAACTGATTTTCATATTCTCAGCACTCGTGCTTGGGGTTGTATCTATCACAAACAGTCTGCTGAGTGAAATTCTTTGTTGTTGCTATGTATGAGAAACGTTTGCTTTCCTTTTTGCTGCATGAAAATATTGAAGTAATTACTTGTCCGTGTCTTATAATATGTACTTCATGACATGAAAGGTCCCTAAAATTTATACCAGTGAAAACTCAGATACCAGTGGCTTTAGGAGGAATCTCTCACTTTATACTGCTCTGTGTACATCTGCAGGAGGGACTTGTTACTTCATCCCGTCAGCATCCTTGCCTTCAAATTCAGAACTACAAACTCATTCACCTGTACTTACCCTGATTTGTTGATGGGTCGCAGCTGCCAGTGTGAAAAAGCTTCAGCTACACAATTCAAATGGTCGTACTACCGCTTGTGGTAGACATGTGTCAAGTTGGACCCTTCAGTACTATGTTAATTGAGTTAATTCGGCATTTAAATGTTCTACCTTGATGCCAACAAATTCAGAATATACAGCTCACCCTTTTCTGTTAAAATATCTCACTCTCTAGCGCTGCCATAGGCTCTGTGGTCATGCAGAGGGACGTATTGTAGCACATGTCTGACTGAAAATGTCCCCCGATACCACTTCCTGTAGTTGATCTTTCTTTCCTCCTCAGAGTGTTTGCTTTACCCCAATCGCTTCTTATAACACCTATTGTGAGGGTTATCTGGGATTTATTTTCAAGTTTCGATACTATTAGTGTTGGTGAAGTATTGCTTACTTCTCGATATAAAGTTCTTTCAAATGAAGTTTGAAGGCTATAGTGTCATGGCTTGTTAATGTGTCCGAACACTGAAATGCTTATTGCAGTTTAAGTAGCAATTTATTGCAAAAGATGTGGTATAACACCAATTCTGTCTTTTCAGCTGAAGAGTCAGAGCATCTTTTCCATAGATAATGCAGAAACTATGGCATTCTTTTGTATCTTCTATGACTGTGAAGAATGTATCCAAATATAAACATAAGCAATGCTCTGCTTATCTTTAATTTTTCTAGATTTTCTGAAAGCATAAATCTGCAAGAATGGGTGGTCTCTTTTAGTCATTTAAATTAAGTTCTGAATGCTGAACATGTAAGTGTGGGTGATAACTATGTGATTGCTGATCAAAGGAACTAGAGAGAGTGCAAGTCCAATAATGACTCAGATGATTTTTTTGTTATGAAGTCCCCAGGAGCCCCAGGCTTGATCAGACAAGATAATTGTGCTTTGAACACATGTAAACTCACCCTGTTGCCCGTGTTTTCTTCAGATGTACCTAGTAGTTCATGAAAAAGATAAGCAAAGACCTTAAGAGGTCCTTTCCAATCCTATTAATTAATGTTCCTAGTTTTTCTATTTCTCTGCACTGTTTAATTTTTCTTATTTTTCTGTTTTTGCTAGAAATGCTTCAGAAGGTGGAAAAGACATATATGGAGATACCGCCTCTCCCCTCCTCCCCTGCTACCCCAATCTAATATAACTGTTCTCATTTGGTTCTTTGTGGAGTTTTTGGTTTTTAAGATGGAGGCATGCTTGCAAAGTATTATACTAAACACAGAATGAATTCCTATCCGGTTTTTCACCCATTTCTGGCTACAGAAAGGAATTTAAATGCAATGAGAATGTCAGTCTCAGCTTTGCCCCTTGGGACTTTGAAGGAAGGCATGCTTTCTGCAGTATGCAGTCTGTCATATTGAAACTAGAATATGCATTGTCATTGTCAAAGATGAGCTAAAAAGCCAAATACACTAGTCACAATAATCATTATGGTGCGTCCTAATACATAATCTCCAGTGAACATGTTCCAGTACTCCAATGAAGGTGGGTATACTTTCAGGGGCTTGGTAGAAGCTAATGCCCTGGCAAGTGAGGTGTTTAAAAGCCAGTTACTTTGCTTTCAATAGCATCCTATTTAAAGCAGTTGATTCTTCACCAGAAAAGCTGTAAGTGCATCTTTTTTGGTAGTAACATAGGTGTAACAGCAGAATGTTTTCACTGCATTTGTGAATACCATTGGAGCACTCTCACCCAATAACCGGACCTGAAAAAGCCCTTCAGTCAGTCAGTCAAGAAGTTGGAAGTCTGTAGTGCTCCTTTGTTCGTAGTTACAAAAACACAGTGTGAGAGACTGGTGCAACCCAGTGTCTGGAGCATGCATGGGTTCTGCTACAGCTAAGGCAGGGATAACTCTCGTGGGACAGTGAGCAGTGGTACCCATCTCTCAGTGGGTTTCTCTTCCAGGTCCCTGCAGAGGTAGTGCTCAGCAGGGTGCAGTGATGGCAGGCTGTAATTGTGTCAGTCCACTGACATGTTCAGGTTTGGAAGGACAATCATCATCTGCATGTTCTGCTGAAATGTGTTTTTACAGTCGTATGATGGGTCATACTCACACTTCCAGCTATGTGGTCAGAAATGGAACGTTTAGTCATCCAGCACATTGCTTGGAATCACAGCTGATTGCCTTGATAGTGTTGTGTTTACTCTGAGTTCCAGTGTAAAATAATGAAAATGAAGGCAGCCTTTTAGTCAGACATAGGTTATATTCATGATTAAGCATCTTAGTTACAAAAGAGAGAAAGACCTACTATTTAGTTTTAGCCAAAATAATCATAGAGGTCAACGTATAGTTTTTCTATATTTATTTTAGACTTTCAGAGAATACAGCATGTATATGACCTCAAAATAAGTTTAAAACAAAAAGAAAAGAAAAATCAAAACTCTTTTTCTCTGGATAATGAAAGTAGGAGTCAGTGCAGGATTTTCTGGTGTTTCTTATAAATTCGAGATTAGAAAAGTAGAGGACAGTGTTAATTCCTGATACAATTCCTTTCAGGTTTAACCAGATTTATCTATATTTGACTAGTGCTTGCTTCTAGGATGCATCCTCAATTTGCACTTCCATAGAGAAAAGCAAAACTAGTTTTTAATGCAGAAGCAGGTTGGAATAGGCATTCCCATTTTCTTCCTTATGTGCAGAGCTACAACTGCTATGGTTGCTGTGACCTGGATGTTAGATGTCATCTATTCTTTTTCCTGAATTATGGCAACAAAGTGATAGTGCTTGATATTTTTATTTTCCTCAACAAGGATTTCCTGCCTTTTGCAGGCCGTTGGAGTTACTCATGTGAGCCATAGGTTATGTATGATTTTTATTGCCAACTTTTGTGCTGTGCCTCATTTCTCACTACACCTGGTTAGGAAAGAGTCAAGGAAGACATAGATTTATCAGAGGATAAATCAAATGTCAGACATCCAAATAGTAGGAGGAGTAAGACATCCATCATTCTCTACTGCAGCCAGGAGCACTCTAAGATAACTGAGTTCTCACTTTTTAGTCTGGATCTGGGCATTTGTCACAAGCATGTGGACAGTAAGCTGTGAACAGCCTTCTGGGGATTTTGAGCTAGTGACCTGTCTTTCTTCCCGTATGATCTTGCTTAGATCTTGTTTGACATTGAAAGAAAAATTTAATTTCAAACAAAATAATTTATTCTTGTCTGCTGCAGTGTCCAGAAGCTACTGACTGCATCTCCTTTCCTTATATTTAATTTTCTGAGAAATGAATTTGTATCTATCTTTCTCTAGTGGGACTTCTGCCTCAGTATGGCTTTCAACTCCTTTTTTGGAATTCTTGCACTTTAATTTAACACCATAAGTAATCAAAAAAGTAGCACTATTGGAACCCTTCAGTGCCCCTGCCAGGTGAAATGGTCTTTGCAATCTGTAACCTGAGAGAGAGTGAAAAGGAGAAGTCAACCAGTCAATGGACAACTCTGTTCATTGGTTGAATCTTATTCTGTTTGAAGATAACTTATATTTAATGTTTTCTAATACAACATTGAAGTGTTGGTTCATATTTTCCTGTTTTCTAATAAAACATTGAAGTGTTGGTTCATATTTTCCTGTGTTAAAAAAAAAAACCCAAACCCACAAACAAATCAGCCAAAAAAACCCCTAAAAACCAACTAACCAAAACCTACTTGAAATTAATAAAAATGCAGGAGAATACTGCTTCATAAATATCAGACAATTGACAAGAGTTATAGTCAGATTTTGTAGCCTTAATGAATTTCTGGCAGAATCTACAAGTAATAATTAAACTAAAAACATTAAAGTCATTTTATTTCAGTCTGTTTAAGCATGGGCTGCCATTTCAAATTTTTAGAAATAAAAAGCAGAGCACATTTAGTTTGGGAGTTGATGATTATTCTGCATCATTTCTGTAGTGTAGGTAGAACTAACATGTTGACAAATGCTGATGCTCCACTGCATGCAGTTTATATCAGGTTTTAGATTTAACTAGTATTTATTCTTTTAAAATAATTTTCTTTTAATGCCACATTCATGTCATTGCAGACATACAATTTATGGTTCTTTAAAACATGTCTTCGATAGTCTCAGCAGTGATATTGTTTTATGAAAGAGGAATTAAAGGCAGAGAATGAGGATTGGATGGAAGAAATCATGGAATCCTGCAAGATCTGTTAAAGCCTTACCTGAGCTTAGCACGGAGAGTAGCAGATGCTGTAGAACTGCTAAAATGCTCTCCGACTCAATAGTCTGAAGAGTAGGAAATGCTTCTACTTTGTTCTTTCACACTGAAAGGAAAGCATGTTTAGTAAGTGATGCTGGAGGCTTTCAGCAACTAGGTGAGTTCAGTAATTTGCCCATTGAGGTAGAAGGTGGTAAGGTATCTTTTAAATTGAATTGTAACTCCACAAGCTTTGAAATGGAAATATTTGTTGCACTAATACAATGCAAAATTCTACATCAAGCTTCCAGAGTTTAAAAATTCATGAGGAAGTGGTGATTTAGGACTTCTTTTAAAGAAGGAGAAAATGTACAGAAAGACCAGACTGTGTGAGTGGTAGCGATTTATGGTTTATCTGCCCTCTTCTCATATGCACACTGAGTCATCAGTGTCCTGAGTTGCTGTTGGCATGAGATGAGCAGAGACTCCTTTAACATTACATCAGTAGTATAATTAGGAAGGAAAATTAAAATATTTGAAATATTACTAAAAATTGTCTTGCGACACACAGTGGTATTATTTGAAGTACTGATAGTTTTCTTGCATATAGAATCTGGAAACAGCTGTTTGCTGTATGCTTAGGTAGAGTTTGTGAATGCTTGGTGAACCTAGTTCCCACCTCCATCCTCAAGGATTCAGAGAAAGAAGCCATGAACCCGTCCCAGATCCCAGACATGATGTTTCTGGCTATTAAGACTGAATATTGAACTTCAGGTAAGTGTTATTTGAAGTGGCAGGATTACATTGGGAAAGTAAAAGGGGGTTTTGTGGCAGTTTTTTTTCATGGCAGCTGTATGAAGCTGCTCAGAAGTGTGGAGTGATCGAAGTAGTCCCAGCAGAGATGGATTATTGGAAAAATGCAAGTGAGGTGGGCAAAGCTGCCTGATAGATTGCAAAACCATATGATTAATTATACTGATCACATGCATATGGCCCCCATATAAGTCATGTATATTTGTGCACAGAGATTTATCCTCCCCACCACCGTTTTTGTAGTAAAATTCTGAACAGTGAATTAGGAACAATACGATCAGATATAAAAGGATTTAGAACTGTTTGGGTGACTGGGCCAGCAGCTGGCAAATGCGGTTCACTGTGGAAAAATGTAAAATAATTAGTCTGGGAGCAAGAAACTAAAGGAAACGCAGTGTGTGCTGCAATGGAACAATCATTCAGCACACTGACTAGGAAAAGGATTTGAAGGTTATTGTGGAAAAATCATTGAAACCGTGAGGCTTATGCACAGCTGCAAGAAAGTAAGTTACTAGGTTGTATCAGAGGGATAAAATACAAAATAAGAGGTGATACAGTTACAGGAGTGTTAGGCTCCATCTGGAATACTGTATATAGTATTGGTCACCATGCCACACAAGAAATATATTGTCTGGGAAAGAGTGCAAAAGCAGTAACAAAGATGAATATTTTATGTGTAAAAGATTAGGGAAGATCATCTAGTAAAATAGATACATATGTCCTTTTCTCTGTGCAAGATTAAAAATTGGGAGTAATCTTAAAAATGGGGAATAGAAATGGACAACTTAGAACTGCATATTGAAAGTGATAAGAATCTGAAATAAATTATTATTTCAGAAAGTCTGTTGGAATACAAAATATACATAAATTCTATAGACTTCATGAAGAGAATTAAAGGGAATGATAAACAGAGATAAATCTGTGACTGAGGTTTTTAAATTTGAAGGCAGGCAGGTTAAGCTGTCTTACTTCCCTCTCCTCTTAAAGGTTTGCAACTTGCATAATCATAGTTTTAGACTTATGGCTTGTAACTAGGGAGGCAAAGCAGGGGCACATAGTTTTTATCTATAAATTATGCTTCTTTGTCTACTAAGACTGGTTGTAAGTACATTGGGGAGCACTCAAATTCTTCATGCTGTGTTTTAGGAATACTGTGTTCATTCTGCCAGTGCTTTTCTGTATTTCAGAGTTCTGCAACTAGAAGTTAGGGCTGCCCCATTAGTGCTTCTGTAATGCCATTTCAGGATAATGATGCACTTGAACAGTTTGCCACAGGTTTGGAAATGCTTTAGAGCATTTGCTGTTTTACCAATGCTGGTTATTCCATTAAAAGAATTGGGGAGAGAAAACCTAGCGTATTAAAAAATATGGCATTTAGGGTTTATGTAAGTGGTAAAATTATAGTTAACATGAAAAATATGCTAAAGCAGTTAAACTATTTTGAGTGATAAAACTCCCATTTTTTCAGGGTTCAGCACTTGGCTGGGTGGGATGCTTAGCTCTTAATGCCTAGCTAGCTGTTGCAGGAGCAGTAAGACAGCATGTGAATATATGAGCGATAACTCCATGGACTTCAGTCCTGTAGAGAAAATTGCTCCACAGATTTGAATTTAGCTATCTGCATCTTTGGATCTAAGCAAATGCAGTGGGTCACTGGACTGAAGTTTGAGAAAGCAAGTTGTCAAACCTGGGGTAATTTGTTCACTTCTTGGGGAAACCTTTTCTATTTTAATACCCTACTTTAAAAATTCTGGAGCTACTTGGTCCCAACTGCTTCTTCTCTATTGTCACACAGTTGAGGTGGTGAGTCTTCTGCTGTAGTCTTTGATGTGCTGGGGCCATTTCTTTCTCAAGACTTCTGTGGAGGTATGCAACAGAGCCCAGAACTCAGTATTTGGTGGTGTGATTCTACTTTTTAGGTAGATACTCATGAGCCTGGAATAGAATACCTCCCAGGGAGGTGCCCAGATTCCATATACATTAGATATACATTACCAACAGAGTGGAGGAGCTCAGAAGGAGAGTTATGAAGCCTGGGAGCTTTGTAGACAGCAGAATGAAAACAGTGTGAATGGTAGTGCTGCTTCTGCTGTTACCTCTGAATGGCAATTTAGTGCAAGTTGGAAGGTAGCTTTTCGTTAAAGCCTGTCACTGAGTGCTTGATGGTATTGTATTTGTGTGAAGGGCAGATGACTCTTTCTTGTCAGCTCCCAGTGACTTCCAGACCACCAGAATCTAATAGGTAACAGCATGGGTGTGCATGGTAAAAGAAATCTTGGGAGGGTTTGTGTGTCAGCAATAATCTGACCAGGATGTGACAGTGCCTCTTCACTCAGCTGGGGTGAAATGACATAGAACAGACACTGGTTTGCTTATGGCAAGGCAGATTTAGGTGGCTCCTGACAGCATGCAAAAGCAGAATGTGAAGGACTTCAAAATTAAATAGCAACCCTGATATCTTTGGTATAAAGGTCTTCTCTTAGTTTTTCCTTATAGGTCATGGCTTCTAGACACACCCAACACTTTCAGTTTTACTTCCATTTCTGTTTCCATCATCCAAGTCGCTAATAAAAATGTTGGTTAGAACAGAGTTTAGGGCATTTATGTGATGGCCCCTAAACTACCAGTTCAGTCCTCAAAGATACAGCCTTTCTGTATTTAATGCTGCCACAGACACAGACTGTCTTCATGACTGTATATGTCATGAAGAAGGTTCTCTGTGATGTTGTCACTGGTATCATAAGCAAGGTGTCACTTTTGCTGTAAAAAGCTGGTTGTGACTTTGCCATAGGCTGAGCAATGTGCTTCCCAGAGATGTTCCTCTGCCATGTCAGAAATCTGCTTTTAGTCAGCTGAACTGGAACATTCAACTATTTTACTGAACTGTCAGTAAAATAGTTTGTTGATGGGAAAAACTTGGTACTGCATGTTTAAGACAGTCTCGACAACCAGATCATATTTACAGTAGCTTTGTATATATACACATTTGATTTTAGAATCTATAATACAGTTAATATAAACAAAATTCCTCTTATGTTTTTTCCCTTATTTTTTAAACTAACAGCTTTTACTGTATGGATTTCTAAATATAGGGAGAATCACTTTAAAGCAGGTCATTAAAAACACTGTGAATTGCCAGAAACAAAGTCAAGCCAGTGATACCTTTTTTAATTACTTAGTATTTTTAAAGGTATGTAATGATGAGAAAGCAAGTCGAGCATAGTCTGAGAGGGAACTGTCTGCAACATCTGTAGGAGGCTCCACAAAAAGAGCAAACCAACTTTATTTGATTAAAAGCTGTAAATTTAAACAAAAAGAATTCAAGCATCTAGGGGAGGCAAAACAAAGATATTTATACACAGGTCTCCTTTGCCTTCTGAGTCCTTGCAAATGGGTCCTTGCTTTCAGCAAACTTGATGACTGAAAGACAGCAAGTTTTGCTTCTTTCCTGCTCAGTCTCAAGGAAAGTCTATCCAAAATGCCATACCCAGACCATTTGGCACTGCTCTGACCACAATTAGAAACATCTTTGGCCTACACAAAGATTTGAACCCTTCTGGGAACATACTATTCTATTCACGCTGTTGCAGGCTCAGTACTGAGTTAGAACTATTCCTTTAGAGTTACCCTGGTGAGTGTGTCCTGATAGTCCGCAGGGTAGTCAAAACCTTACAGAAGTTTGCCATAAAGTGGTACTGTGTGAGATTCATGCAACTTTACTCATCTACATTTACATGTCTTTACATACCTAACTGAGGAACCTTTCTTTAGGTCATGCTGGAATCAGTGGGAAGAAGTAGTCTCCTGCTGAGCCCTGCAGTTTAGATACCAGAAATATATTCTGTTATTAACACCCCTCACAATTAATGTTTGAATTCTGGGGAAAAATTCTATCCCAAAGATGCATTTTAAAATGTTAATCTTTAATAATAAAACCTGAATAAAATAAAACCTGATTTTCAGCCATATTGCTTTTGACCCACTTTTGATACCATAACTTCAGATTGTTTCCAGGAGCTAGAGAAGAGTGGCATACATAATCATTAGACTCCCGTCTGAAGAGCTTCAGATATTACCTTAAAAACAGTTTGGCAATCCTAAAACTGCTCTAGATGGATCAATGAGATCAATGAAGTGTGAGAAACTTTATCAGTCGTGAGTAAAACTATGTACAGTTTAATTTGAAATGTGCAGCTGCATTTTTGCAGAAAACAAAGTGTATAACAAGCACAATGCTTATATTCAGGTTGAAGTTAAAGCATTTTTTCCAGATATCGATTTACAGCTTAAGATAATGGATTTTGGCAGTGTGCAGAGCTATTAAGTAATGTTTATTAAAACGGATAAGAAACTACTTAAGAAGTGGCCTGTAAAAGAATTTTTAAAGGACTGGTTAGTGGAATAAAGAAATAGCATTTTCTCCTAGAAGTAAAGTTTTATGTCCCTGGATAAGTCATTAATGAAAAAGATTGTGGTGATGTCATCTTATTATTTAGTGCAGTTTATGAACTGATATGGAAACTGCACTTAAGAACTTTTTTCACATCTACTGTGAGACTGATGTGTGTTAAACATCTATGCTGGAGAGAGAAATAATCAATTATATTTAAGTTTGCCTCAGTCACAAAACTAGCATATAATTTGACATGACCTTGACATTCCCAGGGTCTAATATCCATTGTGCAATTCTTCAGAATAGGCAATAGATGTGTGAAACTCCATGCCAAAAGTCATTAGAGTAGCTACAAGTTTTCATGGACTCAAGGAGGTGCTGGATAAGTGCCAGAAAGTGATATAACCAAGGGTTGTTAAATACATAGAAATCACATCCAGCTCAGGATGTCCCCAAACTCAAAATAGATTAATACTGAGAGAATATTTTTATTCCTTCCTAAGCATTTGCTTATGACCAGTACTTGAATTGATGCAGACGCACTGCTATTAGATTTTAAGTACGTCTGACACGTTCAGCTGCTCTAACCTTGCAGCCACAGACCAAAAGGAAAGAGAAAGAGTGTTGGATGAGGTGGACCTTTGGTCTGACCCAGCACAGTCATTCCTCCATTCTTCTGAGACCACCTCTGACCTAATTTAGGAAGATATTTAAATGTTTTCTGAATACTTTCAAGACAGGACTAGACACATGCATGAGTTCAGCTCTGAGCATGAGCTTAAGTATTACAGTGTATGTGTGCATTTATTTGTTTTTCTGAATGGAAATGCTTTTGAAATCTGCTGGCAAGTCAAAGCTATGGAGCACTACAGAGCCTTTGACAAAAGGGTACTAGGACACCTTTTCTGCAGTTAGAAGCAGGGTATCTGTGTAACTACTTTAAATGAATATGTCTCTTTGCAGTAAGGGGTGCCCTGGGACCCCATTTTTCGCTGCAGATGTTCCCCAAAGGCTGCCTGCCTAAATGCACATGAAGGCAAGGAGAATTTGAGCTTTATGGAGCCCATGTCCTAGATGCAGTAGTGTGTGCATTTCTCTTTCATTGACTTTCAAAACGAACAAGGTGTTTCCTAAGCACAGTGAGAACAACCCTGCAACTAGTTTCTACCTATCTCTCCACTGACTTCAGTGCTACAAATCCAGAATGAATCTGGTTTTTTGTGGTTGATGATTAGTACTAGCTAGAAATGAAGTCATCAGTTTGTGCTTTCAAACCGTTATAGTGGTGGCTAGTGAATCTTCTCCAGCAGGGCAGGGGAAAACTAACTTGCATTATTTTTAGTTACTACTGTAAACTTTTACAAATTGGCAGTCTGTCTTTGAAAGATGTACATGTGCCTGAAGTCTTAAGATGTCTGAAGTTGTTCATTTATTGAGAGAAAAGGGTTGGGCAAAGCATTCATTTGACTCAGTCTGGGTTTTACACAATTTCATCCTTCTTGAATTAAATGCCATAGTCAAACTATTTCACAAAAGAAGTCTGAAATAGTCTTAAAAACTTTGAAGAGGAGGAGAAGAGATGGAGTTTTAAACCTCCCAAAGAAATGTTATGGTTTGTGCTAATAGCACAATCTGCTTCCAAGAATATGACAGATTTGATAAATGAAGCAACACTGATAACCACCAAGGTCTTGAAGAAGAAAATCAGCAGATACTTGATGACCTGCTTAAATGGTACTACAACCTCTGCAAAAGCTGTTTAAGGTGCAGCCAGGATGGCTGAAAACAACTTTATCTCTGGTACAGAGGAATGTAGCACAGAGAAGTGAATGACCTACCAGGTGCAGGGTTTTCCTAGATTCAGATGCTGCAGAGAAGAAAATTGTAGTGCTGTGTTGTGACCTTGCAGTCTCACTGAAGGTGCAGCAGTGATGGGCTTTGAAGGGAGGATTGAGAAAACATACTTGAACTTTCATTATAGAAGAAAAGTTCAAAATTAGAGAATGGAATTTATAAACACTGGTAAAAAATGAAGGGTCATTGCAACTCTGCTGTAATCAGGAATACACTGGTTTTACACTCTCTAATAGCTTCAATTAAAATAAATATTTGTCAGTGTTACTTTATTCACTGAGTTTCATACTGAATTCAACTTTTAGAATAACTCTTATTGAACAGACTGAATGGAAAAGGGATCTTTTGAATTTCTCTGATGTAAATCTAACATTCTGAACAGTTATCTCCTTCTGTCCCATTTAGAGGTAGTAAGACATTTGAATAAAGGAAATTCTAGATTTCTGAATTCTTGCTTCAAATATTTTGAATTGTGATTTTTTTAGAAATTAATGTTGATGAAAATGTTTAATTAGTAAATGGGAATATCAGAATTTAGATAAAACTTTCACTGTGGTTTCTACTTTTCTGAACAAGTTGCACACCAGGACTGTTTTAGCTGTTTCTTTTCATCCAGTCTTTCCATGTGTAATTTCTGCGTCAAATGGAAATGCTTTAGAAGAAAAATTCTGCATAGGTAGAAAGTTTAAAAAAATAAGCAAGTCTATGAAAAATATGCCTGGTCATTGGAAAATATAGTGTGTTTTAGGACATTCAGGTTTTACACATGACATTGTCACAAGATCAGTGACTCCTACAGAAAACAAATCATTTGTTTAGAAGGGAAGTCAGCAGCTTTATGGAGAAATAAATATAATTTTACAACTTAATTACAGTATAAACATTTCTTGTGCTTGCAGTGACTTTGTTGTTATTGTTGTATTAATCTTACAGGACATATGGATATTTGTTTCAGTACCTCCTGGGACCTGCTAAATCCTCTGAGCATAGCTCTGACCACTTTTCTAAAGAGCTTAACTTGTAAGCCATTTTTCATCTGTGTGACAAACCATTTAATAAATAAAGAGAAAAGAAAAAAAAGACAGAAAGGGAAGCTTTAAAGCAATTTATTTTCTTTCCTCTATGTGTTGTTACTCTCTGATTAATTTGCCATTGTGAAAGTTTTAACTAATGGTGTTACTTCACTGAAATAAAGTGAAGAATTTCACACTTCCCAGATGCTGTTGAATGCTTTGGGAGGGTTGGTGGTGGTAGTCTTTTCTATGGCAACCTAATCAGTTAACTCCCCATCACTTATGGCACCTTTTTAAGTACCAGGCTCTCTGAGAACTGAGAAGATATCTTGGTGTATCATAGCTAATAATATAATGGGGATTAAAGTCTGATAGACTTTTCGTTGAGTAAAAAGTATACCCTGACATTCAGTTAAGTTTCTTTTGTTTTCAACTTGGTTGGAACCTGGAGTATATCTGTCTTTTTCTCTCTTTTTTTTTTTTTTT